>NC_088418.1:48533904-48833904 GCF_034236695.1 Oncorhynchus nerka | reverse complement strand
ATCAACAACATAGCTCAGGCAGTAGGAAGCTCTCTCATCCATTTATATGCAGATGATAGTCTTATACAGCTGGCCTCTCCCCGGAATTTATGTAAACTTCTTGGCGCACCCATCCTGTTAGCGGGATCATTTTCGTCAACATCCGCTGAATTGCAGAGCGCCAAATTCAAATTAAATTACTAAAAATATTAAATTTTCATGAAATCACAAGTGCAATATAGCAAAACACAGCTTAGCTTGTTGTTAATCCACCTGGTGTGTCAGATTTTCAAAAAGCTTTACAGCAAAAGCTATCCAAGTGTTTATGTTAGGACATCTCTCTCAGCAGACAAAACATTACAAACAGCTAGCAGCAAAGTAGATTGGTCACGAAAGTCAGAAAAGCAATAAAATGAATCGCTTACCTTTGATGATCTTCGGATGTTTGCACTCACGAGACTCCCAGTTCCACAATAAATGTTCCTTTTGTTCCATAAACATTATTTTTATATCCAAAATACCTCCATTTGGTTGGCGCGTTTTGTTCAGAAATCCACAGGCTCGAGTGGTCACGACGGGGCAGACAAATTCCAAATAGTATCCGTAAAGTTCGTAGAAACATGTCAAACGTTTTTTATAATCAATCCTCAGGTTGTTTTTACAATAAATAATCGATAATATTTCAACCGGGCCGTAGCTTTTTCAATAGGAGAGAGAGAAAATATCTGCTCCAAGCTATGCATGCAAAACTCTGCTAGCACCCAGCCATCCACTGACGCGATGTGATCGTTCTCGCTCATTTTTCAGAATAAAAGCCTGAAACTATGTCTAAGGACTGTTCACACCATGTGGAGACCATAGAGAAAGGAATCTGGTTGATATCCCTTTAAATGGAGGGAAGGCATGCAATGGAACAGGGAGATTTGTTTATCTTAGGCACTTCCTTGTTGGATTTTCCTCAGGTTTTCACCTGCAATATCAGTTCTGTTATACTCACAGACAATATTTTGACCGTTTTGGAAACTTTATAGAGTGTTTTTCTATCCTAATCTGACAGTATTATATGCATATTCTAGATTCTGGGCCTGAGAAATAGGCAGTTTCATTTGGGTGCGTTTTTCGTCCAAACATCAAAATACTGCCCCCTACACTCAACAGGTTAAACACTCTACAACAAAATGTTCTTGGTGTCCAACAAGCTTTCTCTTCCCTTAACCTTGTTCTGAAAACATCCAAAACAAAGGTCATGTGGTTTGGTAAGAAGAATGGCCCCTCCCTACCGGTGTGATTAGTACCTCTGAAGGTTTAGAGCTTGAGGTAGTCACCTCGTACTTGGGAGTATGGCTTGATGGTACTGTCCTTTTCTCAGCACATATCAAAGCTGCAGGCAAAGTTTAAATCTAGACTTGGTTTCCTCTATCGTAATCGCTCCTCTTTCACCCCATTGTTTTTTATACCCATCGCAAGACCCACTGGTTGACACTTATTTATAAAATCCTCTTAGGCCTCACTCCCCCCTATCTGAGAGATATACTGCAGCCCTCATCCTCCACATACAACACCCGTTCTGCCAGTCACATCTTGTTTAAGGTCCCCTAAGCTCACACATCCCTGGGTCGCTCCTCTTTTCAGTTCACTGCAGCTAGAGACTGGAACGAGCTGCAAAAACACCTCTTCTTTCAAAGACTCAACCACGGACACACTTACTGACAGTTGTAGCTGCTTCGCGTGATGTATTGTTGTCTCTACCTTCTTGCCCTTTGAGCTGTTGACTGTGCCCAATAATGTTTGTACCATGTTTTGTGCTGCTACCATGTTGTGCTGCTACCATGTTGTTGTCATGCTGTGTTGCTGCCTTGCTATGTTGTCTCTTTATGTAGTGGTGTCTCTCTTGTTGTGATGTGTGTTTTGTCCTATATTTATTTTTTAAAATCCCAACTCCCATCCCCGCAGGAGGCCTTTTGGTAGGCCTTCATTGTAAATAAGAATTTATTCATAACTGACTTGCCTAGTTAAATACATTTCAAAAATGTAAAATAGAAAACTGGTCAACTTTTGAGACGATAAACAGCAGAAGTGGAAGGATAATGTCTCATGGGAGGGACAGGCAAATGGAGAGCATATATAAATGGAGGAGTTACATTCACTCTCGTTTTCATGGACATTATGTCCTTTGGTTCTTTTCATTAGATCAACTCTGACAGCCTCTTTGGGTTAGACTGGTACCAGGAGACAGATGTTGACCCACTCAGCAGATTCACTGTGGCTGAAGAGCCAGTTGGTTGAAGGGGTATTCAAATCCTACACTACGAGGTCCGGACTACTACTGGTTTTGTTTTCTACCTGATAATGAATCGCACCCACCTGTTGTCCCAGGTCTAAATCAGTCCCTGATAAGAGTCGAAGAATGAGGTGGAAAATGCAGTGGAACTGGCTTCGAGGTCCAAATTTGAGAGACAGACTGTTTTGGTAAAGCTCTGATGGTCTATTTGATTGTATGAGTAGGCCTAGATCTCCTTATTGGGCAGTCCGGTCTCTCTGTGTTGCGGCTGATATTACATGGCCTGTGGTCAGTTAGCCCCTCTGTTTTGTGTTGTGGTCTGACATACTTGCCTGTCTACCCAGACTCCTTGCTCTGGCCAAACGCTATGCCCCACGGACATGAGTTTCTTCTCTGCAATAAGTCTGGATCTGAGTACCTCCCCGACCCTTCACTGAATGCCAACACATTCAGGGCCAGCTGATTTGTTGTCGCTGACATGTGGTTTTGTGGTCTGTGGTTAGCCAGTGATTTACTGCCCCTCCCTAGATAAGAGGCCCTCCCTCTGATCCACAGGAAGTCACCACAGGCCGCAGGAAACAGACTAATCTACTTCCTATCCATGTGAGAACGCTGTCATGGTAACTTCAGCTGTTAAGCCCCCCCCTCCCTCCCCTCTCTCTCTCTTTTTGTGGTCACTAATTCATATCTGTTCAGTTTTTCTTCATGTCGCCAACCAAGCTTTTAAAGCATGATATGACATCCATTTGTCCAGTCTGTCATGCTTGTCTGGAGCTGCGCCACAGGAACGGACAAACTGATAGGTCAGTTTAAAGAGTCATTGTGAAAACAGACAGCACTGGACACAGATCCACAGCAGACAAGACTGTTTACTGCAGTCCAGGTCACGCTATAATCAACTGTGTACCTTCAAACTGGATTGGCTCTAACTGTCTACTGATACTGCGTGGGAGTTGGCTTTAATACGGAGAGTGTGGTGTGTCTGTCATTGCGTCTGTGTTAGAGGTCGACCGATTATGATTTATCAACGCCGATACCGATTATTGGAGGACCAAAAAAAGCTGATGCCGATTTTTTCATTTTATTTGTAATAATGACAATAACAACAATACTGAATGAACACTTATTTAACTTAATATAATACATCAATAAAATCAATTTAGCCTCAAATAAATAATGAAACATGTTCAATTTGGTTTAAATAATGCAAAAACAAAGTGTTGGAGAAGAATGTAAAAGTGCAATATTTGCCATGTAAGAAAGCTAATGTTTAAGTTCCTTGCTCAGAACATGAGAACATATGAAAGCTGGTGGTTCCTTTTAACATGAGTCTTCAATATTCTTGCAGAGCAAGGGAAACAACCACTCCAAGGCTCAGAGCGAGCGAGTGACGTTAGTGCGCGCTAATAGCGTTTCAAACTAGCCAGCCATTTCACTTCGGTTACACCAGCCTCATCTCAGGAGTTGATATGCTTGAAATCATAAACAGCGCAATGCTTGACGCACAACGAAGAGCTGCTGGCAAAACGCACGAAAGTGCTGTTTGAATGAATGTTTACGCGCCTGCTTCTGCCTAGTCAGATACTTAGATACTTGTATGCTCAGTCAGATTACACGCAACGCATGGCACGCTAGATAATATCTAGTAATATCATCAACCATGTGTAGTTAACTAGTGATTATGATTGATTGTTTTTTTTTTTATAAGATATGTTTAATGCTAGCTAGCAACTTACCTTGGCTTACTGCATTCGCGTAACAGGCAGTCTCCTTGTGGAGTGCAACGAGAGGCAGGTCGTTAATGCGTTGGACTAGTTAACTGTAAGGTTGCAAGATTGGATCCTCCGAGCTGACAAGGTGGAAATCTGACGTTTTGCCCCTGAACGAGGCAGTTAACCCACCGTTCCTAAGCCATCATTGAAAATAAGAATGTGTTCTTAACTGACTTGCCTAGTTAAATAAAGATTAAATAAAGGTGTAAAAAATCTGCAAAATCGGTGTCCAAAAATACAAATTTCCGATTGTCATATGAACTTGATCGGCCCCGATTTAATCGGTCGACCTCTAGTCTGTGTGTGTGACTGCATTATCCAAGCATCAGATTTGTCTGTGGAAAGTGGAAATGAATGTCTCCCAGAAGGAGCCAGAATGCTAGGCAAGCCATGGTGTTCAGCATTGCAGTGGCTTGGGATTTTCTCATCTGAAATTGGATGCTCTATCACCCCTCCCTCTTCCTATGAGACCCAGGGATCAACTGTAATTAACACCACTGTTTCAACAGGGTGCTGGAGCTCAACGGCAAAACACACACACACACACACACACACACACACTACAACTAAGCCTCACTCATATTTGAGGTATTACGAAGAGAAGCATCTGCTTTGGATTACTGTACGTGATGATTCACATCCCAATATCCTCCACCCTTTACTCTGAGTTTCTCCCTCAATCACTCCCAACTTTGAATTACTTTATTTTGGGGGGGAAACATGTCTATTTATTCTGTTGGTTCTTAGTGATTCTGGTCAGGAAAAAACCCTACCTACCTTACTGTAATATCATAGTGTAATTGGCTGCTCAGCGGTCTGTAATGTCACAGTGTAATTGGCTGCTCAGCGGTCTGTAATGACACAGTGTAATTGGCTGCTCAGCGGTCTGTAATGTCACAGTGTAATTGGCTGCTCAGCGGTCTGTAATGTCACAGTGTAATTGGCTGCTCAGCGGTCTGTAATGTCACAGTGTAATTGGCTGCTCAGCGGTCTGTATTGTCAGTGTAATTGGCTGCTCAGCGGTCTGTAATGTCATAGTGTAATTGGCTGCTCAGCGGTCTGTAATATCATACTGTAATCGGCTGCTCAGCGGTCTGTAATGTCAGTGTAATTGGCTGCTCAGCGGTCTGTATTGTCAGTGTAATTGGCTGCTCAGCGGTCTGTAATATCATACTGTAATCGGCTGCTCAGCGGTCTGTAATGTCACAGTGTAATTGGCTGCTCAGCGGTCTGTAATGTCATAGTGTAATTGGCTGCTCAGCGGTCTGTAATATCATACTGTAATCGGCTGCTCAGTGGTCTGTAATGTCAGTGTAATTGGCTGCTCAGCGGTCTGTAATGTCACAGTGTAATTGGCTGCTCAGCGGTCTGTATTGTCAGTGTAATTGGCTGCTCAGCGGTCTGTAATGTCATAGTGTAATTGGCTGCTCAGCGGTCTGTAATATCACAGTGTAATTGGCTGCTCAGCGGTCTGTAATGTCACAGTGTAATTGGCTGCTCAGCGCTCTGTAATATCATACTGTAATTGGCTGCTCAGCGGTCTGTAATATCATACTGTAATTGGCTGCTCAGCGGTCTGTAATGTCATAGTGTAATGGCTGCTCAGCGGTCTGTAATATCATAGTGTAATTGGCTGCTCAGCGGTCTGTAATATCACAGTGTAATTGGCTGCTCAGCGGTCTGTAATGTCACAGTGTAATTGGCTGCTCAGTGGTCTGTAATATCATAGTGTAATTGGCTGCTCAGCGGTCTGTAATATCATAGTGTAATTGGCTGCTCAGCGGTCTGTAATATCATAGTGTAATTGGCTGCTCAGCGGTCTGTAATATCATAGTGTAATTGGCTGCTCAGCGGTCTGTAATATCACAGTGTAATTGGCTGCTCAGCGGTCTGTAATATCACAGTGTAATTGGCTGCTCAGCGGTCTGTAATATCATAGTGTAATTGGCTGCTCAGCGGTCTGTAATATCATAGTGTAATTGGCTACTCAGCGGTCTGTAATATCATAGTGTAATTGGCTGCTCAGCGGTCTGTAATATCATAGTGTAATTGGCTGCTCAGCGGTCTGTAATATCATAGTGTAATTGGCTGCTCAGCGGTCTGTAATATCATAGTGTAATTGGCTACTCAGCGGTCTGTAATATCATAGTGTAATTGGCTGCTCAGCGGTCTGTAATATCACAGTGTAATTGGCTGCTCAGCGGTCTGTAATATCACAGTGTAATTGGCTGCATAGCGGTCTGTAATGTCAGTGTAATTGGCTGCTCAGCGGTCTGTAATATCACAGTGTAATTGGCTGCTCAGCGGTCTGTAATATCACAGTGTAATTGGCTGCTCAGCGGTCTGTAATGTCACAGTGTAATTGGCTGCTCAGCGGTCTGTAATATCACAGTGTAATTGGCTGCTCAGCGGTCTGTAATGTCACAGTGTAATTGGCTGCTCAGCGGTCTGTAATATCACAGTGTAATTGGCTGCTCAGCGGTCTGTAATGTCAGTGTAATTGGCTGCTCAGCGGTCTGTAATGTCACAGTGTAACTGGCTGCTCAGCGGTCTGTAATGTCACAGTGTAATTGGCTGCTCAGCGGTCTGTATTGTCAGTGTAATTGGCTGCTCAGCGGTCTGTATTGTCATTGTAATTGGCTGCTCAGCGGTCTGTAATGTCACAGTGTAATTGGCTGCTCAGCGGTCTGTAATGTCACAGTGTAATTGGCTGCTCAGCGGTCTGTAATGTCACAGTGTAATTGGCTGCTCAGCGGTCTGTAATATCATACTGTAATTGGCTGCTCAGCGGTCTGTAATGTCACAGTGTAATTGGCTGCTCAGCGGTCTGTAATGTCACAGTGTAATTGGCTGCTCAGCGGTCTGTAATATCATACTGTAATTGGCTGCTCAGCGGTCTGTAATGTCATAGTCATCAGCTGTGATGGATAAAATCACTTCATGAGAGCCTCAACAATGGCCGTGTGTGTTCCTCCATCACCGTCCATATGGTGGAATTACTGATGTGAATAAGAGTGGAGATCCTATGCCATGCCCCGTAATGTCTGCCAATACAATATATTGATTCTGTCCTTGGGAGTGAAATGAGATTTTTCTCTCCAGGTTTAGGAGTAGCTGTTTAAAATCTGGGGCTGACTGGAGAGGGAGGAAGGGAGAGGCAGAGCACACTGTTTACCGTCTGTCTTCTCAGCCCCCTGTAACACCCCTTTGTAACCAAGATTTGCCGCCAACTTTACCACGCAGCCAACTTCTTGCTGTCATTTCTTTACCTGAAAGGTAGTGATGACAACAAAGCCTTTGCGTGTATTTCCGCCAACCGACCTAGTCATGATTGTGGTAATGTATGAATTTTAAAAGTCCTGCCAACCCCTCAGAATAAACGTTGCCTTTTATTTTACCGTCTTTGTCACGTATTAAATCATGAACATTGTTTTGTTGTCCGACATCAACTTGTCAATCACAATGCGTTATTTATTTTGTAGGTAGTGTCGTCCTTCGGCTGTGCTCGTCACATGGGGGAACGCACACTGACATTTCATCATTCTTTTCTTGACTTTGACAGGGAAATATTTAAAGGCCCTTATATTTAGCTGATACATAATGGGTTAATGGCAATAGTTTCTAACTCAGCCTCCTAGCGGTTTGGAGTTTATCTGTCTTCAGCCAAAGTCACTGGTGGGAAGTTTGAAAGGAGAGAAGTTTATCCAGCTGTGTCTGTTTTAATGAATAAAATAAGAACTGATTTTCATTTACATGGCATAGCCTGTAGGCTGCACAGACCAGTAACATAATCGCAGAATATTGTATTCTTTTGAAAATAAATGTTTCTTTGTGACGGCGTATGCTTTTCCACGCTTTAAATCATGAACATTCTATTGTTGTTATCCGACATCATACTTGTCCTTGTCATCAAGAAGTATAAACAAATAAATAACATCGCAGCACCCTGGTTCAGATAGCAATGTTATATGCTCACTAAAAATGGATTTAGGATAGGTCAATCTAACAAGCCAGGCAACTAAAAGCCACCTTCTTGACAATGTTTTGGTTCATTGCAATCGCGGCTGGCTATCCAGATCATGTAATTAGCAGAACATATCTGACTACGTTTAACTCTAGCCAACCTTTTTATTCGCCGCAACAGGAAAAATGAACACATGACAAGGTCATTATTTACAAGCATGGTGATTTGCTAACTTACTGTTGCGAATGTGAAGAATGAAAGCAGGTCTGCATTTAAAGAGGAATTTCGCACATGCTACTGTCCCGCCGGGTTACCATGACAATGGTCGCAAACAACTGGGTCAAAGTTGAATGTTTTTTGGTCCTTGCCGGGTAAAGCAATGGCTATATAAAAGGCAAAAGCTGACAAGAAAGTTGTGAAAATTTGGCTATTTGAAAGGGGATCATATGAACATTGCACAAGTGTTTTTGTCAGGAAACATATGGTGAATCCTATGTGAGAGGAGTAGGAGAGTCCCACTGTCCTTGTATTGTAACACACAGCAGGCTGTGTGTGTGTGTGTGGTCCTCTCTCCTGTCATGAGGTGAGGGAAGAAGTCATCAGGCGTATGCTCAGGGGTTGTCCAGGCCGGGCATACACAAAACACAGAGGCGTGTGTGTGTGTGTTAGGCCAAACAAAAGACATAATCTCGGTGATGGGAACGGCATGACTCTCCTCTCTGTGACTCTCAATGCCATTGTTTGTGGATCAGTCGTATCATCTAGAAGCAAAACATAAGCTTGCAGCTGCATTCTCCTCCAGTTCCATCCGCAGTGTTTGCCTTTCTATTCCATCCCTTGTGTTTCCTGACCTTGTCTCTCGTGTGTGTGTTTGTCTCTCTGTGTTTTTGTGCGACTGTGTGTGATTCCAGTACATCATGTCCTGCTGGTCAGAGAGGGGTTAGTTTAGGAGGCCCAGTGCCAAATAACAGCTGAAACTAACAAAGTCCTCTTGGCCTGATACAACCGTGTTAAGAGTTTCCCCGTGGATCTCTGGGTCTCCACTCTCGCGCTCCCAAATTGTTCTACTTCCAATAATTCCCTAAAATTCCATCCTGGCTCCGTGTACAGTGCATAACCTCAGTGTTGAGTGTTCATGCTGCCATCTGTTCTATACTGGGGTGGGGATACACAACATTACCAAAAGGATACACCACATTACCAAAAGGATACACCACATTACCAAAAGGATACACAACATTACCAAAAGTATACACAACATTACCAAAAGGATACACCACATTACCAAAAGGATACACCACATTACCAAAAGGATACACCACATTACCAAAAGGATACACCACATTACCAAAAGGATACACCACATTACCAAAAGGATACACCACATTACCAAAAGGATACACCACATTACCAAAAGTATGTATGCCAAGAGTGTGCAAAGCTGTCAAGGCAAAGGGTCTAAAATCTCCAATATATTTAGATTTGTTTAACCCTTTTTTGGGGGGGAGGTTTACCACCTGATTCCATATGTGTTATTCCATAGTTTTGATGTCGTCCCTATTATTCTACAATGTGGAAAATTGTCAAAATAAAAACCCTTGAATGAGTAGGAGTGTCCAAACGTTTGACTGGTATTGTGTGTGTGTGGTTTGTAAGCAAACTCTCAGCTTCAACATCATCCTCGTCTCCTTTGTGACTGTAAAATGTTGATATGTAGGAAGAAAACAGAGTGTGTGTGTATATACCAGCATGCTTTGTTTTATACCTGCAGTGTCCTGTATCATCCATTGTATGTCTCTTGGTCACACAGGGCTCCCTTGTAAAAAGACATCTAATTGGGACTCTATTTAAATTTCAAGCAGCAATGATCAGGGTCCAAGCTAAATACCGTTTTTATTGCCATATGGTCAAAGTACCGCACCAATGTTTTCTCATTAACCATTGGGTTGATCTACATGAAATGTTGCTACTTGCGCTCCTTAAACACCTCCCCTCTTCCTCTGCAGCCTCTGTAATAGCTGGGCTGATGCCTCAAAGTTGGAGGGCTTGGCTTTGCTGTTTATTCTGTGCCCCAAACAGACCTCCCAGAACAGGGCCTATACATTTCAGATGGAGGGTTTATAGTTCTGGCTATAGTCCTCCCAGTTAATGTACTAATCCAACTCAGTGTATCAGCCCCAGTCTTGGCCCGTTCACTACCCACCAGCAGCCTGACACCAGGGCTGAACCCTGCGCTAGGGCACAAGCAGAGGCTGAGAGGGATTTATTAGATAGGTAATGGACTACACTGCCTAGCTTTGTAATGATCAGGGGGGTCTGCATATGCTGCCTGCAAGGCTTATGATTCTAAAATTCCAATCTGTGTTGGCAACTGGTTTGGACTGTTGCTATGAGTGATTTTTCAATATGGTAATGTTCTAAATCTGTTATTTTTTGGGTGAAAAAATCCTCCCAAATCCTCTCATGCAATCAGATGGATTGAATAGAGAAAAACGAACTGAATGAGAGAAATGAAAGGGATGTGTCACGTGTGCTCCCTCTCCAGCCTCTAGGTCACCAGGCTGCTCGTTATGGCACACACCTGTCACCATTGTTAAGTGCACCTGCGCATCATCAGACTCACCTGGACTCCATCACCTCTTTGATTACCTGTCCTATATATGTCACTCCCTTTGGTTCTTTCCCCAGGCGTCATTGTTTCTGCGTTGTTCATGTTTTGTTCATTTGTTTATTCAATTATGCACTCCCTTAACTTGCTTCCTGACTCCCAGTGCACATGTTACAGGATTGTTGAGGTGAAGAAGCTGAAGCTGGTCTCTGTAGCTACCAGAATCATTTGACATTTTTCTGGCTCTGCATTAAAAAGGAGTTTGTTTATCGATAGTCAGTACAAAATACAGACCCTTGCCATTTCATAGTTCTTTTGTGG
This sequence comes from Oncorhynchus nerka, assembly GCF_034236695.1. Lineage (NCBI taxonomy): Eukaryota > Metazoa > Chordata > Actinopteri > Salmoniformes > Salmonidae > Oncorhynchus > Oncorhynchus nerka. The sequence goes on along the minus strand of NC_088418.1, from coordinate 48,822,979 downwards.
TACATTTTCAGGAAATATTTTTATGGCTTTGAATGTGAAAGATCTTTTGTTTGAGAACTGAAATATAGCTTTGAGAATTCTTGGTCTATGCTGCCTTAGGGCCAAGCCAACGGATAAGTGAAGGAGTGTTATCCCTAGGAAGTAATATGGTTCTAATCAGGGCTTCAATGGCATCTGGTGGAGATGCCTATGTAATAAGGCTGTGGATTTACAGCTGACAGCCTTGTTGTTGATCTCGCTCTCTCTTTCTGTCTTTTTTTCCTTCTCTCCGTTTCTCTATCGGCCTCCTCTTTCACTGTGAAAAGATTATGGTTTATTTAATTAGACCACATTGGCTAAATGAATTACTGTCAATCAGGTTGAAATGGAAAAACAAATTGAACCTGATTGTGTATGCAGGTCCTCGTACATCTGGGATGGACCAGTGGAGCTTCAAGGAGACAGTTATAGAGGACAGCTCTCACTCTCAAACAGCTCCGAGGAAAGGAGAAGAGGAGAGAAGGAGAGGTGAATGGGACAGAGAACTACATTAGAAATAGTCTTCTAGCTACCAGCTCATAAAAGGAAGGAAAACTGGCTTTGGCCAGTGGATAGAACATTTATCTCACAAACGTGATATTTTAATCGATTTGAAATGTATTACCACTGATTATGTACGGCTTCTGGCTTGTACCTCCTCTGCTCTGAGGGAGCAGGCTGTATGTATTTCTTCTTTCTCCTCGGTCAGAATAGATTTAGCTTCCCACACTTTCTGATTCAGTGGGAATCGGATAATGTTAGTGTCGTCCGGGTATGGGGTACACACGTGCACACGCACAGCTAGAATAACCTGCCCTGGTGATTCACTTTGCCTGTAGGCACTCCTGGATGACCTTGGTCCCAGTTGAAATCAACATCAAAGAATTGTAGATACTGTAGAAATACAGCCTATGTGTGTCACATGGAAATCCAGCAGCCTTAAATATTTCACTAGCGTTCCACTACCAGACTCATTAAACCAGATTAGGTCCCTCCGAATGGGAGACACCGAGAGTGGAGGGACTCTGCATGATGATTACAACTCAGACGCACACATTGACCTGTATCATTCTGAGCCTGTCCCATATACATTTAGAATGGATCCTCCTTTCCTTCCTTCCTTCCTTGAGCTAGCCTAATCACTGATCTGACACGACCCGGTTGATGAACCGAATGTAGTGCACTCCAATCCAGGCTGTATCACAACCGTCCGTGACTGGGAGTCCCATAGGATGGCGTAGGCTGTCATTGTAAATAGGAATTTGTTCATTACTGACTTGCCTAGTTAACATTAAAAAAGATCTAAATAAAAATGGCTTGAATTACACCTAGAAGGGAATGGTAACCCGTTCCTTGTGTGGTACTTAGTGTCATGGTTAATGGCAGGGGTGGGCAAATCCTGCCCGCGAGAGGCGCAGGACATTTGTGTAAAGAAAAATAGAAAGAAATTATGTCAATTATAATGGACCTATATATTTTATAGAACTGACCTTTTTCTGGCCTGCAGTCTGATTTTGGCAAACACATTGTTCCCAAAAAATGCTGTGTTTCGAAATGGCTCTTGAGCCAAAAAGTTTGTCCACCCCTGGTCTATGGTGAATAAAGTGTCATTTGAGACTCATTCTCTGAAGCCATGAACAAACAGTAGTGTCTGTTCTGTGCTCTATGTATAGAATGACAGTAAACACACGTGGGTGTGTAGGAGTAGGGACACGTGGTAAGTGAGTGCATCTTCTACTTAGGCTTAGTTACCAGCGTGTGGATCAGGGACAATATTGGATTACAGAGTCAATGTACAGAGCCTTGGCTCTCTTTCTGACTGAATCCTTCCACACAATGATGTTAGTGCCGTTGCTTTACTTGTAATCTGTAGCATGATCCCGGGTATTGTGTGTGTGTGTGTGTGTGCTTGCAAGGTCCTTTGCACTTTTTGTATTTACCCTGACAAAAGACCTGTCAGGGTAAACCCTGAAAATAGCACATTGTTCTGAACGCATGTCCTACCTTGTGGCTGTAGTGTGCTGATATACAACCACAAATCCTCTGAATGTTTCACATCGGTTTGAGTTTCTACAGAACCAATTATAGACGTTCCCATCAGGGCTACCCCTCTGCCCCACCTTCCTTCTAGTCCTAGAGAATAACCTGCCCGGCTTTGATGTGATACTTGTGTGTGTGCTTCTTACTTGGGGTTCTATCCTCTGTTAAAGATTGCTTTTGTATTATTAAAGACCAGGCCCATGATCTAAGGGAAGTAGGCCCACACACAAACCCTTAACAAAGTCTTCTTCACACACTATGAACAGTCTCATTAGCAGTGCAGTCCCAGGGAGTCTCCTCATTCACCTACTCTGCTCTGTGCTCGACGCCCATGGACCAGCAATCTAACTACAGATGTTTCTGTTTGGCCTTCATCTCCATCACAATATACAGCTGTGAACCATCAGTCTGGTTGTGGCATTGGTCTCAGAGCGGTGGGGGCACTGTGTAGAGTGTTTCAGTAGGGCGATTGACAAGATGTGGGATCACGTGCATATCACCTACAGTGCCTTTCAAAATTATTCATCCGCACCTGTTCTGAAAGTCCCCAGAGTCTGCGACACTACTAAGGAATGGGCACCACCAAGCAAGCAGCACCATGAAGACCAAGGAGCTCTCCAAACAGGTCAGGGAGAAAGTTGTGGATAAGTACAGATCAACATTGGGTTATAAAAAAATATCTGAAACTTTGAACATCCCACGGTGCACCATTAAACCCATTATTAAAATGGAAAGAAAATGGCACCACAACAAACCTGCCAAGAGAGGGCTGTCCACCAAAACTCACGGACAAGGCAAGGAGGGCATTAATCAGAGAGGCAACAAAGAGACCAAAGATAACCCTGAAGGAGCTGCAAAGCTCCACAGCGGAGATTGGAGTATCTGTCCATAGCACCGCTTTTAGCCGTACACTGCACAGAGCTGGGCTTTATGGAAGAGTGGCCAGAAAAAGCCATTGTTTCAAGACAAAAATAAGCAAACATGTTTGGTGTTCGCCAAAGGCATGTGGGAGACTCCCTAAACATATGGAAGAAGGTACTCTGGTCAGATGGGACAAAAATGTAGCTTTTTGGCCATCAAGGAAAACGCTATGGTGCAAATCCAACACCTCTCATCACCCCGAGAACAACATCCCCACAGTGAAGCATGGTGGTAGCAGCATCATGCTGCAGTGATGTTTTTCATCGTCCGGGACTGGTAAACTGGTCAGAATTGAAGGAATGATGGATGGTGCTAAATACAGGGAAATTCTTGAGGGAAACCTATTTCAGTCTTCCAGAGATTTGAGACTGGGACGGAGGTTCACCTTCTAGAAGGAGAATGACCCTAAGCATACTGCTAAAGCAACACTCGAGTGGTTTAAGGGAAAACATTTACATGTCTTGGAATTGCCTCGTCAAAACCTAAACCTCAATTCAATTGAGAATCTGTGGTATAACTTAAATATTGCTGTACACCAGCGGAATCCATACAACTTGAAGGAGCTGGAGCAGTTTTGCCTTGAATGGGCAAAAAACCCAGTGGCTAGATGTGGCCAGTTTATAGAGACATACCCCAAGAGACTTGCAGCTGTAATTGCTGCAAAAAGTGTCTCTACAAAGTATTGACTTTTGAGGGGGAGGGGTGAATTGTTATGCACACTCAAGTTTTCAGTTTTTTTTGTCTTATTTCTTGTTTGTTTCAAAATAAAAACGATTTTGCATCTTCAAAGTGGTAGGCATGTTGTGTAAATCAAATGATACAAAACCACAAAACATTTTTTTTTAAATTCCAGGTTGTAAGGCAACAAAATAGGAAAAATGCCAGTGGGGGTGAATAATTTCGCAAGCCACTGTATGCCTGTGTGTGTGTGTGTGTGTGTGTGTGTGTGTGTGTGTGTGTGTGTGTGTGTGTGTGTGTGTGTGTGTCTGTGTGTGTGCATGTCTGTGTGTATTTTCAGCAGCTAACAGCGTGGTGTTACCTAGGATCAAGCAGATGTACTAACTCCCTTCATCTCCTCTACCACATCTCCCTCACACGTCCTGCCAGACCAGACCAGACCAGATGGAGTAAGATTTCTTACTCACTGAAATAATTGGCCCAGCAGCCTGGCAGGCTGGCGGGGTGAACTCTTAAGGGCTTTACAGGATCTCGTTCATGGCTGCGGCTGGAATGGAATCAGAAAAACGCCTTCATCACCAGGAGGACTGATGTAAGTGTGGGATGGAGGATGACTCGGCTAAAAGCTGTGAAAAAGTTTGGACAACTTCTGCTTCTTGGCGGAACACTGAGGGCAAGAGGGGATATTAGATTGGTTTTCTAATGCAGGTCATGAAATGGAAAAAAGAGAAGCTGGATTTAGTGGCTTTGATTTGAGAGGAGAGGAAGACTGGAGAGGATATGAGAGAAGGCGAGAGGACACGTTCTAAGCTAAGGGGGAAGATTTTGGCAGATGCTGTGTGCCTCTCTAATGAGATGTGGTTGTTCTCTCTGTCAGCTTAGTGTCAGAGCTGGGCCTTTCTCGCTTTCCCTCTCTGCCTCTCTCTCCCTCTCCCTCCCTCCTATCGCCAAAGATCTCCACTACGGCCAGTTGAGTGTGTGGGAGATGCCGGGTTGGTTTTATCCATGCTTAAGAGGGGGCCTCCTGAGCGTCTTTGGTGGAATACACACCACGTCTGGAGAACACAGCGCTCCGTTGAAGAGAATAGCCCCTCTACTGCTAATGATGTTACGTAAGACAGGGCAAATCCATTCAGTGTGAGGTAACAGAGGAGAGGAAGAGAGGAGGAGTGAAGAAGGCTTAAAGGAGAGGCAGAGAAAGTGAGGGAAAGAGGCGGACAGAGGAGGGCAGAGTTCTGTGCTGTACTGCCAGTTTTTTAGAACAAGAGGGTCAAACTGGTGCCAGGGTTTCCTCTAATCCCATTCTGGAGAGGACAGCGGTTACTCCTCAAACCGCCTGAGAAGAGGTGCTGCCTAAATGCAACCTACATCTATAATGAGGAGCCCTATTGTATTGTACCACTCACAGACAGATGCTGCACTATAGCTGCCTCTGTTAGTTTAAAGAGGCTTTAGTATGGATGCAACATGACTCGTAAGAGCAACCCAGTACTGGGGCTACTTAGTGGCGCTCTGAAGTGACGTGGCTCCTATCTCCTTCTGTTCCCCTTCTGCAGCTTCTGATGTGCCCACTACCGCAGGCCTAACTGTAGTCACTGAGCTTAGCTCCTCAGAGAATATCTCTATTGGCAGTGGAGAAAAACGTGTGTGTGGCTTAAACCAAAACATCAGTCATATTACTCAGTTCTGCCCACACCCTTTGGTGATGGTGGGCTGTGACAGCTCTATTCAGTTGTTTTGGGGACTAGAACCCACCTCTGTGATTCCTTCTGCTCAACAAGGTCTTCTGGTACCCTCGCAGTGTGGCTGAGCGTGTGCACGCCTTCCCTGACGTGTGTGTGATGCACTTATCTGACTGTGTTTCTGTGTGGCTTGCGTTGTGTACATACCACCTAGTGGCCTAGTGGTTAGAGTGTTGGGCCAGTAACCGAAAGGTTGCTAGTTTGATTTCCCCAAGCCAACAAGGTCTGACACAATCTGTCCATCTGGCAGTTAACTCTAATGACTCTACGGTTCGCCGTCAATCATGGCTGATCCGTTTCCGTGACCCCACCCTCCGAGGGCGTCTCGGGGGAAGTTGGGATATGCCAAAAAAAAAAAAAAAAAAAAAATCCAAAAACAAAACATTTCCAACTTCACCATCAAACTCATCTGTTCCACCCCACCTCTCTAGAATCCTGACACTGTCTCCACCAGCTGGGAGAGAGAACCCAAATGAGTCCGAATGCAACAGAAACCACCTCAGAGGAGAGAAATGATGGTTCTAATTACTACACCTAGCAGCAGAGAATTGAGTAGATCTACATTTAGCCGTAGCTATAGTACAGTGGCGAGGAGAGAGAGTCACCTGACAGACTGGATCCCTCAGGGGAGCTTAGTACACTGAAGCAACAACACGTGAGCTGCGTGTTAGCAGTGTGGAAGATGCATCACTCTATAGGAGTTAACACGTGTGTTCCCCCAGGCAGCTTATATTGTAGGGAGAGTATATGGGTTGTTAAAGTTGGAGTGTGAGCCCAGTGTCATCCTCACTAAATTCCAGGCCAACCCCTGATGCAACCATGGTCACTGCCACCTAATCATCCCCAGCTTCCAGTTTGACTCTTGGAACTCTTCTCCAGGTTTCTGCTGTAGATGAGAACGTATCCCACTACCTGGTATGAAAAGGTTTTAAATTACAACCTTAAAAGACATGCAGACAGAAAGACCAGTTAGTACTGTGGTTAGATTCCCCTTCTTTAGGATAGAAGAGCTCTCTCTGTTCCACTGCACACACACTATGCTCCGCTGTCTGACCTGGATAATGGCACTGCGGTGTGTGTGTGATGGTTAGAGAGGATCTGTTATGGTTACGTTGTTATGACACCTGACAACTTCACTTTACAGCGGAGTAGATGACACCTGAACGGCTGGCTGGCTGGCTGACTGGAAGACTAGACAGATTTAGGACAGTAATCCACTCTCAATATCATGACCTCGCTCTCTATTCCTTTCCTGTTTCTAAGTACTGGGTGAGATACTGGGAATGAGAGGTGCAGAAAAAGATGACTTCAGCGAGAGAAGTATTAAAAGCATTTGAAAGGTTTGCACCTTTTGCTTCAAGGAACTTGCTGGAGATCTTTGAGCTTCAACGAAGCAACCGTTTTCACACGTCTCTCCCCCACTTAGTTTCCACTGTCCTGTTAGGTTTCCCACCAGAGCTCTGAGGTCTGCAGTGTAGTGCCAGCTCTCTGTGTGTCTTGCTCCCCACATCTCTGTTACCACCGATCTGCTCCCTATAGCCTTAAATGGAGACACAACCAACCTCCTCTAGGTTGGGATTGGACCTGTTTACTAGAGAGTGAAAGCTAGAGTTCGGAAAAGAGGGAGGGGAGAGTGTGCGAGACGCACAGCGCGACCGAGAAGAGGAGGAGGGAGAAAGTGGAATTGCTCATGAGTGTTTTTGGGTTATGGCCACGTTCGCCTCTTCAAATCCAAACTAAGACGGTATGTTCCTCCTAGCTCAGCAACACAATCCCTGTTTGAACCATTTCTGCTTGTTAACAGAGAACCTTAAGTGGCCTAACAGCTACTCTTAACTAGGTCATGTGTTAGTGCAGTGTAGCTATATTGTTCAGTCTGGGTGCGTCCCAAATGCACCCTATTCCCTATAGGCCCAGGTCAGAAGTAGTGCACTACATAGGGAATAGGGTGCCACTTTGGGACATAGGTTAAGTTGTTCAGTCTGTCTTCACCCCCCCCCCTCCCCTGGTCTAAGGGGTGTGTAATTACAGCCCCTTAGACTGGCTGCTCTGCTCTCCTTGATCGTTGTCGAACTCAAAGGGTTCGAGTCTCTGCAGAAAGCCTTCCTGTAATCTAGTGTAAGAAGATAAGCAGAGCCATTGATTGATGGTAGATTCTACAGGCACTGCTGTGATTAAGGCAGTGCCTGTAGAATTGTGCCTGTGGACTTGTCTCAACGTCTTGACATAGCGAGGGAGAGATGTTGGACTTGAGGTCATGCGATATCACTTGTCTTCATCAGCTGTGTGTGTAAGTAAACATTTCATTGTTAGTCTACACCTGTTGTTTACGAAGCATGTGACAAATAACATTTGGTGGGTGGTTGGGTGGGGGACTGCGATCCAGGATTGTTGGGACGTCCCGACCCCATTTTGAGTTTACATATCAGGAATGTTTAAGGTAGGAACGTCCCAAGAAATACTAACTAGCACTGACCATGGTGTGTGTGTGTGTGTATACGCATGTGTGTGTTTTCAATGTGAAAACAAAAGATTCACAGATGTGAGGTGTTGGCGACCGGTCATGAAATAGCCTCAGTGTGTGAACTGTGTTTTGTATGATGTGTATGGCTGGGCTGTTGAATTATATATCAGAGGATCTAGATCTCTGCCTCCAGACAGATTACTATAGCACCACCTGAGACATATTCCTTGTGTTCCAAATTGCACCATCATTCTCTGTTTAGTGCACTACTTTTGACCAAGGCCCATAGGATGCTGGTCAGAAGTAGTGCACTATGTAGGCAACATGATGCCATTTGGAACGTAGCCATAGACCTGAAGATCCGTGCAGCCCTATCTAGCTGCATCCATGAAGGCTGAGCTGGATTCTGGTCTTTGGTTTGTCACACTCTGTTTTACACAGATACACGGCCTCGCTGTCTGTTAGCTACTTGGGCTACTCCATAAAACATTTACCGTCACATACACACACCCCCAAGCAACGTCCTCGCCTTCATTATGCCTCTCTGCCCTCCCTCCCTCGCTCCCTCCCTCTCTCCCTTTATCCGGCATTTCTCTCATCACAAAGAGACTCTTATTAATGTTTTAGCGTTTTAGTCTTCTCCGTACGATTGTGTGTGTGTGGGTCCGTCCGTTTGCGTGTGTGTGTGTTAGCTCAGTGTCTCACTCGGAGTGCACTCCCCCTCAGCAGTCTGACTTTTAGGCCACAGATGTGAGATGTTGACATGGTTCTGTTTCTTGTCATCACAGAACTATGTGTTTCTGTGCCTGGAGAGGAACCGTTATTGAATTCCTTCTGTCTTTTTTATCGCTCTGTCTCGGTGAGGTGACTGAATCAGGGACCTTACTGGAATAGAGTTGCAACGGCAGCAGGAAAATGGATGGAATTTTAAAGGTTTAACCCTGAGAGGAGAAATAGGACCTCAAATTCTGTCTCAGGCAGCTCACCTCAGTGATATTATCAGTCTCTGCAGCTGATGCTGCATTAACAGCCATACTAATCAAGCACAGAGAATGAAAAGAGAGAGCCATACTAATCAAGCACAGAGAATGAAAAGAGAGAGCCATACTAATCAAGCACAGAGAATGGAAAGTGAGAGCCATACTAATCAAGCACAGAGAATGGAAAGTGAGAGCCATACTAATCAAGAACAGAGAATGGAAAGTGAGAGCCATACTAATCAAGAACAGAGAATGGAAAGTGAGAGCCATACTAATCAAGCACAGAGAATGGAAAGTGAGAGCCATACTAATCAAGAACAGAGAATGGCACAGAGAATGGAAAGAGCCATACTAGTCAAGCAGAGAGAATGGAAAGTGAGAGCCATACTAATCAAGCAGAGAGAATGAGATGTGAGAGGCATTTCCTCATTACAGCTGCAGCTCAACCTCTTGTGAATCATTAAGATGTGATGTTGGCTGTGACACTCAGGAGAAACATCTCCATCCGGACAGAGAGCCTCAAACTGCGCTCTCTTCTTACACAGTCCACTGAACATAGACTGCAGTTAATTACCCAATGGTGCTCAACACAGCTCCTCACAGCCAAGGGGCCAATATGCTTTTCTAGGTTTTTTGTTGTTGTTCCCCTTCAATAACTATCTGCAGCTTGAAGTTCCTAATTCACCTCGATTAATCTGCCTAAGACTTCAAATTAGCCTCAAATGAATCAGCGTTTTCCCTAGATACACAAGCCACATAGCTACAGTACCAGTTCCATTTCACTGCAGAGACCGTCCGTATTGTGTGTCTGTAATGGGGTGTGTACAGATGAGATGTGCTGAGCTATAAGGAGTTCAAAGGGGTCATTTATATGAGGCTGTGTCCAGTCGCTGTTAACCAACAGTGGGGCTGGATGGAGGATTTGGGATGTGGAGCAGCATCGAAGCTTAAAAGCTCATTTTGCAGTGAGCCGTGCAGAACATCTAGGTTCAGATGGTCAGCTGCAGACTTAATCCTATCTGGGGTGGGGAGAAGTCTTAACACGGGTTGCAAAGGGTTGGAAACTTTCCTGTCAATTTTCCAGAATTTGGGGAATTTTGCTTAAATTCATCAAAAAAAGTTAGCTTATAACAGTGAACCTTTTTTTGTGGGATACACAAGGCAATTTTAGGTCTTGTGGCATATTTTGGTTAAACTATCCCCAATTCAATGGAATTGCAACCCTCTGCATGCACAGTGCATTCTTCCATCACATGTGCAGCGCACTCTTCCATCACATGTGCAGCGCACTCTTCCATCACATGTGCAGCGCACTCTTCCATCACATGTGCAGCGCACTCTACCATCACATGTGCAGTGCACTCTACCATCACATGTGCAGCGCACTCTTCCATCACATGTGCAGCGCACTCTTCCATCACATGTGCAGCGCACTCTTCCATCACATGTGCAGCGCACTCTTCCATCACATGTGCAGCGCACTCTTCCATCACATGTGCAGCGCACTCTTCCATCACATGTGCAGCGCACTCTTCCATCACATGTGCAGCTGATTCTCAAGATCTTGCACACTAATGAGATGCTATTGAGCACACACTACTATACTTTCTAAGCCAAGGACTACATGCTTTCTGGTGAGTTTTGATTACATACTGGGTGGGGTGAATATATTTCAAATCAAATCAAAGTTTGTCAAGTGCGCCGAATACAACAGGTGTGGTAGACCTTAAAGTGAAATGCTTACTTACAGGCTCTAACCAATAGTGCAAAAAGGTGTGTGTGTGTGTGTGTGTGTGTGTGTGTGTGGGTAAGTAAAGAAAAAAAAACAACAGTAAAAAGACATTTGAAAATAAGAGTAGTAAGGCTATATACAGACACCTGTTAGGCTTATTGAGGTAGTATGTACATGTGGGTATGGATAAAGTGACTATGCATATATGATGAACAGAGAGGGGTTGGCGGGTGGCGGGACACAATGCAGATAGCCCGGTTAGCCAGTGTGCGGGAGCACTGGTTGGTCGGGCCAATTGAGGTAGTATGTACTAGAGGTCGACCAATTAATCGGAATGGCCGATTAGGGTATTTTGGACGCCGATTTGGCCGATGTAAAAAAAAAAAAATAAAAAAAAAAAAAAAATATATATATATATATAATAATAAAAAAATCAACAATTTGTAATAAAAATACATACATTTTTTTAAAATTTTAAAAATGTTTTTTTGATACATTTTTTTTTACTGCTTTATTTAACATGGCAAGTCAGTTAAGAACACATTCTTATTTTCAATGACGGCCTAGGAACGAACGGTGGGTTAACTGCCTTGTTCAGGGGCAGAACAAAATATTTTTACCTTGTCAGCTCAGGGATTCGTTTTTGCAGCCTTCCGGTTACTAGTCCAACGCTCTAACCACCTGCCTTACATTGCACTCCACGAGGAGCCTGCATGGCAGGCTGACTACCTGTTACACGAGGGCAGCAAGAAGCCAAGGTAAGTTGCTAGCTAGCATTAAACTTATAAAAAACAATCAATCTTCACATAATCACTAGTTATATACACATGGTTGATGATATTACTAGTTTATCTAGCGTGTCCTGCGTTGCATATAATCGATGTGGTGCCTGTTAATTTCTCATCGAATCACAGCCTACTTCGCCAAACGGGTGATGATTTAGCACCGTCGTTGCACCAAACCTAACCATAAATATCAATGTCTTTCTTTAAAATCAATACACAAGTATATATTTTTAAACCTGCATATTTAGTTAATATTGCCTGCTAACATGAATTTCTTATAATTAGGTAAATTGTGTCACTTCTCTTGCATTCCGTGCAAGCAGTCAGGGTATATGCAGCAGTTTGGGCCGCCTGGCTCGTTGCGAACTGTGTGAAGTCCATTTATTCCTAACAAAGACCTTAATTAATTTGCCAGAATTGTACATAATTATGACATAACATTGAAGGTTGTGCAATGTAACAGAAATATTTAGACTTCGGGATGCCATCCGTTAGATAAAATATGGAACGGTTCCGTATTTCATTGAAAGAATAAACGTTTTCGAAATGATAGTTTCTGGATTCGACCATATTAATGACCAAAGGCTCGTATTTCTGTGTGTTATTATGTTATAATTAAGTCTATGATTTTATATTTGATAGAGCAGTCTAACTGGGCGGTGGTAGGCAGTAGCAGGCTCGTACGCATTCATTCAAAGCACTTTCGTGAGTTTTGCCAGCAGCTCTTTGCAATGATTCAAGCATTGAGCTGTTTATGACTTCAAGCCTATCAACTCCCGAGATTACGCTGGTGTAACCGATGTGAAATGGCTAGCTAGTTAGCAGGGTGCGCGCTAATAGCGCTTCAATTAGTGATGTCACTCGCTCTGAGACTTGGAGTAGTTGTTCCCCTTGCTCTTCAAGGGCTGCGGCTTTTGTGGAGCGATGGGTAACGATACTTCGAGGGTGGCTGTTGTCGATGTGTTCCTGGTTCGAGCCCAGGTAGGGCCGAGGAGAGGGACGGAAGCTATACTGTTACACTGGCAATACTAAAGTGCCTATATGAACATCCAATAGTCAAAGGTATATGAAATACAAATGGTATAGAGAGAAATAGTCCTATAATTCCTATAATAACTACAACCTCAAACTTCTTACCTGGGAATATTGAAGACTCATGTAAAAGGAACCACCAGCTTTCATATGTTCTCATGTTCTGAGCAAGGAACTTAAACCTTAGCTTTTTTACATGGCACATATTACACTTTTCCTTCTCCAACACTTTGTTTTTGCATTATTTAAACCAAATTGAACTTGTTTCATTATTTATTTGAGGCTAAATGTATTTTATTGATGTATTATATTAAGTTAAAATAAGTGTTCATTCAGTATTGTTGTTATTGTCATTATTACAAATAAAATAAAATAAATCGGCCGATTAATCGGTATCGGCTTTTTTTGGTCCTCCAATAATTGGTATCGGGAGGGGGCACACAATGCAAATAGTCCGGGTAACCATTTGGTTACCTGTTCAGGAGTCTTATGGCCTGGGTGTAAAAACTGTTGAGAAGCCTTTTTGTCCTAGACTTGGCACTCCGGTACCGCTTGCCATGCGATTGTAGAGCGAACAGTCCATTTTATATGACATACATTATTTTTTTGTTAACTAGTAAATAATAGCCTACAGCAAAGTGTGTTTAAATCATTTCTAACATGTTAACAATTTATGCTAGTTAGTTTTTGCAACCATGTGGGATTTAGCTTGCTTGAGCCTGCTAACTGAGGAGTGTTAATTCACCTGTTTTCATACATGTTTCATTTTAGAACATTTATCTTACAAAGAAGTTGTTTAATCTAACTGCTTAACTATTTATCTGTACATGGAATTGTATTTGTTTTGTTTTTTTACTATTTTTTTCTTCTAATCTTTACAGGAAAATACCACTGGCACTATCTGATGTGTGGAAACATTTCACTGCAGCTAATGTAGAAGGAAAAGTTGTGTATATTTGCAAATACTGTGCCAAATCATATGTGAAGAATGCAGCAAAGATGCAGAATCATCTGGCCAAGTGCTTAAAGTTCCCTCAGCGCTCACAACAAGCAACCTCTAACAAAAGTCCCTCAACTTCTATTTGAGGTAAAAATGATGAATCAGACACCTTATCGATAGCAACAGCTCATGGTCCTCCTGGAATCAGAAGTTTGTTCTGACTCAATGGAGGAACGCAGTCAGAGAAATGAAGACGAATGTCTTGCTCGAGCTGTGTATGCAATGGGTTGACCTCTGATGCTCACAGGCAATGTGTATTGGAAGAGATTTCTGAATGTTCTTCTCCCAGCATACACCCCTTCTGCCTGAAGCCCATACACGCCGCAGCGTACATGTTGGACAACCAAGTATGCTGGCAAGCGCATCCTGTCTGGTGCAGAGATCAACAAGGCCTATGGTGTCATCACTACCGTGTCTCGCCACCTTGGCCTTGATGAGGGCAAGGTCCTTGGCAGTCTGGTGAAGTACACTTCCAAGCAAGGGCTTTGTGATGGAGATGCAATATGGCAGTCATGCCAACATATCTCATCAGCTACCTGGTGGAAGGGACTTTGTGGATCTGAGGATCTTTCCCCTGTTGCCATCATCATCTTCCAAATCCCACCAACATCAGCCGCCTCAGAGCGCAACTGGTCCTTGTTTGGGAACTCCCACACCAAAGCACGCAACAGGCTGACCAATACAAGGGTTGAAGAATTGCTGACCATCCGGGCAAATTTGAGGCTTTTTGAGCCTGACAACGAGCCATCCTCAATAAGGTTGGAAAGTGACAGTGAGTCTGATGTTCAAGAGGTGGACATTGTGAAGGTCCAGGGAGAAGACATGGAAGCCAGAGAGGAAGACAACCAAAGCTTTAGTTTCTAGACTATTTCTAGATGCGATGGATCATTGGGGATCATTCAATATTCCTTTTCTTTTGTTGTTCAGTGAAATCATCCCATGTGAAGAGTCAACTCCTTTAATTAAAGTTCAATTCCTAACTAAATTGTTTTTTGTTTTTTATTTCTATTGTAAGGATTTAATCATTTGCAATTATATCTACTTATGATGAGGTAAAAGGTTTATGTTTCTGTCACCATATGATATGGTAAATATATCCAAAGCAAAAAACATCAACATTTAAATGGTATTAATATTAATTTGCATATATTTCCGTAAATTCCCACGGAAAGTTTCCACCTCCTGAATATTTCCCAAAATGTGCAACCCTACTTAAAACACATGCACACACTACACAGTACTTTCACTTCGAAAATAGTACCAGGCTTAAGTGCCTGCTGTGTGCTGCTGCCTTATTTGCTGTTTAGCAGCGGTGTGTGTGTGCGTGTGTTACCCCCAGTACAACCCCCAGTCCACCTCTGCAGATACTGATGTTGCTTACTCTGCCTCCAGATTGACAGACAGACAGAGGGAGAAGTATTTCTGTTAACAACTCCTGAGCACACTGGATGTTGTTGGGACTGGAGTTGGTGCTGGGAGTGTGGAGCTGGCTGTGATCATGTGTGTTGAACAGAAACATTCTGCCCCTACTAAAAGTGATGCAGCACTGCGCTCACTGACCCTCACATATCAAAACACCCCCTCTTTCTTTTTCTCTTTCCCTCCCTTTCTCACTCTCTCTCTCCGTTGCGCTCTCTCTCTCTCTCTCGCTCTTTCTCTCTCGCTGTGTGTCTCTCTCTCCCTGACTCTCTCCCTGCAACAACAGTGTTCGGGTTCCCATCCCTCCTCTCTGTGTTGTCTCTGATCTGTTTCCCAGGAGACCGAGAGAGTCTCCTGCTGAGTAGTACTACAGTAGGAATGTACTGTACAGTAAGTAGCATGACGTAGCAACTCTGTGGGAACAGGGAGTGTTTGGCGTTTTAGATGGTGTGTTCACACTTGCTGGTGTACGTGCACGCCTGCATCAGTGTGTGTGTAATTCGGGTGTTGGGGGATATTTTAGGGGTTATTTTTATATTCCTCCACCTCTGAGCTAGACCTTGCCTTGAAGTGTGTGTCTGTTTAGTTCGAACGCTGTCCCTGTGTGTCAGTCCCAGTGTGTCTTCTTGGGCCAGCTTGCTCCAGACCATGTCTAGAGGTTAGACCAGGGCTAGAGTCTAGGAGGTAGGACCAGACCAGGACCTGTTGTTTTGAGTAGAAGTCACTGTGGCCTTTCTCCACACACCTTCCTTACTGTAGTTGTGTTTATTATGGATCCTGATTAGCTGCTGCCAAGGCAAAATGAAGGCAGTTTATGCAATTGAAAAACATTACAATACATTCATAGCTGTCTGAAGACGCTTGGCACACAGTCAGGGGGGGTAATGACCGGAAAGAGCTGTTTGAGTCTCAAACTCTCTTTGATTGCACACACAGCCCCTTCCTCTACCAGAAGAGTGTGTCTGTCTCTGTGTCTGTGTGTGTTAAGATAAAGAGAAACAAGTGACATGAGTAATAGCACAGACTCACCCCAAAAAACTTCCAGTACATTATCACATCAAATATCAGCCAGCATTTTAATGTCGTCTCCGAGAGATGTACAGTTGAGGTCGGAAGTTTACATACACTTAGGTTGGAGTCATTAAAACTAGTTTTTCAACCACTCCACAAAATTCTTGTTAACAAACTATAGTTTTGGCAAGTCGGTTAGGCCATCTACTTTGTGCATGACAAGTAATTTTTCCAACAATTGTTTACAGACAGATTATTTCACTTAGAATTCACTGTATCACACTTCCAGTGGGTCAGAAGTTTACATACACTAAGTTGACTGTGCCTTTAAACAGCTTGGAAAATTCCAGAAAATGATGTCATGGCTTTAGAATCTTCTGATAGGCAAATTGACATAATTTGAGTCAATTGGAGGTGTACCTGTGGATGTATTTCAAGGCCTACCTTCAAACTCACTGCCTCTTTGCTTGACATCATGGGGAAATCAAATCAGCCAAGACCTCAGGAAAACAAATTGAATACCTCCACAAATCTGGTTCATCCTTGGGAGCAATTTCCAAAATGCCTGCAGGTAACACGTTCATCTGTACAAACACTAGTACACAAGTATAAACATCATGGGACCACGCAGATGTCATACTTCTCAGGAAGGAGATGCGTTCTGTCTCCTAGAGATGAATGTACTTTGGTGCGAATGGTGCAAATCAATCCCAGAACAACAGCAAAGGACCTTTGGAAGATGCTGGAGGAAACAGGTACAAAAGTATCTATATCCACAGTAAAACGATTCCCAAATCAACATAACCTGAAAGGCCTCTCAGCAAGGAAGAAGCCACTGCTCCAAAACCGCCATAAAAAAAGCCAGTCTACGGTTTGCAACTGCACATGGGGACATTGATTGTACTTTTTGCAGAAATGTCCTCTGGTCTGGTGAAACTGTTTGGCCATAATGACAAAATAGATGCCATCATGAGCAAGGAAAATGTGGATATATTGAAACAGCATCTCAAGACATCAGTCAGGAAGTTAAAGCTTGGTCGCAAATGGGTCTTCCAAATGGACAATGACCCCAAGCATACTTCCAAAGTTGTGGCAAAATGGCTTAAGAACAAAAAAGTCAAGGTATTGGAGTGGCCATCACAAAGCCCTGACCTCAATCCTATAGAACATTTGTTGGCTGAACTGAAAAAGTGTGTGCGAGCAAGGAGGCCTCCAAACTTGACTCAGTTACACCAGCTCTGTCAGGAGGAATGGGCCAAAATTCACCCAACTTATTGTGGGAAGCTTGTGGAAGGGCTACCTGAAACGTTTGACCCAGGTTAAACAATTTAAAGGCAATGCTACCAAATACTAATTGAGTGTATGTAAACTTCTGACCCACTGGGAATGTGACGAAAGAAATAAAATAAATCATTCTCTACTATTATTCTGACAGTTCACATTCTTTTAATAAAGTGGTGATCCTAACTGACCTAAACAGGGAATTTTTACTAGGATTAAATGTCAGGAATTGTGAAAAACTGAGTTTAAATGTATTTGGCTAAGGTGTATGTTAACTTCCGACTTCAACTGTATGAGTTATTTCCTTTGAATAGAATAGACTGTTGAGATCAGATATTTCTTGTCTGAACCTCTCTCCTGTGAACTCTGCTGTTCAGTTGGAAGTGTGTTTTTAGTATGCACTCATCCTTTTTCTCTCTTCCTGTTCTTGTGTGGGCTTGACTCCCTGCCATGTTTTCTGGACGTTCCTTCTTGGTGTGTGGTTGTGAGTGTGTGTGGGTTCGTCTTCCGTGTGTGTGTGTGTGTGTGTGTAGAGCTGAGTGACAGTGTCTTGCGGGTTCCATGGAGGTTGAGCAACACTGTCATTACAAACCCTGAGACACTTTTCTCTTCCTCCCAGAGAGCCACAAGCCTTCACACACACACCCATATCCACCATATAGTGCACTATTTCTGTCGACTCCCCTTTGCCATCTATATAGAACCCAATGCACACTCCCCATCTTTGCAGACAGAGAATCTAGTCCACACTACAGCCTGCATACAGAGCCCACTCGCCCAGCTACACTGAGAATCTGGGTCTCCAATCAACATAACATGTCCTCTCCTCTGCTGTCATTTCTCCGTGCCTCACTTCCTGGCCTGGTTGTAGAGAGTGAGTCACTCACAGATAACACTCATTCATTCAACTGGCTGGTCTTAATGACTTAACCCAGGAAGCTGGAGAGAAGTCCACTCAATGAACTGGCCTGGATAGATGAGACTGGCCCTGCTTCACATCACTTTAATACAATGGCCATGTGACTATAGGCCAAAGGGATAGAGTGCTCTCTTCTCTATTATGCTATTTCCTTTGTATTTCCTCCTCCTTTTGTTCGCTCTTCTCTTCTGTTCTCATCTCTCGGGTTACAACCACCTGCCCATGTGTGTGTGAGGGGAGTTTTCTTTTAAGAGGAGTAATTGCAAGGGTCCCAGTGTTGCAGGTGTTCTCTGTGATTTTCTGGTGCGTCAATCCAAGCTTGTCCTCCTTGGCCAATGTCCCCCCAGCCCCATGGACAAGCGTGTGCTCTCACACAAATACATTGCCTCTGTAGCAGCTGGGTTGGCTGTATACTAATGGCTTTGTCCAGGGGCCGCAGGAGCTAGGAATGTGTGACCGTGTGTGTAATAATGATAGTAATGTGTGACACCAGCCTGCGATGGTAATGAGCGTGTCGCTGCTCCACCTGAGAAGTAGCCGTGTCGTGCTTTAAAATATATATATACACTGCTCAAAAAAATAAAGGGAACACTAAAAATAACACATCCTAGATCTGAATGAATGAAATATTCTTATTAAATACTTTTTTCTTGACATAGTTGAATGTGCTGACAACAAAATCACACAAAAATTATCAATGGAAATCAAATTTATCAACCCATGGAGGTCTGGATTTGGAGTCACACTCAAAATTGAAGTGGAAAACCACACTACAGGCTGATCCAACTTTGATGTAATGTCCTTAAAACAAGTCAAATGAGGCTCAGTAGTGTGTGTGGCCTCCATGTGCCTGTATGACCTCCCTACAACGCCTGGGCATGCTCCTGATGAGGTGGCGGATGGACTCCTGAGGGATCTCCTCCCAGACCTGGACTAAAGCATCCGCCAATTCCTGGACAGTCTGTGGTGCAACGTGGCGTTAGTGGATGGAGCGAGACATGATGTCCCAGATGTGCTCAATTGGATTCAGGTATGGGGAACGGGCAGGCCAGTCCATAGCATCAATGCCTTCCTCTTGCAGGAACTGCTGACACACTCCAGCCACATGAGGTCTAGCATTGTCTTGCATTAGGAGGAACCCAGGGCCAACCGCACCAGCATATGGTCTCACAAGGGGTCTGAGGATCTCATCTCGGTACCTAATGGCAGTCAGGCTACCTCTGGCGAGCACATGGAGGGCTGTGCGGCCCCCCAAAGAAATGCCACCCCACACCATGACTGACCCACCGCCAAACCGGTCATGCTGGGGGATGTTGCAGTCTCCTGGTAGCGCCTCCATGCTCTGGACACTACGCTGACAGACACAGCAAACCTTCTTGCCACAGATTGCATTGATGTGCCATCCTGGATGAGCTGCACTACCTGAGCCACTTGTGTGGGTTGTAGACTCCGTCTCATGCTACCACTAGAATGAAAGCACCGCCAGCATTCAAAAGTGACCAAAACATCAGCCAGGAAGCATAGGAACTGAGAAAGTGTCTGTGTTCACCACCTGCAGAACCATTCCTTTATTGGGGGTGTCTTGCTAATTGCCTATAATTTCCACCTGTTGTTTATTCCATTTGCACAACAGCATGTGACATTTATCGTCAATCAGTGTTGCTTCCTAAGTGGACAGTTTGATTTCACAGAAGTGTGATTGACTTGGAGTTACATTGTGTTGTTTAAGTGTTCCCTTTATTTTTTTGAGCAGTGTATATTTAACTAGTCCTAGGAACAAGATGAACTGCCTTGTTCAGGGGCAGAATGACAGATTTGTACCTTGTCAGCTCGGAATTCGATCTTGCAACCTTTCGGTTACTCTTCCAATGCTCTAACCACTAGGCTACCTGCCGCCCCGTGCTTGGGGGTTCTCACAAGGATAGTAAAACATGGAAATTCGTGGACACTTGCCCCACAGGGAAAAAGGCTATTTTGTGCTTAGGGGTAAGGTTTAAGGTTACAGTTACAATTAGGTTTAGGGGTTAGGGGTAGATTTGGGGTTTAGAGTGTAGGGTTAGGTTTAGGGCTTTGGGGTTAGGTTTAGGGGTAGGGCTTTGGGGCTCGGATTAGGGCTAGGGTAGGGCGGTGTCCAGATTTTCATACCATCATACTGTTTTATACCATAGCGGCATATACGGTATTCGCAAATGTGCACACAAGGGGCGCTATTTTTTGGGGATGCACAAAACAATTTTGGCAACAGGGATCTTGATCCAAGAGGGGATTGAATGTCTGCTGTAACTACCTGTGTGATGAACCTTTGATCTTGATATCTAGCCACTTAGCTAGCAAGTTTGCAAACCAAATGCATAGCTGGAGCACTGAGCTGGATATCATTTGCTATAGCTTAGATTTCTTGTGTGAAGTGAATAAGCAATTCCGGGATGCTGGCCTTCTAGGCAGAGTTGCAAAGAAAAAGCAATATCTCAGACTGGCCAATAAAAAGAAAAGATTAAGATGGGCAAAAGAACACATACACTGGACAGAGGAACTCTGCCTAGAAAGCCAGCATCCCGGAGTTGCCTCTTCACTGTTGACAATGAGACTGGTGTTTTGCGGGTACTATTTAATGAAGCTGCCAGTTGAGGACTTGTGAGGCATCTGTTTCTCAAACTAGACACTCTAATGTATGTGTCCTCTAGCTCAGTTGTGCACCGGGGCCTCCCACTCTTTCTATTCTGGTTAGAGTCAGTTTGCGCTGTTCTGTGAAGGGAGTAGTACACAGCGTTGTACAAGATCTTCAGTGTTTTGGCAATTTCTCGCATGGAATAACCTTCATTTCTCAGAACAAGAACAGACTGACGAGTTTCAGAAGAAAGTTATTTGTTTCTGGCCATTTTGAGCCTGTAATCGAACCCACAAAGGCTGATGCTCCAGATACTCAAATAGTCTAAAGAAGGCCAGTTTTATTGCTTCTTTAATCAGCACGGCAGTTTTCAGTTGGGCTAACATAATTGCAAAAGGGTTTTCTAATGATCAGTTAGCCTTTTTAAAATGATAAACTTGGATTAGCTAACACAACGTGCCATGGGAACACAGGAGTGATGGTTGCTGATATTGGGCCTCTGTACGCCTATGTAGATATTCCATAAAAAAATCAGCTGTTTCCAGCTACAATAGTCATTTACAACGTTAACAATGTCTACACTGTATTTCTGATCAATTTTATGTTATTTTAATGGACAAAAAATGTGTTATTCTTTCAAAAACAAGGGAATTTATTTTTTCAGGACCCTGTCTTTCAAAAATTATTTGTAAAAATCCAAATAACTTCACAAATCTTCTTTGTAAAGGGTTTAAACACTGTTTCCCATGCTTGTTCAATGAACCATGAACAATTAATGAACGTGCACCTGTGGAACGGTCGTTAAGACACGAACAGCTTTCAGACAGACGGTAGGCAATTAAGGTCACACTTATGAAAACTTCGGACACTAAAGAGGCCTTTCTACTGACTCTGAAAAACACCAAAAGAAAGATGCCCATGGTCCCTGCTCATCTGTGTGAATGTGCCTTAGGCATGCTTCAAGGAGGCATGAGGACTGCAGATGTGGCCAGGGCAATAAATTGCAATGTCCGTACTGTGAGACGCCTAAGACAGCGCTACAGGGAGACAGGACTGACAGCTGATTGTCCTCGTAGTGGCAGACCATGTGTAATAACACCTGCACAGGATCGGTACATCCGAACATCACACCTGCGGGACAGGTACAGGATGGCAACAACAACTGCCCGAGTTACACCAGGAACACACAATCCCTCCATTAGTGCTCAGACTGTCCACAATAGACTGAAAGAGGCTGGACTGAGGGCTTGTAGGCCTGTTGTCCTCACCAGACATCACTTGCAACAATGTCGCCTATGGGCACAAACCCACCGTCGCTGGACCAGACAGGACTGGCAAAAGGTGCTCTTCACTGACAAGTCACAGTTTTGTCTCACCAGGGGTGATGGTCAGATTCAGGTTTATCGTCGAAGGAATGAGCATTACACCGAGGCCTACTCTGGAGCGGGATCTAATTGGAGGGTCAGACTGAGCTTGTTGTTTTTGCAGGCAATCTCAACGCTGTGCGTTACAGGGAAGACATCCTCCTCCCTCATGTGGTACCCTTCCTGCAGGCTCATCCTGACATGACCCTCCAGCATGACAATACCACCAGCTATACTTCTCATTCTGTGCGTGATTTCCTGCAAGACAGGAATGCCAGTGTTCTGCCATGGTCAGCCAAGAGCCCGTATCTCAATCCCATTGAGCATGTCTGGGACCTGTTGGATCGGAGGGTGAGGACTAGGGCCATTCCCCCCCAGAAGTGTCCAGGAACTTGCAGGTACCTTGGTGGAAGAGTGGGGCAACATCTCACAGCAAGAACTGTCAAATCTGGTGCAATCCATGAGGAGGAGATGCACTGCAGTCCTTAGTATCTGGTGTGGCCACCAGCTGCATTGACTGTTAATTTTGATTTTGACCCCCCCTTTGTTCAGGGACACATTATTCAATTTCTGTTACTCACATGTCTGTGGAACTTGTTCAGTTTATGTCTCAGTTGTTGAATCTTATGTTCATACAAATATTTACACCTTAAGTTTGCTGAAAATAAACGCAGTTGACAGTGAGAGGACGTTCTTTATACACACTTTATTTTTTATTTTTTTTAAACAGTATTGAAAATCATACCGTCTGTATTTCAAAATTCCCCAGGGTATGGTATAAGTGGTATATCTCCCAAGCCTCATTAGGGAAAATCTGATTTAAAAATTGGAATCAAATGTTTGGTAAAACGTGTGTGTGCGTGCGATGACTTCACCATAGCAACGTGACACAGCATGCAACTGTGGCTGAGTAGCTTAGCTCTCATGAGTGTGTGTGTGTGAGGGAGAGTCTCTACAGAGTGACATGCTAGTGAGGCTTGTCCTCCCCATGGGTAGAAGGCCTCGAGAACAGTGTTGAATGAGCGGGTGTGGGGTGGAACACTGAAACACAATAACGCAGAGAACACATTGATCTCACCTGACAAGAAAAGCCTGTTTCCCAACCTCTGCTGAAGGATTGGCCTTTAGATTCTGTTGTGTTACTGGGTTGTATTTGATTCTATCCGAGCTGTGGTTTGTTTCATGGGTCACCGCTTCCCTTAGATTCTGTTATACTGCTATTTGTCTAAAGGGATAGGTCTCTCTGAATATGCTGAGGTTCAATTCTTAACCGTAACCATTGGGAGGGGAAACCCCATAGGCGGCCTTTGATCAGTGTCCAGGTTAGAGGCAAGTTGATCTTACTCCTGGGAAACCACTCACATTTAATTACTATTAGGCACTGATCTAGGTTCAATTTATTGTTCCCAAATCCTATGCTTATCTATGAGATAAGCATAAATCCATAACTGACCTTAGATCAGGGTTATGTTGTAGGAGCAACTTCATCCTACTCTTGAGAAACCACTCTGCTGCTCGACCTCATTTCATTACTGTTGATTTTGCTGTCTGTTGTGTGGAATAACTGAGTCACTCTCTCCCTCAGTCATCACAGAATCCATCTGCCCTCATATAACTAAGTGTTTCTCTGCCTCCACACATTATAATGCATTAGAGGACACTTTTTCGTTCAGCCCTCTTTTTTCTTTTCCTTGAAGATGTTGGACCCTGTAATGTTTTCATTAGGATTTCAGCCCTCTTTTTCTTTTCATTAAAGATGTTGGACCCTGTAAAGTTTTTCATTGGGATTTCAGGCCTTGTCTTTTCCGTTGGTCACGCCTCCTGTGGCTGGGTGCTACGCTACGGGTGTGACACGCGATGCTGCCAATCTTAGGCACAGATCTAGGATCAGCTTATTCTCCCCAATCTTGACCTTAACTATTAGGTTGAACCGTTCTAAACACTCCTTAGATCAGTGTCTAAAGAGGCAGCTTCGCCCAGCTCCCCTGAGGCTCTCAGAGTAAACCACTGGCTTCCTGTTAACACACCCAGTTAATGGCCATTCATCAAAGACCTGGGCTGGGTCTCATGCCTGGGTTGGTCAAATTATGTGGCTTTCTCCTATCCAGTGCTCCAATCGTATCTAAAAGGAAAGATTGGAAAGGAGCAACATTTTGGGAATGAAACTCAGCCAGTGCCAGCCTTCATCTCTGTTCTCTGAAGTTTCCGTCAAAGCTTGGATTAGAGTTAAGATTAAACAAATGACATAGGCTGAAAAAGGGAAAAACAGCCATGTTTCTGATCTTCCTTCATATACTGTGGTGCGCGTCGAATGTTATTTCATACAGCAGCCGCTTCAATTCTGACTGTGGCACGTATAGTGGTAATGGGCTGCAGATCAACTATGCCGGAGATATTGGCTGTTAACTGAACCATTCCTCTTGTGTTTCCATAGGACTGGAGAGATGAACTGTGTGTGTGTGTGTGTGTGTGTGTGTGTGTGTGTGCGTGCGTGCGTGCGTGAAGGATAGGATGTGAGGCCAAGCCCTCTCCCATAGTAACAGCCCAGGGAATATTGTTGCTCTGTCCATGAATGCCAGAGATGCGCTCATGTCTGAAGCCAGATGGAAGCCGCGCTGAACTTTTCTCATCTGTGTGTTTTAGTTACGTCCACAAGGACCCTCTTTCATTCCACAATAATTGATGAATGCTTCAGAACATTTAGCCTTCCGCGTGGATCAGCGTGTGTGTCTTAGCAGTGTCCTTTTATAACTCAACTCTAAAAGAAGGCTGAGGCTCAGTTCCATTAATGAGCTGCTGTCTAATTGAAACCTCTGAAGGTCCCTCAGTAGGTGGAGGGGCAGTGATCCACCAGGCCATTCCCTGTCATGCTGTGTCATTATGGCCCATTGAGGAAAGCTCTGCTGTCTAACATGGGTTTTGTGGCCCCGCGCAGCAACATCAGAGGCCCTTGAGTGTGTCTCCATTCTCTTGCCTGATTCAACACCCCTGGTAGCACAGTAGCCTGGCTGACGCGACCCACGTGACCCACGTGACCACACAGTGAGGAAGAGCTGTGACTTACTGGCCTTGAAAGGAGGCCGTTTACTAATGCTAATATTAGCTCAGAAATTGAGCGGACGCAATGATTGGTTCTCTCAAATGTTTTTTTTTTTTTGCTGCGGGGTTGATTGGATTAGAAAATCCAACCGTGGTAATGGAAGGGAGCGGCACTCGGGGGGGGGGGGGGGGGGGGTTCAGTGAGAAAGACGCCGAGGAGAACCAATAGCACCCTTCATTGTCAACACACCGGGTCGACAACATCAACACAGCCTTTCCAGACTGAAGTCAGGAGGACTTTGAGTTTGGTATCAGCCAGACTGGTAGCGCAGGTCCTCTGTGTGTGACAGTCACATCTGATTTACTATCTTTGGGAAGATTCTGGGCAGGATGACATGAACACGGTCACAAGCTCAGCGCTCTGCGGGACTGCGGTGCAGAGTTTTAATCTGGGTCAACAATGGATTGTGAGACTAAGCTATTAGGATGTTACTTGTGCGCTTTTGCTGAATCGTGTGTAATCTGTGGAGGCGTATGCACTCCAGTGTGTGTTTACCTCCCAGTGCTGTAGTGCAGAAGGGTGTGTGTGTGTGTGTGTACATGTGCCGTAGGACATTAGCAGTAGCGTGTCTGGTGCCAATCGCATCACATCAGCAATGCAGCAGCTAACCCCATCAGAAACCCAGCATGCTCAGACTTGACCTCACACACTCAATTACTACACACACACGGTTACCACACTCACACTGTTACCACACACACTCACATGGATAACACACACACACACACACACACACACACACGGTTACCACACACACACGATTACCACACTCACACTGTTACCACACACACTCACATGGTTAACGCACACACACACACACACACACATACACACACGGTTACCACACTCACACTGTTACCACACACACTCACATGGTTAACGCACACACACACACACACACACACACACACACACACACACACACACACACACACACGGTTACCACACTCACACTGTTACCACACACACTCACATGGTTAACGCACACACACACACACACACACACACGTTTACCACACACACACACGATTATGACACACACACACTGCTTTACAGGCTAAAGGGATTATTAACCTCTCACCAGAGCTAATGCTAATTACCCAGGCTAAAATAATGAGCGTGGAAGTGTGTGTGTGTGTGTATTTGCTGTGTAAACAAACAAACAAACCTTTTAATGTGGGAGTGAAGATGGTGAGCGTGTTTGGTCAATGGCAGTGCATGGAAAGGAACCTCAGACAAAATGTTTGGCTTCCAGTAATACTAGGCTACATCTAAATGCCGGCCCCTGCTCCCCAACGCTGTCGTGTCACAGCTGCCTTGGTTTGGGCCTCAGAGCAGAAAGACTGAGGAACGATAGCGCTGAGCATACACCTCTCCTCCTGTCCTTGGCTTGTGTTGTGAGTCTCATCCGTCTGCCTCATCGCTGCCTGTGTAAAGTGACAGCTGTTGTTGTTGTTGCAGCCTTAACAGTGATTATTTTGTCATTCATGTGGATGAGACCGATTATGCAGCGCATTGTGTTTAATATTCATTACCACATTCAGCTGCCTACGCTACGAGTGCCTGTGTGTGAGAGAGGGAGGGAGGGAGCGAGGGAGGTAGGGAGGGAGAGAGAGCCTTCCTCCTCAGTGCATACCATGACAGTTATATGAACGCACAGTTACTCTGCTGTGTGTGTCTGTAGGGTTGGTTTATGTGTCATCCTCGCTCCAGCCCTTTCTGTCAGCTGGAAGGGAGAGGTTGGGAGCCCTGCATGTCGTCCTCTTACCCTGTTGAAATCCTCTGCACGTCCTGTGTGTTGTGTTCTTCTGGCCTGGGTCATGAGAGACCTTGAGACTCGCTCTCTCTCGATGTGCGTGACGTGCTCGTGGCAGACTGCTTGGGAGGGACTGTGAGACGTGGCCGACTGCTTGGGAGGGAGTGTGAGACGTGGCCGACTGCTTGGGAGGGAGTGTGCGTGACGTGCCCGACTGCTTGGGAGGGAGTGTGCGTGACGTGCCCGTGGCAGACTGCTTGGGAGGGACTGTGAGATGTGGCAGACTGCTTGGGAGGGACTGTGAGACGTGGCCAACTGCTTGGGAGGGAGTGTGAGACGTGGCCGACTGCTTGGGAGGGAGTGTGAGACGTGGCCGACTGCTTGGGAGGGAGTGTGCGTGACGTGCCCGACTGCTTGGGAGGGAGTGTGCGTGACGTGCCCGTGGCAGACTGCTTGGGAGGGACTGTGAGATGTGGCAGAATGCTTGGGAGGGACTGTGAGACGTGGCCGACTGCTTGGGAGGGACTGTGAGACGTGGCCGACTGCTTGGGAGGGAGTGTGAGACGTGGCCGACTGCTTGGGAGGGAGTGTGAGACGTGGCCGACTGCTTGGGAGGGAGTGTGAGACATGGCCGACTGCTTGGGAGGGAGTGTGCGTGACGTGCCCGTGGCAGACTGCTTGGGAGGGACTGTGAGACGTGGCCGACTGCTTGGGAGGGAGTGTGAGACGTGGCCGACTGCTTGGGAGGGAGTGTGAGACGTGGCCGACTGCTTGGGAGGGAGTGTGCGTGACGTGCCCGTGGCAGACTGCTTGAGAGGGAGTGTGTGTGGTGTGCTCGTGGCAGACTGCTTGAGAGGGAGTGTGTGTGGTGTGCTCGTGGCAGACTGCTTGAGTGTATGAGTGTGTGTCACAAAACTGACTGTGTCAGTGTGTCTGCTCTGCTCTCTATCGAACAACAGCTGTGTACTATCAGATCTCCAGTCACACACACACACACACACACACACACACACACACGCAGCCTGAGGAAAACATCCCCTGGACTCAGGCTGTGTACTATCAGATCTCCAGTCACACACACACACACACGCAGCCTGAGGAAAACATCCCCTGGACTCAGGCTGTGTGTGTTTTCCTGGAATATTTATTAGTCCAGAACTAGCTAGCTGAGAGGGATGAGCTCTCCTCCACTCTGAGGACTGCTGGAGCTGCTGTCAGCCTCTCTTTTGGGGAAAGCCCGGCATTCTGCTGCCACATTCCCAATACGGAACGTTTCCCAGTGATATGTTCCTGGAATCCCTCCACTGTATCCCTGCTAGACGAGCGCGTGGCAGAGAGTTCCAGAGGGAGGGGCTGTACTAGAGGATCTAACTGGGGTCTCCTGTAAGGGGCTGGGGAGGTGACTGATGGTAGGAGTGGTTGGCATTCTGCTGTCACATTCCCAGTCAGCCATTCCTAGAATGTTCCACCTTTGGCTCGACTGGCTAGACTGACATCGTTGTGAAAGGAGTGTTCACTGTGCTGCTGTCTCTGTCTCTCACGTTGTCTTTCTTTAACTGGGCCGCAGGTAGCCTAGCGGTTAAGAGCGTTGGGCTAGTATATGAAAGGTTGCTGGTTCGAATGCCCGAGCCGACTAGGTGGAAAATCTGCCTGTGCAAGGCACTTAACCCTAATTGCTCTACTAAGTCACTCTAGATAAAAGCGTCTGCTGAATGACTAATATGTAATGAAAATGTCAACTCGTTTTCTAACTCTGTGTTCGTATCCGTGTGTGTGTGTTTGTTTTGTATGCCTGCTGTCGTGTACCCGTGACTCTGTCTCAGCCTGGCTCATTACTGTTCTGTCTCCACTCTCTCGGTCTCATTGTCCTGCAACAGAGACTTCACAGCCCGTCATCATATTCCTGCAAACTTCAACCACCCTCCACTCTATTTAAGTGATGTGTGTGTTTACCGTATGTGGGTCTAGATGTGTGTCTCCATGGAGTAGGAATCTCGGTGAAACTGGATCCATGCTGGACTAAGTATAGACTGAGCTCATAGAGGGTTGAGTTGAGGCTGGAGCGAAGGAATAGGCGGGCTGTGTTCCGCGGCATGTCGACCCTAACAGCGGGAAAGTGTCACTTTGACAGCCCCTACCAGATGTAAGCACAGCTTATAGTACACTCTCTGTCTGTGTCTCTGTGGATGTTTAATTCATAGCTCAATGGATTCTATTCTCCTTTCAAAAAAAATAAGAATCTTTTTTTTTTTTTTTTTTTTTACAAAGTATTTTATCAATGCACAAAGAATATTTAACTTGTTCATATCTCTGAGCTTTACGCTTCCAAATCTATACTGCACGCTACGGTGATATCTATGCATCTATTTGTTTCGGTATTAAGTAGATGTCTCTTCTGGAGATGATTTTAAAAGATGAAGGGCTGTACATATGCGTCGCTAATTAGCATGTGTCATAGTAAACGCACACATTGCAACCTAATTTCATCAGCCGAATTCTGGTTAAGCCGAGATGACAAAAGAGATTTATGAAACGCATTTTGCTTTATAAATAATTCATAATGGGAATAGTGGAACAACAGCTGAAATCCGTGTGCATCATTTGTCCTGAGATTTTCTCTCAGTGCCCTCTGCTGGACATTTTTTGCCTCATACACTAGTTATAGGAAGGAAGGAAGGAAGGAAGGAAGGAAGGGAGAAAGGGAGGATGCATTTTCCAACCGGATCTAACTGTCCTACAGGTGTTGTCAGATGCTGCATAGTGCACACGCCATCTCTCTCTCCCGCTCTGCCTCTGTCGGTGTTTGAACATGAGCTCCATTCCACCCTCTCTCTCTCTCTCCCGCCTTCCTCCTGGACAGACTGTGACAGACTGTCCAAACAGCCTCCAGGCTAATTAGTTGGAGCAGTGGTTGGAGACAGATTCCTCTGGAGTAAACTTCCGCCTGTTGACTGTTGTAACTCTCTCTCTCTCAGCTCTCTCAGCTCTCTCTCTCTCAGCTCTTTCTCTCTCAGCTCTCTCTCTCTCTCAGCTTTCTCTCTCAGCTCTCTCTCTCAGCTCTCTTCCCTGCAGGCTGTTGTCTTTAGACATTCCAGTGTTCTGGGAAATTCAGCTGTAGCTGGAGGGTCTGTCCTAACCGGAATCAAAACTCTTCTATAGCCTGGACATAGATACCGGGCTCAGGGGGTTCAGAAAATGTGGGAGCACCCTTGGGCTACGGGACAGTGACCCGGGATACTGGGGCTTCTCTCTCGCTCGCTCTGCCCTGGGGGTTATCACCGGCCGGTGGAACAGTCACTGGGGCGTGGACAGAGAGACACCCATCCACTCACCCAGCTGGGCAGAGGCATGCTGCAGAATGGAACATTTGTTCCCATCCTTTATTCATGAGGGAGCAGCAGCCCTCCGGTCACTCAGTCAGACAACGGGGATATTAATTCCCATGTAACATCTCCAGCAGACGACTCACACATTAACCCAGGGCCCAGTGTCGAGGAAATGGGGAATCGATTGAACTCAAACTGTATCGAACTTTTGCCGGCTCACACCTGTACCCTGAGTCACAGTTCTAGGATCAGCTTGGCCTCCTCAAATCAGCATAAATAGGATTTGAGGCAGAATATTAGATGCGTGCACACTCACACACACACACTCACACACTCCGACGTGTTGTGCTTTATTCTCCTCGCTCTCTGGGATGAGAAACAAATGGGATGTTTTAATGTTTCAGACGAACCCGAAAACTGCCTCTGCTCCGGTTTTTAAGTATCTCCACACACACACACAGACACACACACACCTGGTCCTCTCCTACCGACAGAAGGCTATAGCCCTATATCTCTGCACACTGAGGAAGGGTAAATCCCTCCTAAAACCCTGGCCTCGGCCTTAACGGGCAGAGGAGAGGAGACCTTCGGGGTGGTGTTACAGGGCATAGTGCTCCCTTAGCCTCCCTCCCTGACTCTGGGCTGTAGTAAATGCTAACGTTAGCCTCTCTACTATCCTCCAGTCTCCTCAGGACTGGACAGCTAGCTGTGTTATGGCACAAGGTTCTCAGACCACACACACACACACACACACACACATTCTCTGTCCCATTCGTAGGGGAACTCTGTCCACATTGTGTCTACATTCTCTGTGTTAGTGAAATTAGTGTCCGTCCTGCATTATGGACAGGCATTTTTATTGGGTCCACACCCACCTCCACTCTTTTCCTACTCGACACTCAGAGGAAGGTTGATTCAAGGCCGAAACGTAAGCCTGTTGTTTCTTTTGTCGCGTCAATAAATGTGTCCGATTTACTCCGCTCCCCCATCTCTTTAGAAAGGTACCAGCCACTGGGCAAACAGTGGACACGTTACTCTTACCAAGGCACTGTTTCCTCAAAGTGAACAGTACTCTTTCTCCTCTCATCCATTCTCCTCCATCTCTTCATCCCGCCCTCGCTCTTTCAATCTGGTCTGTAAGCACCGCGCTGAAAGCCATTTCTACAATCTGATTGATTTTCCCCCCAGTTCTTCCGAGGGATTCTAATAACCCTTCAGAACCACTGTATTATTCATCAGACAAGCCCCTCTTGTCAGAACACATATCTGCATCACAAATGGCACCCTGTTCCGTGTTTAGGACACTACTTTTGACCAGGACTTATGCCATTTTGAGGCACAGACTCAGCCGGGGTAAACCTTAGCGTTGATCCACCCTGAACTTTCTCCTCAAAGGCAAATGCCTTGATCCTACTGTCTGGAGCTAGTTCACTTTTGAGGTTGAGCCTCTTCACTGACAGAGACCTGAGAAGTGTCATTATTCATTATCTCTTAGTCACACACTGACTGTCAATCAAAAAGCAACTGAAAGACCCACTCAGTTGAAGTGGCATGTTTTGAACAACAACAAAAAAGCATGAATTCACATGTTGTAGTTTTTTGTGTTATGAGTTGAGATTCGCCACTGGGAATGAGCTGTAGTACCTATGTACTGTAACAAAAGCAAATGGCAGAATTGCAGGGTTTGATTTGGCTGCATAACTTTTTCTTAAAGGAAGTGTCAGTTGTCCAGTTCTTTGAGCCGTTGTTTAACATCAGGGTGACAGAAATGTGGTTTGTTAAACACTCAGGAGTCGCCGGATTAGCAAATAGTTTAGGCCCGTCTGTATGTACATGATTTTCCATCACCTCATCTACCAGTGAAATTTTAGTCTGATGATGCTCATTTCCTATGGTGAGTGGTGAGTGAGTGAGTGAGTGAGTGAGAGAGTCTGTGCAGCCTTGTATAAGTGTGCATTTCTCCCTCTGACGCCAGGAAAAAGGAATCAGTAAAAGTTTATGGTGAAACTCACTACCCCTCTAAGCACTGCATGGTTCTGTCTCTCTTTCTCCCCCTCCATTCTCCTCTTCCATCTCTCTCCCCTCTCTCCCTAACGACTGGGAGTGAGTGAAGGGTAATTAAGATTTGCCCTGGTTTCTAATTGTGGTTGCCATGTTCCCTCTGCCAGAGTGCGGTACAGTAGCTGATTGCTTCTACGGTTACTACTTCCTGACTCTACGTGTGTGTGGTTGCTATAGAGGAACACCCCGAGCTGGAGAATTCCTTCACTGAGGGCTTATTGCATTACACTTCTCTTTGC
Source organism: Oncorhynchus nerka (assembly GCF_034236695.1). Taxonomy (NCBI): domain Eukaryota; kingdom Metazoa; phylum Chordata; class Actinopteri; order Salmoniformes; family Salmonidae; genus Oncorhynchus; species Oncorhynchus nerka. The sequence continues at coordinate 48,790,503 of NC_088418.1, read as the reverse complement.
TCTGTGGTAAACGGTTACTACTTCCTGACTCTACGTGTGTGTGGTTGCTATAGAGGAACACTCAGAGCTGGAGAATTCCATCACCGAGGGCTTATTGCATTACACTTCTCTTTGCTCTGTGGTAAACGGTTACTACTTCCTGACTCTACGTGTGTGTGGTTGCTATAGAGGAACACCCCGAGCTGGAGAATTCCATCACTGAGGGCTTATTGCATTACACTTCTCTTTGCTCTGTGGTAAACACAGATGGATGGAATACTTCATTTCTGTTATCAGTTGAGAAGTTTTCATTGCATTGCACAAGCCCTATGTTACCATCCATCCATTCACCAATAGCCTAGATCCGGATTCCCCAACTGAGGGCCCGGTGGTTTTATTTGGCCCCCCAAGTTGTCTGGTTAAAAAAAAAATTCTCTTCATTTTTGGACATTAAAACATTGTAAAAACACCAGCCAATCAGCTCCATTTGATTGTTAATTTTGGAAATCGGTCCCCAAGTATTCCCACGCATAATAGACACGAGATGGTATGCAGACGTACGCCAGGTTTGAAATGATTATGTTTGAGTCAAATATCTCTGTTTGCGCTTCTTTCAGCGTTCAAATGATTTGCTAATATGATCCACCCGCGGCTGAATCTAGTTGTGGATCCCTGGATCTGTCTCTCTGCTGCAGGGTTAGTCTGTCTTCATCGAGGAAGATCAGACCGACGTTGTGGATCTGTTTCAGATAATAAACGTTGGGGTAAACAAACGTTGTTGGCGCTCAGCGTGTTTCTAGAGAACATTGGTTAGGTAAAGCATCGGAACAGAAGAATGATCTTGTTTCGTCTCCGAGGCAGAAAATGGTCTTCTCACTCTGCAGAATAATCAACCCTGTACGTCTGAACTAAGGAATCACTATGCAGCTTAGTGCTGTGTGTCCACGAATACGAGTGTGTGTGTGTGTGTGTGTGTGTGTCCACGAATACGAGTCTGTGTGTGTGTGTGTGTGTGTGTGTGTGTGTGTGTGTGTGTGTGTCCACAAGTCACCAGGCTTCACTCGATTCATTCATTATGTGTTGAGTAATGATTGGGTTGGACAGTCTCGTTACAGGATCTCATTAAACTCTGTATTCATTTTGACACACTGATGGGAAAAGAGATCAGCCACGTGGAATCATTGGGCCTGATGCTGTCTACAGTGGGACCTGCGACATACTCACTTTCACATTCAACAACGTAATGACAATGTATTGCCTGTTGAACCACCTACTCTTGACACCTCAGAGTAATTGCCTCACACTCACACAAATACACACACACAAATACACACACACACACACGAATTGTAGACATTACTCAGCCATCATCCCTTCTCTTCCTCATCCAACCATCTTTTCTTGTCTCTGTGCTACATGGCCTTACTGCACCAGAGAACGAACACACACACACACACACACACACACACACACACACACACACACAGAGAGAGAGATCTTTGATCAACCTGTCACAGTCCTCCCAGAGGAGCAGGTTCTAATGGAGCTGTTTGGTGCTTCTTCTGTTTCTCTTCGTAATTATGAGTCCCTAATGATGTTCCTGGTCTGTTGGAATACATCAGAGTTGCTATGCTAGAGGAGGCTCAGGTCTCTCTCTCTCTGTCTCTCTCTCTGTCTCTCTCGCTCTCAATTCAATTCAAGGGGCTTTATTGGCATGGGAAACATATGTTAACATTGCCAAAGCAAGTGAGGTAGATAATATACAAAAGTGAAATAAACAATAAAAATGTACAGTAAACTCTCTCTCTCTCGGTCTCTGTCTCTCTCTGTCTCTCTACCTCTCTCTCTGTCTCTCTGTCTCTTTGTCTCTACCTCTCTGTCTCTACCTCTCTGTCTCTCTCTCTCTGTCTCTTTACCTCTGCCTTTCTCTCTCGGTCTCTCTCTGTCTCTACCTCTCTCTGTCTCCCTCTCTCTCTCTGGCTCTCTACCTCTCTACCCCTCTGTCTCTCTCTCTCTCTCTGTCTCTCTACCTCTGTCTCTCTCTCTCTCTCTCTCTCTTTTTACCTCTGTCTCTCTCTCTCTGTCTCTGTCTCTCTCTACCTCTGTCTCTCTCTCTCTCTGTCATAGCATGCATGTTTGGAAAACTTCTGCCATTACTCTCCCTTTCTTCAGCTTCAATAAATGATATCATTCTGGTGGAAAGGGCTATTTCCAGTATTGAAATGTTTTACCCAAGATGACTTTCCACCATGTAGAAACTGTCATTTATTAGTGAACAATAATTTATGACCTGTGAGCCATTCCTAACTATAATTACACAGTCTGAATGACTGATTGCTCACTGAGACGCCTGTATCTGTACCACCTGGAAAATGAAACTGATCAGTCAGGTGTGTGTGTGTGTGTAATGTGCATTCCACATAACACACACGTGAGTTCGGCCCTCATTGTAATGTGTAGTATGGGTCATTCAATCACGTTTCTTCAAACCAGCCATCTTCATATTCAAATGGCTCAGACTTCAAAAGCCATACCCCCTTAACACTTTGACATTTGATGTGTATTATAAGGTGCTTTGTTCATGTACTGATCTCATATTTGAAGAGGCAGGAATGGGGGAGATGAGAGGGGCAGACTCCTGTTGAGTCAGATGTTCAGAGACCCTACTGTGGTGTCTGTATAGAGGTTGAGTAGTTCGCTACAGAACCATTCCCTTATGGAGTGAACTCGTCGAGAAGTCAGGAGTACCTCACTTCCAGAGAGCCCTGCTGTATGACGCGTTGATCAGGTAGGGCAGTGGAGGAGAGACATGGGGATGGGATGGAGAGATGGGGAGGAGGAAAATGAGGTGGGGAACAGGAGGGGATGGGAGAGGAGAGAAGGAAAAGGAGGGGATGGGAGAGGAGAGAAGGAAAAGGAGGAAAAAATGAGATGGGGAGGGGATAGATGAGATGGGAGGATATTGGAGAGATGAGAGGGGATTGGAGAGATGAGAGTGGATTGGAGAGATGAGATGGGAGGGGATGGGAGAGGAGAGAGATTGAAGATGAGAGGGGTGGGAAGGGGAGGGGATTAGAGAGTAGAAGGGGAGGGGATTAGAGAGATGGGAGGGGATTGGGGAGAGGAGATAGATGAGATGGGAGAGGAGAGAGATGGGGATGGGATGGGAGAGGAGAGGGATGGGAGAGGAGAGGGATGGGATTGGAGAGATGGGGATGGGAGAGATGGGGATGGGAGAGATGGGGATGGGAGAGGGGAGAGATGGGGATGGAAGAGGAGAGGAGAGAGATGGGGATGGAAGAGGAGAGCAGAGAGAGATGGGGATGAGAGAGGGGAGGGGAAAGATGGGAATGGGGTGGGAGAGGGTAGAGATGGGGATGGGAGAGGATAGAGATGGGGATGGAAGAGGGTAGAGATGGGGATGGAAGAGGGTAGAGATGGGGATGGAAGAGGGTAGAGATGGGGATGGAAGAGGAGAAGAGAGAGTGGGATGGGGATGGAAGAGGAGAATAGCGAGATGGGGATGGGAGAGGAGAGAGATGGGGATGAGAGAAGGGAGGGGAAAGATGGGAATGGGGTGGGAGAGGGTAGAGATGGGGATGGAAGAGGAGAGATGGGGATGGGAGAGGGTAGAGATGGGGATGGGAGAGGGTAGAGATGGGGATGGGAGAGGGTGGGGATGGGAGAGGGTAGAGATGGGGATGGAAGAGGAGAGATGGGGATGGAAGAGGAGAAGAGAGATGGGGATGGGAGAGGGTAGAGATGGAAGAGGAGAAGAGAGAGATGGGGATGGGAGAGGAGAGATGGGGAGGGGAAAGATGGGAATGAGGTGGGAGAGGGGAGAGATGGGGATGGGAGAGGGTAGAGATGGGGATGGGAGAGGGTAGAGATGGGGATGGAAGAGGAGAGATGGGGATGGGAGAGGGTAGAGATGGGGATGGGAGAGGGTAGAGATGGGGATGGAAGAGGAGAGATGGGGATGGGAGAGGGTAGAGATGGGGATGGAAGAGGAGAGATGGGGATGGGAGAGGAGAAGAGAGAGATGGGGATGGGAGAGGAGAAGAGAGAGATGGGGATGGAAGAGGAGAAGAGAGAGATGGGGAGGAGAGAGATGGGGATGAGAGGAGGGAAAGATGGGAATGGGGTGGGAGAGGGTAGAGATGGGGATGGGAGAGGGTAGAGATGTTGATGGGAGAGGGTAGAGATGGGGATAGAAGAGGAGAGATGGGGATGGGAGAGGGTAGAGATGGGGATGGGAGAGGAGAGAGATGGGGATGGAAGAGGAGAAGAGAGAGATGGGGATGAGAGAGGGAGGGGAAATATGGGAATGAGGTGGGAGATTGGGATGGGAGAGGGTAGAGATGGGAGAGGGTAGAGATGGGGATGGAAGAGGAGAGATGGAGAGGGTAGAGATGGGGATGGGAGAGGGTAGACATGGGGATGGGAGAGGGTAGAGATGGGGATGGAAGAGGAGAAGAGAGAGATGGGGATGGGAGAGGGTAGAGATGGGGATGGGAGAGGGTAGAGATGGGGATGGGAGAGGGTAGAGATGGGGATGGAAGAGGAGAAGAGAGATGGGGATGGAAGAGGGTAGAGATGGGGATGGAAGAGGGTAGAGATGGGGATGGAAGAGGGTAGAGATGGGGATGGAAGAGGGTAGAGATGGGGATGGAAGAGGAGAAGAGAGATGGGGGTGGAAGAGGAGAAGAGAGAGATGGGGATGGAAGAGGAAGAGAGATGGGGATGGAAGAGGAGAAGAGAGATGGGGATGGGAGAGGAGAGAGATGGGGATGGAAGAGGAGAAGAGAGAGATGGGGATGGAAGAGCAGAAGAGAGAGATGGGGAGGAGAGAGGAGAAGAGAGAGATGGGGAGGAGAGAGATGGGGATGAGAGAGGGAGGAAAGATGGGAATGGGGTGGGAGAGGGTAGAGATGGGGATGGGAGAGGGTAGAGATGTTGATGGGAGAGGGTAGAGATGGGGATGGAAGAGGAGAGATGGGGATGGGAGAGGGTAGAGATGGGGATGGGAGAGGAGAGATGGGGATGGAAGAGGAGAAGAGAGAGATGGGGATGAGAGAGGGAGGGGAAATATGGGAATGAGGTGGGAGATTGAGATGGGAGAGGGTAGAGATGGGAGAGGGGTAGAGATGGGGATGGAAGAGGAGAGATGGGGATGGGAGAGGGTAGAGATAGGGATGGGAGAGGGTAGAGATGGGGATTGGAGAGGGTAGACATGGGGATGGGAGAGGGTAGAGATGGGGATGGAAGAGGAGAAGAGAGAGATGGGGATGGGAGAGGGTAGAGATGGGGATGGGAGAGGGTAGAGATGGGGATGGAAGAGGAGAAGAGAGATGGGGATGGAAGAGGGTAGAGATGGGGATGGAAGAGGGTAGAGATGGGGATGGAAGAGGAGAAGAGAGATGGGGTGGAAGAGGAGAAGAGAGAGATGGGGGGTGGAAGAGGAGAAGAGAGAGATGGGGATGGGAGAGGAGAGAGATGGGGATGGAAGAGGAGAAGAGAGAGATGGGGATGGAAGAGCAGAAGAGAGAGATGGGGATGGAAGAGGAGAAGAGAGAGATGGGGATGGAAGAGGAGAAGAGAGAGATGGGGATGGAAGAGGAGAAGAGAGAGATGGGGATGGAAGAGGAGAAGAGAGATGGGGATGGAAGAGGAGAAGAGAGATGGGGATGGGAGAGGGTAGAGATGGAAGAGGAGAAGAGAGAGATGGGGATGGGAGAGGAGAGATGGGGAGGGGAAAGATGGGAATGAGGTGGGAGAGGGGAGAGATGGGGATGGGAGAGGGGAGAGATGGGGATGGGAGAGGGTAGAGATGGGGATGGGAGAGGGTAGAGATGGGGATGGAAGAGGAGAGATGGGGATGGGAGAGGGTAGAGATGGGGATGGGAGAGATGGGGATGGGAGAGGAGAAGAGAGAGATGGGGATGGGAGAGGAGAGAGAGAGATGGGGATGGGAGAGGAGAAGAGAGAGATGGGGATGGGAGAGGGTAGAGATGGGGATGGGAGAGGGTAGAGATGGGGATGGAAGAGGAGAGATGGGGATGGGGAGAGGGTAGAGATGGGGATGGGAGAGATGGGGATGGGAGAGGAGAAGAGAGAGATGGGGATGGGAGAGGAGAAGAGAGAGATGGGGATGGAAGAGGAGGAGAGAGAGATGGGGAGGAGAGAGATGGGGATGAGAGAGGGGAGGGGAAAGATGGGAATGGGGTGGGAGAGGGTAGAGATGGGGATGGGAGAGGGTAGAGATGTTGATGGGAGAGGGTAGAGATGGGGATGGAAGAGGAGAGATGGGGATGGGAGAGGGTAGAGATGGGGATGGGAGAGGAGAGAGATGGGGATGGAAGAGGAGAAGAGAGAGATGGGGATGAGAGAGGGGAGGGAAATATGGGAATGAGGTGGGAGATTGGGATGGGAGAGGGTAGAGATGGGAGAGGGTAGAGATGGGAGAGGGTAGAGATGGGGATGGAAGAGGAGATATGGGGATGGGAGAGGGTAGAGATGGGGATGGGAGAGGGTAGAGATGGGGATGGAAGAGGAGAAAGAGAGAGATGGGGATGGGAGAGGGTAGAGATGGGGATGGGAGAGGGTAGAGATGGGGATGGAAGAGGAGGGAGAGATGGGGATGGGAGAGGGTAGAGATGGGGATGGAAGAGGGTAGAGATGGGGATGGAAGAGGGTAGAGATGGGGATGGAAGAGGAGAAGAGAGATGGGGGTGGAAGAGGAGAAGAGAGAGATGGGGGTGGAAGAGGAGAAGAGAGAGATGGGGATGGGAGAGGAGAGAGATGGGGATGGAAGAGGAGAAGAGAGAGATGGGGATGGAAGAGCAGAAGAGAGAGATGGGGATGGAAGAGGAGAAGAGAGATGGGGATGGAAGAGGAGAGAGAGAGATGGGGATGGAAGAGGAGAAGAGAGAGATGGGGATGGAAGAGGAGAAGAGAGAGATGGGGATGGAAGAGGAGAAGAGAGATGGGGATGGAAGAGGAGGGTAGAGATGGGGATGGGAGAGGGTAGAGATGGAAGAGGAGAGAGAGAGATGGGGATGGGGGAGAGGAGAGATGGGGAGGGGAAAGATGGGAATGAGGGGATGGGGAGAGGGAGAGATGGGGATGGGAGAGGGTAGAGATGGGGATGGAAGAGGAGAGATGGGGATGGGAGAGGGTAGAGATGGGGATGGGAGAGATGGGGATGGGAGAGGAGAAAGAGAGATGGGGATGGGAGAGGAGAAGAGAGAGATGGGGATGGGAGAGGAGAAGAGAGAGATGGGGATGGGGAGGAGAAGGAGAGATGGGGATGGGAGAGGGTAGAGATGGGGATGGAAGAGGAGAGATGGGGATGGGGAGAGGGTAGAGATGGGGATGGGAGAGATGGGGATGGGAGAGGAGAAGAGAGAGATGGGGATGGGAGAGGAGAAGAGAGAGATGGGGATGGAAGAGGAGGAGAGAGAGATGGGGAGGAGAGAGATGGGGATGAGAGAGGGGAGGGGAAAGATGGGAATGGGGTGGGAGAGGGTAGAGATGGGGATGGGGAGAGGGTAGAGATGTTGATGGGAGAGGGTAGAGATGGGGATGGAAGAGGAGAGATGGGGATGGGAGAGGGTAGAGATGGGGATGGGAGAGGAGAGAGATGGGGATGGAAGAGGAGAAGAGAGAGATGGGGATGAGAGAGGGAGGGAAATATGGGAATGAGGTGGGAGATTGAGATGGGAGAGGGTAGAGATGGGAGAGGGTAGAGATGGGGATGGAAGAGGAGAGATGGGGATGGGAAGGGTAGAGATAGGGATGGGAGAGGGTAGAGATGGGGATTGGAGAGGGTAGACATGGGGATGGGGAGAGGGTAGAGATGGGGATGGAAGAGGAGAAAGAGAGAGATGGGGATGGGAGAGGGTAGAGATGGGGATGGGAGAGGGTAGAGATGGGGATGGAAGAGGAGAAGAGAGATGGGGATGGAAGAGGGTAGAGATGGGGATGGAAGAGGGTAGAGATGGGGATGGAAGAGGGAGAAGAGAGATGGGGGTGGAAGAGGAGAAGAGAGATGGGGGTGGAAGAGGAGAAGAGAGAGATGGGGTGGGAGAGGAGAGAGATGGGGATGGAAGAGGAGAAAGAGAGATGGGGATGGAAGAGCAGAAGAGAGAGATGGGGATGGAAGAGGAGAAAGAGAGATGGGGATGGAAGAGAGAGATGGGGATGGAAGAGGAGAAGAGAGAGATGGGGATGGAAGAGGAGAAGAGAGATGGGGATGGAAGAGGGAAGAGAGATGGGGATGGAGAGGGTAGAGATGGAAGAGGAGAAGAGAGAGATGGGGATGGGAGAGGAGAGATGGGGAGGGAAAGATGAGGTGGGAATGAGGTGGGAGAGGGAGAGATGGGGATGGGAGAGGGAGAGATGGGGATGGGAGAGGGTAGAGATGGGGATGGAAGAGGAGAGATGGGGATGGGAGAGGGTAGAGATGGGGATGGGAGAGATGGGGATGGGAGAGGAGAAGAGAGAGATGGGGATGGAGATGGGGAGAGAAGAGAGAGATGGGGATGGGAGAGGGGAGAGATGGGGATGGGAGAGGGTAGAGATGGGGATGGGAGAGGGTAGAGATGGGGATGGAAGAGGAGAGATGGGGATGGGAGAGGGTAGAGATGGGGATGGGAGAGATGGGGATGGGAGAGGAGAAGAGAGAGATGGGGATGGGAGAGAGAAGAGAGAGATGGGGATGGAAGAGGAGGAGAGAGAGATGGGGAGGAGAGAGATGGGGATGAGAGAGGGAGGGGAAAGATGGGAATGGGGTGGGAGAGGGTAGAGATGGGGATGGGAGAGGGTAGAGATGTTGATGGGAGAGGGTAGAGATGGGGATGGAAGAGGAGAGATGGGGATGGGAGAGGGTAGAGATGGGGATGGGAGAGGAGAGAGATGGGGATGGAAGAGGAGAAGAGAGAGATGGGGATGAGAGAGGGGAGGGGAAATATGGGAATGAGGTGGGAGATTGGGATGGGAGAGGGTAGAGATGGGAGAGGGTAGAGATGGGGATGGAAGAGGAGATATGGGGATGGGAGAGGGTAGAGATGGGGATGGGAGAGGGTAGACATGGGGATGGGAGAGGGTAGAGATGGGGATGGAAGAGGAGAAGAGAGAGATGGGGATGGAAGAGGAGAAGAGAGATGGGGATGGGAGAGGGTAGAGATGGGGATGGAAGAGGAGAAGAGAGATGGGGATGGAAGAGGGTAGAGATGGGGATGGAAGAGGAGAAGAGAGATGGGGGTGGAAGAGGAGAAGAGAGAGATGGGGATGGAAGAGGAGAAGAGAGAGATGGGGATGGGGCGAGGAGAGAGATGGGGATGGAAGAGGAGAAGAGAGATGGGGATGGAAGAGCAGAAGAGAGAGATGGGGATGGAAGAGGAGAAGAGAGAGATGGGGATGGAAGAGAGAGATGGTGAAGGGAGAGGAGAGAGATGGGGATGAGAGAGGGGAGGGGAAAGATGGGAATGGTGTGGGAGAGGGTGGGAGAGAGATGGGGATGGGAGAGGGTAGAGATGTTGATGGGAGAGGGTAGAGATGGGGATGGAAGAGGAGAGATGGGGATGGGAGAGGGTAGAGATGGGGATGGAAGAGGAGAGATGGGGATGGGAGAGGAGAAGAGAGAGATGGGGATGAGAGAGATGGGGATGGGAGAGGAGAGAGATGGGATGGGAGAGGAGGAAAATTAGATGGAGGGGATTAGAGAGATGAGATCGAGGAGGGATTGAAGAGAGGGGATGGGAGAGATGGGAGGGGATTGATGAAATGGGATGGGAGAGGAGAGGGATGGAGAGGAGGAAAATGAGATGGGGAGGGGATAGATGAGATGGGAGGATATTGGAGAGATGAGAGTGGATTGGAGAGATGACATGGGAGGGGATGGGGAGAGAGAGATTGAAGATGAAAGAGATGGGAGGGGAGAGGAGAGTGGATGGGGAGGGAATTAGAGAGTAGATGGGGAGGGATTAGAGAGATGAGATGAGATTGGAGAGATGAGATGGGGAGAGAGAGATGAGATGGGGAGAGGAGAGAGAGATGAGGAGAGGGAGAGATGGGGATGGGAGGGGATGGGGATGGGAGAGGAGAGATGGGGATAGGAGAGGAGAGAGAGATGGAGATGGAGAGGGTAGAGATGGGGATGGAGAGGAGAGATGGGGATGGAAGAGGAGAGAGAGGATGGGGATGGGAGGAGATGGGGATGGAGAGGAGAGAGATGGGAATGGAAGAGGAGAGGAGAGAGATGGGGATGGAAGAGGAGAGGAGAAAGATGGGGATGGAAGAGGAGAGGAGAAAGATGGGATGGAAGAGGAGAGGAGAGATGGGGATGGAAGAGGAGAGGAGAAAGATGGGGATGGAAGAGGAGAGGAGAGAGATGGGGATGGGGATGAGAGAGATGGGAGAGGGGGAGGAGAGGGAGTGATGGGGATGGGAGAGGGTAGAGATGGGGATGGAGAGGGAGGGGAGAGATGGGGATGAGAGAGAGAGAGATGGGAGAGAAGAAGAGAGATGGGAGAGTAGAGAGATGGAAAAGGAGGGATGGAAGAAATTAGATGGGAGAGGAGAGATGGGAGAGGGGAGGGGAGAGATGGGGATGGGGTAGGAGAGGGAATGGGGTGGGAGGGGGAGAGAGATGGGAGAGGAGGGGTGGGAGAGTAGAGAGATGGGAGAGAAGGGGGTGGGAGAGAGAGAGATGGGAGAGGAGGGGATTAGAGAGATGGGGAGGGGGAAAGGAGGTGGAGAGATGGGGAGGAGAGAGGGGTGGGGAGGGAGGGGATGGGAGAGGAGAGAGATGGGAGGTGGAGAGGAGAGATGAGGAGAGAGATGGGAGAGGGGGGATGAGAGAGATTGGGAGGGGATGTGATGGGAGAGATTGGGAGGGGAGAGGAGAGAGATGGGATGGGAGAGGAGAGAGATCATGAGGGGATGGGGAGGAGAGAGATGGGGAGGGGAGTTGGAAAAGGAGGTGGAGTGAGATGGGGAGAAGAGAGATGAGGAGAGAGATGGGGAAGGGATTGGAGAGATGGGGAGGAGAGAAGGAAAAGGAGGTGGGGAGCAGAGGATAAAAATGAGGTGGAGAGGGAGCAGGATGGTAGAGGAGAGGGAGAGGGGATGGGAGAGGAGAGAGATGGGGATGGTAGAGGAGAGAGATGGGGATGGGATGGGAGAGATGGGGGATGAGAGAAGGGATGGGAGGGGAGAGAGATGGGGATGGGAGAGAGATGGGGATGGGAGAGAGAGAGATGGGATGGGAGAGGAGGAAAAGGAGATGGAGGGGATTAGAGAGATGAGATCGGAGGGGATTGAAGAGAGGGGATGGGAGAGAGATGGGATGGGATTGATGAGATGGGAGGGGATTGATGAGATGAGAGGGGAGAGGAGAGGGAGAGAGATGGGAGGGGATGGAGAGGAGGAAAATGAGATGGGGAGGGGATTGAAGAGATGAGATGGGAGGGGATTGGAGAGACTAGATGGGAGACTAGAGGGATGGGATGGGAGAGGAGAGTAGATGGGGAGGAGGAAAATGAGATGGGGAGGGGAGAGATGAGATGGGAATATATTGGAGAGATGAGAGGGGATTGGAGAGATGAGAGGGGATTGAGAGATGAGAGGGGATTGGAGAGATGAGATGGGATGGGAGAGAGAGAGATTGGAGATGAGAGGAGAGGGATGGGGAGGGGATTAGAGAGTAGATGGGGAGGGGATTAGAGAGATGAGATGGGAGGGGATTTGAGAGATGAGTTGGGATGGGAGAGATGAGAGGAGAGAGATGGGGATGGGAGAGGAGAGAGATGGGGAGGGGATGGGAGAGGGAGAGATGGGGATGGAAGAGGCGAGGATAGAGATAGAGATGGGATGGGAGAGGAGAGAGATGGGGATGAGAGGAGAGATGGGAGAGGGAGGGGAAAGATGGGAATGGGTTGGGAGAGATGGGGATGGTGTGGGAGAGATGGGAAAGTAGGGGATGGGAGAAATTAGATGGGGAGGGATGGGAAAGGAGAGAGATGGGGAGGGGATGGGAGAGATGGGGAGGATGGGAGAGATGGGGATGGGAGAGGGAGAGATGAGGAGAGAGGTGGGGATGGAAGAGGAGAGATGGGGATGGGAGAAAGAGAGATGGGGATGGGAGAGGAGAGAGATGGTGATGGGAGAGAGAGAGATGGTGATGGGAGAGGAGAGATGGGGATGGGAGAGGAGAGAGATGGGGAAGAGATGGGGAGGAGAGATGGGGATGGGGTGGGAGAGGGAGGGGAGAGATGGGGATGGGAGAGAGGGGAGGGGAGAGATGGGGTGGGAGAGGGGGGAGAGATGGGGAGGGGATGGAAGAGGAGAGAGATGGGGATGGGAGAGGAGAGAGATGGGGATGGGAGAGGAGAGAGATGGGGATGGGAGAGAGAGAGATGGGGATGGGAGAGGAGAGAGATGGTGATGGGAGAGGAGAGATGGTGATGGGAGAGGAGAGAGATGGTGATGGGAGAGGAGAGAGATGTTGATGGGAGAGGAGAGAGATGGGGATGGGAGAGGAGAGATGTTGATGGGAGAGGAGAGATGTTGATGGGAGAGGAGAGAGATGGGGATGGGAGAGGAGAGAGATGGGGATGGGAGAGGAGAGAGATGGGGGAAGAGATGGGGAGAGAGGGGAGGGAGAGATGGGGATGGGGTGGGAGGGGAGGAGAGAGATGGGAGAGGAGGGGTGGGAGAGGAGGGATTAGAGAGATGGGCAGGAGAGAGGTGGAGAGGGGAAAAGGAGGTGGAGAAATGGGGAGGAGAGAGGTGGGAGAGGAGAGAGATGTGGAGGTGGAGAGGAGAGAGATTGGGAGGGGATGGGAGAGGAGAGAGAAGAGAAATGAGGAGAGAGATGGGGAAGGGATTGGAGAGATGGGGAGGGGAGTTGGAAAAGGAGGTGGAGAGGAGACATGGGAGGGGATGGGAGAGATTGGGATGGGATGGGAGAGAGATGAGGAGAGAGATGGGGAGGAGGAAAAGGAGGTGGTGAGAGAAGAGGAGAGAGATGGGAAGGGGATTAGAGAGATGGGGAGGAGGAAAAGGAGGTTGAGAGGGGAGGAGAGATTGGGAGAGAGGTGGGGAGGGGATGGGAGAGATGGGGAGGAGGAAATGAGGTAGGGAGCAGAGGAGAGAGATGGGCGAGAAGGAAAAGGAGGTGAAGATGGGGGAAATGAGGAAAGAGATGGAGAGGGGATGAGAGAGATGGGGAGGAGGAAAATGAGGTGGGGAGCAGAGGAGAGTAGAAAGATGGGAGAGGAGGAAAGGGGGGTGGAGAGGAGAGAGATGGGGAAAAGGAGGTGGGGAGGAGATGGGAGAGGAGGAAAAGGAGGTTGAGAGGGGAGGAGAGCGATGGGGAGGAGGAAAATGAGGTGTGAGCAGAGGAGAGTAGGGAGATGGGAGAGGGGGAAAGGGAGGTGGAGAGGAGAGAGATGGGGAAGGGATGGGAGAAATGGGGAAAAGGAGGTGGAGAGGAGAGAGATGGGGATGGGAGAGGAGCGAGATGGGGAGAGGGATAGGAGAGTATGGGAGAGGAGAGGGGTGGGGTGGGGAGAGGATGGGAGAGGGGTGGGGTGGGGAGAGGATGGTACAGGAGAGGGGTGGGGAGAGGATGGTAGAGGAGAGAGCGTGGGAGGGGAGGATGAAAAGGGGGTGGAGAGGAGAGAGATGGGGAGGGGATGGGAGAGATGGGGAGGAGAGAAAGGAAATGTGGAGCAGAGAGGAGGTTGCCTGATTTGTAGCTCCATGTGACCACTAGAGGGCACCAACCTGTCAGGCCATAACCGCAGATTATAACACGGTAATCTGACCACTAGAGGGCACCAACCTGTCAGGCCATAACCTCAGATTATAACACGTTAATCTGACCACTAGAGGGCACCAACCTGTCAGGCCATAACCTCAGATTATAACACGGTAATCTGACCACTAGAGGGCACCAACCTGTCAGGCCATAACCGCAGATTATAACACGGTAATCTGACCACTAGAGGGCACCAACCTGTCAGGCCACAACCTCAGATTATAACACGGTAATCTGACCACTAGAGGGCACCAACCTGTCAGGCCACAACCTCAGATTATAACACGGTAATCTGACCACTAGAGGGCACCAACCTGTCAGGCCATAACCTCAGATTATAACACGGTAATCTGACCACTAGAGGGCACCAACCTGTCAGGCCACAACCTCAGATTATAACACGGTAATCTGACCACTAGAGGGCACCAACCTGTCAGGCCACAACCTCAGATTATAACACGGTAATCTGACCACTAGAGGGCACCAACCTGTCAGGCCACAACCTCAGATTATAACACGGTAATCTGACCACTAGAGGGCACCAACCTGTCAGGCCACAACCTCAGATTATAACACGGTAATCTGACCACTAGAGGGCACCAACCTGTCAGGCCACAACCTCAGATTATAACACGGTAATCTGACCACTAGAGGGCACCAACCTGTCAGGCCATAACCTCAGATTATAACACGTTAATCTGACCACTAGAGGGCACCAACCTGTCAGGCCATAACCTCAGATTATAACACGGTAATCTGACCACTAGAGGGCACCAACCTGTCAGGCCATAACCGCAGATTATAACACGGTAATCTGACCACTAGAGGGCACCAACCTGTCAGGCCACAACCTCAGATTATAACACGGTAATCTGACCACTAGAGGGCACCAACCTGTCAGGCCACAACCTCAGATTATAACACGGTAATCTGACCACTAGAGGGCACCAACCTGTCAGGCCATAACCTCAGATTATAACACGGTAATCTGACCACTAGAGGGCACCAACCTGTCAGGCCACAACCTCAGATTATAACACGGTAATCTGACCACTAGAGGGCACCAACCTGTCAGGCCACAACCTCAGATTATAACACGGTAATCTGACCACTAGAGGGCACCAACCTGTCAGGCCACAACCTCAGATTATAACACGGTAATCTGACCACTAGAGGGCACCAACCTGTCAGGCCACAACCTCAGATTATAACACGGTAATCTGACCACTAGAGGGCACCAACCTGTCAGGCCACAACCTCAGATTATAACACGGTAATCTGACCACTAGAGGGCACCAACCTGTCAGGCCATAACCTCAGATTATAACACGGTAATCTGACCACTAGAGGGCACCAACCTGTCAGGCCACAACCTCAGATTATAACACGGTAATCTGACCACTAGAGGGCACCAACCTGTCAGGCCATAACCTCAGATTATAACACGGTAATCTGACCACTAGAGGGCACCAACCTGTCAGGCCACAACCTCAGATTATAACACGGTAATCTGACAGCAGCACTGTCCTGTAAATGGTTTTGTTCTCAACCACATCTGTCACTGTTCAATCTCCCTCCTGACCGCCTGACTGTCACTAGAGTGGCTGTTCATACAATTTAGTGCATTTGTGTGTTACGCTGTGAATGTGTGTGCTGTTTATGCAGATCTGTATGTGTGTGTGTGTGTGTGTGTGTGTGTGTGTGTGTGTGTGTGTGTGTGTGTGGTGAACCCAGACTGATCTCAGTGGGAGAATAATAGATCCCTGTAGGAAGACATGACTGGTCTCACCAGGGTGTGTGTGAGATAGATCCCTGTAGGAAGACATGACTGGTCTCACCAGGGTGTGTCTGAGATGGATCCCTGTAGGAAGACATGACTGGTATCACCAGGGTGTGTGTGAGATCGATCCCTGTAGGAAGACATGACTGGTCTCATCAGGGTGCGTGAGATAGATCCCTGTAGGAAGACATGACTGGTCTCACCAGGGTGTGTCAGATAGATCCCTGTAGGAAGACATGACTGGTCTCATCAGGGTGTGTGTGAGATAGATCCCTGTAGGAAGACATGACTGGTCTCATCAGGGTGTGTGTGAGATAGATCCCTGTAGGAAGACATGACTGGTCTCATCAGGGTGTGTGAGATAGATCCCTGTAGGAAGACATGACTGGTCTCATCAGGGTGTGTGTGAGATAGATCCCTGTAGGAAGACATGACTGGTCTCACCAGGGTGTGTGTGAGATAGATCCCTGTAGGAAGACATGACTGGTCTCATCAGGGTGTCCTGGCAGCATCCCATCACATTAACATTTCGATGACACTGTGTCCCCATATCAGTGTTGGAGTTCGCTCAGCAGCCAGTGTTGGAGTTCTCTCAGCACCCAGTGTTGGAGTTCGCTCAGCACCCAGTGTTGGAGTTCCCTCAGCACCCAATGTTGGAGTTCGCTCAGCACCCAGTGTTGGAGTTCCCTCAGCAGCCAGTGTTGGAGTTCCCTCAGCACCCAGTGTTGGAGTTCCCTCAGCACCCAGTGTTGGAGTTCGCTCAGCACCCAGTGTTGGAGTTCCCTCAGCACCCAGTGTTGGAGTTCCCTCAGCAGCCAGTGTTGGAATTCCCTCAGCACCCAGTGTTGGAGTTCCCTCAGCACCCAGTGTTGGAGTTCCCTCAGCACCCAGTGTTGGAGTTCCCTCAGCAGCCAGTGTTGGAGTTCCCTCAGCAGCCAGTGTTGGAGTTCGCTCAGCACCCAGTGTTGGAGTTCCCTCAGCACCCAGTGTTGGAGTTCCCTCAGCAGCCAGTGTTGGAGTTCCCTCAGCAGCCAGTGTTGGAGTTCCCTCAGCAGCCAGTGTTGGAGTTCCCTCAGCAGCCAGTGTTGGAGTTCCCTCAGCAGCCAGTGTTGGAGTTCCCTCAGCACCCAGTGTGTGAATGTGGAATATGACCATATGTGTTTGTCGTTTTATCTTGTTTTTCTACCGTTTTTGCGAAAGCATTTAACGCTTTTCTTTATTTTTACAAACATTTGTCCTTAGTTTTCTGGGTTCTTGGTGTACTTGTCATGTATATCATTTTTGGGGTTGAGTCTGTATTGAAAGCCAAAGCCACATTTCCGTTTTACCTTGAAATGGACTAAGGTTTTACAACTTTTTGAACTGAGAGTTTCTTTTCTGTGAGGACAGTACTGATGATCGGCTGAGTACAACACTTCATTGGAGTATTGCTGTGATAGGATTATCTGAATGTGTATTTCTCTGACAACAATTAATCAAAACACAAGTGGCGCTTGTGATCATAGAGCAGGTTTGTGAGCAGATGTCATCATGTGTATTTCAGAAGATGTGCTTGTATAAGACACCCACTGGGGGGCAGTGTTGAGTTAGCTTGAGTTGTATTTGCCCTCTGTTGAAGTGGAGACCTCGAACTGAACGGGAATCAAACCCAGGTCCTCTGCTTGGCTTAAAGACCGTGTTGGCCCATTGAACTAAACGCCTAGGCATTAGTTCTGACTGATAAGACAAGTCTTTAATTCTTAAGCAAAGTGGTCTTCCAAATGTAGTTTACACCACACACTTTACATACTGTATAACATTGCATGATCATTTATCATGCAATGTCATGTATTAATATGTAGTTCAGTTCTCTACAATCTAGAGTACCAGTCAAAGGTTTGGACACACCTATTCATTCCAGGGTTTTTCTTTATTGTTACTATTTTCTACATTGGTGAACAATAGTGAAGACATCAAAACTATGTAATAACACATATGGAATCATGTAGTAACCATAAAAAGTTGTTCAACAAATCAAAATATATTTGAGATTCTTCAAAGTAGCCACCTCCTCCATGCTTCACGGT
Source organism: Oncorhynchus nerka (assembly GCF_034236695.1). Lineage (NCBI taxonomy): Eukaryota > Metazoa > Chordata > Actinopteri > Salmoniformes > Salmonidae > Oncorhynchus > Oncorhynchus nerka. Next base: position 48,772,853 of record NC_088418.1, on the reverse strand, counting down.
GGGAACCACACATGCAGAGATGATCCATTTGCCTACTCTGCGTCTCACAAAGACATGGTGGTTGGAACCAAAAATCTCAAATTTGGACTAGTCAGATCAAAGGACAGATTTCCACTGGTCTAATGTCCAGTGCTCGTGTTTCTTGGACCAAGCAAGTCTCTTCTTATTATTGGTGTCCTTTAGTAGTCGTTTATCTGCAGCAAGTCAACCATGGACTGATTCTCTCAGTCTCCTCTCAGCAGTTAATGTTGAGTTTTCTTGCTTGAACTCTGTGAAGCATTTATTTGGCCTGCAATTTCTGAGGCTGATAACTCTAATAAACATATTCTCTGCAGCAGAGGTAACTCTGGGTCTTCCTTTCCTGTGACGGTCCTCATGGGGCCAGTTTCATCATAGCGCTTGATGGTTTTTGCAGAAACTTTTAAAGTTCTTGGAATGTTCCGTATTGACTGACCTTCATGTCTTAAAGTAATGATAAACTGTTGTTTCTCTTTGCTTATTTGAGCTCTTGTTGCCATAATATGGACTTGGTATTTTGCCAAATAGGGATATCTTCTGTATACCACCCCTACCTTGTCACAACACAACTGATTGGCTCAAGAAGGAAATAAATTCCACAAATTAACTTTTAACAAGGCACACCTGTTAATTGAAATGCATTCCAGGTGACTACCTCATGAACCTGGTTGAGAGAATGCCAAGTGTATGCAAAGCTGTCAAGGCAAAGGGTGGCTACTTTGAAGAATCTCAAATATAAAATATATTTTGATTTGTTTAACACTTTTTTTTAGTTACTACATGATTCCATATGTATTATTTCATCGTTTTGATGTCTTCATTATTCTACAATGTAGAAAATAGTGAAAATAAAGAAAAAACCTGGAATGAGGTGGTGTCAACTTTTGACCTGTACTGTATTTCTAATATCAGTGTGTATTATTATTATTATTAGTAGTATTGTTGTCGTGTCTTTGGCTATGTCGGATTAAGTGATATGACATGCTATTCTATAAAATAATTTCTCCGTAATTAATATCACCTGATTGAGCTAATCATGTAAATGTAATTAACTAGAGAGTCGGGGCACCACAAAATAATATTTATAGAGCTGTTAACTTCCGAATAAACTCTTAAAGACATAGTATTATTTTACATCAATAGCAGCCAATATTAATCCTCGTCTATATTCAGTCTCATCTGAAAGTTGTAAATTCTTGTTTATCTGCACGAACCCTGGCTAATAATTTGAATCAGCAATACAAAATTGGGTTTAATCATTTATTTACTAAATACCTAACTAATCACACAGAATTATACAAATACATAATTAAATCATAACTTGATTACAAATTACGTCATAAAGGAAAAAATCCCTAGCGGGCAGAACAGATATGACAGCTGGTTACACAAAAGAAAAGGGTCTGGGTTTGAGTGAAAGAGCGGGAAGACTGAGGAACAAATGGAAGAAGCTTTGCTGTCGTAAATACAGTATCTTATGCATTCTAAATTACCGCCCATTTGGAAAAGGAAAATGCAATAAATATTTACTCTGAGCTGGTGGTAGATGGAAGGCCATGTTGCCCAACCGAGTCCTTTGAAGAATGTCTCTGGTTGTCAATTAGATACGTTGTAGTAACGTCGTTGGTTGATAGACAGGATACTCTGTCTGTTCCTTCCTAACCCTCGTTTGCATCTGCTGTTGCTAATTCAACAGCTAGGAGGTATCACTTCTGTAGTGAATATGAGTTCAAAGTTCATACCATTCGCAACCAAAGCTCACGCTGATGTTGGCTTCGTTCTGTAGTTATTATCTGAACCATTCTGACATCGGACCGTCGTCCTCACATCATCGGAACAGAAAGTTCTATTGTCGTCAAGGGCTTATATAGGAAGGGAGAAGAAGGCGTGTTTGAAAGGTTTTATAGCCCATGTCCCTTCACAGGGCGGCCCACTGATTGAGCAGCCCTAACTTATGAAAACCCACATCTCACATTTTAGAAGCTAAAATCACATTTCATCCCATCACAAATAATTTCATATTCAAACATTTAAATTGAACAACAATTCCATGTGAATCCGATAACTCTGATGTGTAGACTTTCCACTGTAGAGTTTGTCATCTTATCATTGATGAGAATGTCTCAGATGACAACCAAACTTACATGATATTCATTAAGTACCACCGCATATGTTCAATTGTTCGGATTACCAGAATATAGTTCATTTCCCCCCACCTACTGATGTTCCCAGAATCTCTATGTTAACCAAGGGATTTGCAAATGTAACCTCAGTAGGGTAGAGAGAGGAAAAAGTGGAGAAGAGGTATTTATGACTGTCATAAACCTACTCCCCAGGCCAACGTCATGACATTGTTGTTATTATTATTATTGTTATTCTGTATTCTCATTATGTGGATATGTAGACTGCAGAGCACCCTCATTAACGTATTCATCCCTTCTTTCTTTTCCCATGTCCTGCTGTGCCTCCAATCATTACTCCTCAACAGGTAAGCCATTTGGTTTGAATAACAGTGTTTTTTTTCTCCAGAGTTTATTTGTCTTGGTTTAATAATGTTTGTAATAGTTTTTTCTAGTCTTTGAATTTGAACATGTATTGTGTATATGCATACACAATCTGTGAATGCTGTCGGAGATGTGGTTCGATGCATTCTGTGGCGAGAGCAGCTGGTGTATAGGAAGACTATCCAATGGTGTGTTGGAAGATCGGCGTGTGTGTTCATGTGTGTAACTAAAGTGATGTTCCTCTCTGCCTTCAGCATGTTGACTGGTTTATTCATGGGCCCATATGGCTGTTTAGAGATGGCCAATCATTTCTCTCTCTCTCTCTCTCTCTCTGTCCATCTCTCTCTCCGTCTATCCCCCTCGCTCTCTGTCTCTCTCTGTCTGTGTTATCAATCTCATAGTTATTTGTGTAGCAGTTTTTGTCTGCTGGTCCTGTTCGTCCTCCTGGTGCTCCGTCCTTTAGGTAAAGGCTACATCAGTGTTTTCCTCTCTTTATGGATGAGTGTTAGGGGAAGGGGGCTGACATTTCAGGGTGTCAGAGTATGGGATGGATTATTGCTGGCATGTAGTCTCTCCCTCTACCAACTCAAACACGATTTCAGTCACACACACACACTCGCAGCTCAGTGTAGTGTTTGACGTATGTGCGTGCAGAATGGTAACCATGACAACATAGACCCTGAAGTACTGCTGCTCACGGCAGTTGGACCATCTCCCTCTTCCATCCCTCCCTGGGAGAAACTCCGTTCCGTACTCCTCTCACATCACCTCCTCCTCACAACCCATTGAAGGAGGGTCTCTTGCCGACTTTCTCTCTGGGTCTTTCACCCTGGGTTCTCCAATAGGAGATTTTAGACTCTATATTTATGAACATATGCCTGTACTGTACTCGTACCTTATAGCTGGATATAGATTGATATGAATGAATCCCACAGGTGTTTGTTGATTTCAGATCATTGCCATGGGTTATAGAGATGTTGGCCCCCCATGGGGTCCATCTGTCTGTCCCCTGTAGCTCACACATCTGGACTGGTCATTCAACACAGCTTGTGACTAACAGACAGCTGAGAGCTTCACACACACACACACACACACACACACACACACACACACACACACACACACACACACACACACACACAAAGATGTCAGCTGGCTGACAGACAGCTGAGAGCTTCATCAACACCACACACACACACACACACACACAAAAACGTCAGCTGGCTGACAGACTCTGCTCGCTGAAATATGCCTATAGATATTTGAATACTACTTACTTAAACCCTTTTACTTCTTGGGGGCCTAGGTCATCTGCAAACTTCCTCCAGTGGGCTCTGTTGTTGTTTTCACAAATGAATAAGATAGGTGCCAACAAGGAGAATAGCCTGCCTTGGTTTTTCTGTGCTCAGTGTTGTGGTCTATCAGAATGTGACCCAGTTAGCATCTGTAGAACCAAGTGTCCTCTGGCTCTGATGATCAGTGTTCTGGCTCCAGTGGTCAGAACAGATGACTCTCCAGCCGTCTGGGCCAAGGGCCTGTGTCAGGGTTCAGATCATGGCAAAACTAGAGCAGTACAGCCTGGTCCTGTCCCCTCATTGCTCTAGTAGCTCCAGCTGTCCACATGCACCCTCTGCACATCAATACCAGTGGTTCCCCTAGGGACCCAGGGATCGGCACCTACTGATGGGGACCACAAAAAAAACTTGTGAGGGGCCGCAGTGTCTCGCGGGTCTGCAAACCCACATCCACACATGCAGTCAGAGCTGGCCCGAAGCTACATGTGACAGTCCTTCAGAGCAGTCATCACGCAGAAATAAAGACATAAAGCTTCTGCTGTGTTGCTCAGTCAGTAGAACATGGTGCTTGCAATGCCAAGGGTTGTGGGTTCAATTCCCGCTGGGGCCACCGGTACGTACAAACGTATGTCACTTTGGATGAAAGCATCTGTCATTGTGTTATCAGAGACCGAGAGAGAACATTCAGCAGCAGGATCAGTGCCTCCCTTGTTTTTTTCTCCTCCCTCACTGACAGGTCCTCCTTATGAGCAGTATTCACACCAGAAATACTGTGAGCTCTGGACTTCTGTTTGAGTATGAATGTCTTGATGTTATGTCTGCTGCCTCTTTTTGTGCCAAGTGCAGTCCGGGTTCAGTACATCCCAGTGTATAGTATTTATTTTCATTTTGCGTTATGTACAGTAGGAACATACAGTACACTCAGTGTACAAAACATTAAGAACTCTTTCCATGACCTGACCAGGTGAATCCAGGTGAAATCTATGAACCCTTATTGATGTCACTTGTTAAATCCACTTCCATCAGTGTAGCTGAATTTTATTTTATTTTTTAATATTTTTATTTCACCTTTATTTAACCAGGTAGGCTAGTTGAGAACAAGTTCTCATTTGCAACTGCGACCTGGCCAAGATAAAGCATAGCAGTGTGAACAGACAACACAGAGTTACACATGGAGTAAACAATTAACAAGTCAATAACACAGTAGAAAAAAAGGGGAGTCTATATACATTGTGTACAAAAGGCATGAGGAGGTAGGCGAATAATTACAATTTTGCAGATTAACACTGGATTGATAAATGATCAGATGGTCATGTACAGGTAGAGATATTGGTGTGCAAAAGAGCAGAAAAATAAATAAATAAAAACAGTATGGGGATGAGGTAGGTGAAAATGGGTGGGCTATTTACCAATAGACTATGTACAGCTGCAGCGATCGGTTAGCTGATGGGTGTTTCCATCGTGACCAGTGAACTGAGATAAGGCGGAGCTTTACCTAGCATGGACTTGTAGATGACCTGGAGCCAGTGGGTCTGGCGACGAACATGTAGCGAGGGCCAGCCGACTAGAGCGTACAAGTCGCAGTGGTGGGTGGTATAAGGTGCTTTAGTGACAAAACGGATGGCACTGTGATAAACTGCATCCAGTTTGCTGAGTAGAGTGTTGGAAGCAATTTTGTAGATGACATCGCCAAAGTCGAGGATAGTCAGTTTTACTAGGATAAGTTTGGCGGCGTGAGTGAAGGAGGCTTTGTTGCGGAATAGAAAGCCGACTCTTGATTTGATTTTCGATTGGAGATGTTTGATATGAGTCTGGAAGGAGAGTTTACAGTCTAGCCAGACACCTAGGTACTTATAGATGTCCACATATTCAAGGTCAGAACCATCCAGGGTGGTGATGCTGGTCAGGCGTGCGGGTGCAGGCAGCGAACGGTTGAAAAGCATGCATTTGGTTTTACTAGCGTTTAAGAGCAGTTGGAGGCCACGGAAGGAGTGTTGTATGGCATTGAAGCTCGTTTGGAGGTTAGATAGCACAGTGTCCAAGGACGGGCCGGAAGTATATAGAATGGTGTCATCTGCGTAGAGGTGGATCAGGGAATTGCCCGCAGCAAGAGCAACATCATTGATATATACAGAGAAAAGAGTCGGCCCGAGAATTGAACCCTGTGGCACCCCCATAGAGACTGCCAGAGGACCGGACAGCATGCCCTCCGATTTGACACACTGAACTCTGTCTGCAAAGTAATTGGTGAACCAGGCAAGGCAGTCTTCCGAAAAAACGAGGCTACTGAGTCTGCCGATAAGAATATGGTGATTGACAGAGTCGAAAGCCTTGGCAAGGTCGATGAAGACGGCTGCACAGTACTGTCTTTTATCAATGGCGGTTATGATATCGTTTAGTACCTTGAGCGTGGCTGAGGTGCACCCGTGACCGGCTCGGAAACCAGATTGCACAGCGGAGAAGGTACGGTGGGATTCGAGATGGTCAGTGACCTGTTTGTTGACTTGGCTTTCGAAGACCTTAGATAGGCAGGGCAGGATGGATATAGGTCTGTAACAGTTTGGGTCCAGGGTGTCTCCCCCTTTGAAGAGGGGGATGACTGCGGCAGCTTTCCAATCCTTGGGGATCTCAGACGATATGAAAGAGAAGTTGAACAGGCTGGTAATAGGGGTTGCGACAATGGCGGCGGATAGTTTCAGAAATAGAGGGTCCAGATTGTCAAGCTCAGCTGATTTGTACGGGTCCAGGTTTTGCAGCTCTTTCAGAACATCTGCTATCTGGTAGCTGCGGGGGCTGTTGGCCGAGGTTGGAGTAGCCAGGCGGAAGGCATGGCCAGCCGTTGAGAAATGCTTGTTGAAGTTTTCGATAATCATGGATTTATCGGTGGTGACCGTGTTACCTAGCCTCGTTTGACTGCGGCTCCGTAGCGGATACAGGCAATGAGGCAGTGATCGCTGAGATCCTGGTTGAAGACAGCGGAGGTGTATTTGGAGGGCCAGTTGGTCAGGATGACGTCTATGAGGGTGCCCTTGTTTACAGAGTTAGGGTTGTACCTGGTGGGTTCCTTGATGATTTGTGTGAGATTGAGGGCATCTAGCTTAGATTGTAGGACTGCCGGGGTGTTAAGCATATCCCAGTTTAGGTCACCTAACAGAACAAACTCTGAAGCTAGATGGGGGGCGATCAATTCACAAATGGTGTCCAGGGCACAGCTGGGAGCTGAGGGGGGTCGGTAGCAGGCGGCAACAGTGAGAGACTTATTTCTGGAGAGAGTCATTTTCAAAATTAGTAGTTCGAACTGTTTGGGTGGAAAGTATGACCTGGAAAGTATGACATTACTTTGCAGGCTATCTCTGCAGTAGACTGCAACTCCTCCCCCTTTGGCAGTTGTATCTTGACGGAAGATGTTATAGTTGGGTATGGAAATCTCCGAATTTTTGGTGGCCTTCCTGAGCCAGGATTCAGACACGGCAAGGACATTAGGGTTAGTAGAGTGTGCTAAAGCAGTGAGTAAAACAAACCTAGGGAGGAGGCTTCTGATGTTGACATGCATGAAACCAAGGCTTTTTCAATCACTGAAGTCAACAAATGAGGGTGCCTGGGGACATGCAGGGCCTGGGTTTACCTCCACATCACCCGCGGAACAGAGAAGGAGTAGTATGAGGGTGCGGCTAAAGGCTATCAAAACTGGTCGCCTAGAGCGTTGGGGACAGAGAATAAGAGGAGCAGGTTTCTGGGCATGGTAGAATATATTCAGGGCATAATGCGCAGACAGGGGTATGGTGGGGTGCGGGTACAGCGGAGGTAAGCCCAGGCACTGGGTGATGATGAGAGAGGTTGTATCTCTGGACATGCTGGTTGTAATGGGTGAGGTCACAGCATGTGTGGGAGGTGGGACAAAGGAGGTATCAGGGGTATGAAGAGTGGAACTAGGGGCTCCATTGTAAACTAAAACAATGATAACTAACTTGAACAACAGTACACAAGGCATATTGACATTTGAGAGAGACATACAGCGAGGCATACAGTCATCACAGGTGTTGAATTGGGAGAACTAGCTAAAACAGTAGGTGGGACAACAACAGCTAATCAGCTAGCACAACAACAGCAGGTAAAATGGCGTTAACTAGGCAGAGGGAGGGTCGGATTAACTACACACAGAGCCTGAGTGCGGCTGGGGCCGACAGATAAAACATAAACAAGCAGAATGGAGTACCGTGATTAATGGACAGTCCAGCATGCATCAGCTATGTAGCCAAGTGATCAGGGGGCAGCGGTGGATGGGGCAGGGAAGCTGGACTGGCGAGTGTTATCCAGGTTAAAAAAACTAACAATGACTAAATAGCTTGTAGCTAGTTAGCTGGTTAGCTTCTGGAGGTTCTTGAGTGTGTTCTACAAATTTAAAATAATAGCGATTCCGTATCACATTGGGAGAGGCAGGTTACCGGAAGGGATAAACAAATTAAAAATCGAAAGAGATAGAAAGTAAATATGGGTCCAGTGAGTGTTTGGGACGCGGCGATTCAGACGGTTAGCAGGCCTGTGCTAACAAGCTAACAGTTAGTAGGCCGGGGCTAAACAAGGTAGCAGTTAGCGGACCGGGGCTAAACAAGCTAGCAGTTAGCAGGCCGAATTAGCAAGCAAGGAGATAGCAAGGGCTAGAGAGTTAGCCTTTGGGGGACGTCGCGATGGGGTGAGTCTGTTTATTCCTCTTCATGCGGTGACATCGATAGACCGGTCGTGGGTCCGGATATTGTAGCCCAGGAGTATGCTATGGTGGTAGCACAAGGGCTCTGGCCGGGCTAGCTTCAAGCTAAGTGGGTGGAAACGCTAGCCAGGAGTAATCATCCGGGGTTGCGGTTAGCTAGATGGCTAGTTGTGAAGATCCAGCTGAAGATGTTCCGTTTGCGGTGAGAATCCGGGGATAAAAAAAATAAATAGGTCCGTTATGCTCTGGTTAGAGTCGCGTTGTTCGAACTGGCGAGAGCTTTCCGAGCTGAAGGTTAGCTGATGACCGGTTAGCTGAAGACCGCTAGCAATGGTTTGCTGGTAGTTAGCTGGCTAGCTTCAGTCGAGGGGTTCCGGATCCGAAGTAAATATAAATACTTTAGGAAAAATAGCTACATTGGGTGAGGCGGGTTGCAGGAGAGTATTTAGAAGTTGAGGTTGAGCAAAATGTTTTAAAAGATATGCGAAGAAAAATGTGTAAAAACGAGAGAAAAACGATATATACAAAGGGACACGACACGACACGACGTCTTACTGCTACGCCATCTTGGATCAAGGGGAGGAGACAGGTTAAAGAAGGATTTTTGAGCCTTCAGACACTTGAGACATGGATTGTGTATGTCTGCCATTCAGAGGAGGAATGAGTGCCTTTGAATGGGTTATGGTAGTAGGTGGCAGGCGCACCTGATTGAGTGTGTCAAGAACTGCAACGCTGCTGGGTTTTACACGCTCAACAGTAGCCCGTGTGTATCAAGAATGGTCCACCACCCCAAGGACATCCAGCCAACTTGGCACAACTGTGGGAAGGATTGGAGTCAACATGGGCCAGCATCCCTGTGGAATGCATTCAACACTTTGTAGAGTCCATGCCCCAATGAATTGATGCTGTTCTGACTCAATATTAGGAAGGTGTTCAGCTGGTACACTACATGGCCAAAAGTATTTAGACACCTGCTTGTCGAACATCTCATTCTAAAATGATGGGCATTAATATGGAGTTTGTCACCCCTTTGGTGTGAGGACTTGCTCTCGTTCAGACACAAGCGTATTAGTGAGGTAAGACAATGATGTTGGGCGATTAGGCCTGGATCGCAGTCAACATTCAAATTCATTCCAAAGGTGTTCGACGGGCTTGAGTTCAGGGCTCTGTGCAGGCCAGTCAAGTTCTTCCACGCCGATCTCGACAAACCATTTCTGTATGGACCTTGCTTTGTGCAGGGGGGCATTGTCGTGCTGAAACAGGAAAGGGCCTGCCACAAACTGTTGCCACAAAGTTGGAAGCACAGAATCGTCTAGAATGTCATTGTATGCTTTAGTGTTAAGATTTCCCTTGACATGAACTAAGGGGCCCGAAACATGATAAACAGCCCCAGACTATTAATCCTCATCCACCAAACTTTACAGTTGGCACTATGCATTGGGGCAGGTAGCGTTCTCCTGGTACCCGCCAAACCCAGATTTGTTTGTCGTACTTCTAGATGGTGAAGCGTGATTCATCACTCAAGAGAACCCGTTTCCACTGCTCCAGAGTCCAATGGCGGCAAGCTTTACAACACTCTGGCCGACGCTTGGCATTGCGCATGGTGATCTTAGGCTTGTGTGCGGCTGCTCGGCCATGGAAACCCATTTCATGAAGCTCTCGACTAACAGTTCTTGTGCTGACGTTTTGAACTCTGTAGTGAGTATTGCAACCGAGGATTAACGCGCCTCAGCACTTGGTGGTCCTGTTCTGTGAGCTTGTGTGGCCTACCACTTTGCAGCTGAGCCGTTGTTGCTCCTAGACATTTACACTTCACAATAACAGCACTCACAGTTGACCGGGGTAGCTCTAGCAGGGCAAACATTTGACAAACTGACTTGTTGGAAATTGAACAGCACTTAAAAAAACACTGCATGGAAAACGTGCGTTAACACCTGTAGCTTAATACACAGTAATTATGTAGAAGCATTAAGATGAAGACATTACAGAAGTGTAGTTTTTGGAGAACTATTTTGATATTGTTATCAAGTATATACACCTATTAGTAAAAATGTGTCAGGGAATGCCAGGCCACTGGTGCACCAAGGACATTATGGGCAGAGTGTGTCATTTTTCCCATCAGCAATTTTAGACCCGTGACAGCTGTTCTACACTTTTGCCTAATTACCGCGTGTGTGGAGTGGGGTTTCAGATAACACAGCCAGGCTCTCCCAATACTGCCTGCATCTGTGATGAGTCTGTAGAGACCTCTTACAGCCTGTCTACCTATGTCTGCTGCCTACGGGCTACTCGCTGACAGACGCTTTCTGGAGCCCGGGAGAACACAGGAGCGCACGAACAGACACACATTCACACACAGTCTGTCCGTAACATACACACAGTGTCTGACAGTTATTGCCATGGGTGAAACACACACGGACAAATACGTACACTCCCAGGAGAGACGGAGCGAGAGGGGGAGCTGTCGAGCTGAGTGCTGTTAAGGTGTGATTGTGTAATCATCTCTGTGCTGTGAAACTCAGCCCCAAACCTCCCTCCATTCTGGCTCTAGTTCCTTACATCATATAATGGTCTCGTGCGCCATTTTGGTTCCCCCAAGAACATACCCCCAAACCATTAAACAGCACCCCCTCCTGTACTGTGTGATCAGGCTAGGGGTGAAAGCAATCGCCTGCAGGCTACCGTATTGTTAGTCCACACTGAGTCTCTGATTTTAAGGGTTCATTTAGAGGATCATTTGGTGATATTATCTAAAACTAGGTAAGACGAGGCAGTCCGTGTCCTCGTTCCGTTATCGTTAAAACCCTCCGCCCTCCTATAGTGAGATAAGGGCAGATATTTCAGATGGCGGTTAAGATGCCTCTGTAATCCCCACCCGTTGCCTAGGCAGCCTAATGATGACATTTATCAGGGAAACAGACAGACCGGAGCCGACCGGACCGCTGTCAATCCCACTGCTGCCACAACAAAGATGTCTAATATGAGGCGTCGTCGTGGCACCTGAGTGAAATCACATTTGTGTCTGGGTAAGTGGATGCCAATGGGAGAGGTGGAAGGAATGAAATGTAAATGTTACGGTCGATTCTCTTCTCTGCGGTGGAGTTCTTTGCTGTCGCTAAAGAGATGCATTGCCTTACGGAAATGCAGTCATTTAATAGCGCTTATTTTTACCTCTCGAGGGGAGATGGAAAGCTTCTGTTCTCTGTGTGTTTGAGTGAAACTCTCAAGGTCTCACTTCTGTTCTTGGCTCTGCTTCTACCTTTAGTTGAAGGGTGTTGTTGAGGTGTGATGTTTTAAGAAAGATTCTTTCTCCAAAGGCCAAAACTATAAAGTGATGCATTTTTTTGCAGAAGAAATCGTGTCTTCTGGTAGAACGTTGGCGTGTGCGTCCAGGTAGCTCCTTCCCCACACTAACCTACAGGGACTTAGCGCCTTGCTGAAATGTTCTGAAAACAGAGATTTAGCGGTCTACGTTGCTATCCTGTAGATATACTCTGTTTCCCAAAGGTCCATCAGCAATGATCTTCCAAATCCCTCACTTCTTCACCGTAATACAATATCCCCTTTCACCCAGCCCGACCCCGGCTGTGTGAATATGATCTGTTATAAGCCGTGTTGATGTTCACCACAGTTCCTCTACAAAGCTGTAGGGCAACCAAAGCTCGTTTTCCTCCTCTCCTTTACTCTTTCAAATCTCTACCCATTACAGATTCTGTTTCTTTAGTTTCCCCTCTCGTGGTTTCCTCCTCTCCTGTTTCTTTAGTTTCCCCTCTCATGTTTTCCTCCTCTCCTGTTTCTTTAGTTTCCTCCACTCCTGTTTCTTTAGTTTCCCCTCTCGTGGTTTCCTCCTCTCCTGTTTCTTTAGTTTCCCCTCTCATGTTTTCCTCCACTCCTGTTTCTTTAGTTTCCTCCTCTTCTGTTTCTTTAGTTTCCCCTCTCATGGTTTCCTCCTCTCCTGTTTCTTTAGTTTCCTCCTCTTCTGTTTCTTTAGTTTCCCCTCTCATGGTTTCCTCCTCTCCTGTTTCTTTAGTTTCCTCCTCTTCTGTTTCTTTAGTTTCCCCTCTCATGTTTTCCTCCTCTCCTGTTTCTTTAGTTTCCTCCTCTTCTGTTTCTTTAGTTTCCTCCTCTCCCGTTTCTTTAGTTTCCTCCTCTCCTGTTTCTTTAGTTTCCCCTCTCATGTTTTCCTCCTCTTCTGTTTCTTTAGTTTCCCCTCTCATGGTTTCCTCCTCTCCTGTTTCTTTAGTTTCCTCCTCTCCTGTTTCTTTAGTTTCCTACTCTTCTGTTTCTTTCGTTTCCCCTCTCATGTTTTCCTCCTCTCCTGTTTCTTTAGTTTCCTCCTCTTCTGTTTCTTTAGTTTCCCCTCTCATGTTTTCCTCCTCTTCTGTTTCTTTAGTTTCCCCTCTCATGGTTTCCTCCTCTCCTGTTTCTTTAGTTTCCTCCTCTTCTGTTTCTTTAGTTTCCCCTCTCATGTTTTCCTCCTCTTCTGTTTCTTTAGTTTCCCCTCTCATGGTTTCCTCCTCTCCTGTTTCTTTAGTTTCCTCCTCTTCTGTTTCTTTAGTTTCCCCTCTCATGGTTTCCTCCTCTCCTGTTTCTTTAGTTTCCCCTCTCATGTTTTCCTCCTCTCCTGTTTCTTTAGTTTCCCCTCTCATGTTTTCCTCCTCTCCTGTTTCTTTACTTTCCTCCTCTTCTGTTTCTTTAGTTTCCTCCTCTCCTGTTGCTTTTGTTTCCTCCTCTTCTGTTTCTTTAGTTTCCCCTCTCATGGTTTCCTCCTCTCCTGTTTCTTTAGTTTCCCCTCTCGTGGTTTCCTCCTCTCCTGTATCTTTAGTTTCCCCTCTCGTGGTTTCCTCCTCTCCTGTATCTTTAGTTTCCCCTCTCGTGGTTTCCTCCTCTCCTGTATCTTTAGTTTCCCCTCTCGTGGTTTCCTCCTCTCCTGTATCTTTAGTTTCCCCTCTCGTGGTTTCCTCCTCTCCTGTTTCTTTAGTTTCTCCTCTCGTTGTTTCCTCCTCTCCTGTTTCTTTAGTTTCCCCTCTCATGTTTTCCCCCTCTCCTGTTTCTTTAGTTTCCTCCTCTCCCGTTTCTTTAGTTTCCTCCTCTCCTGTTTCTTTAGTTTCCCCTCTCATGGTTTCCTCCTCTTCTGTTTCTTTAGTTTCCTCCTCTCCTGTTTCTTTAGTTTCCCCTCTCATGTTTTCCTCCTCTTCTGTTTCTTTAGTTTCCCCTCTCATGGTTTCCTCCTCTCCTGTTTCTTTAGTTTCCTCCTCTCCTGTTTCTTTAGTTTCCTCCTCTTCTGTTTCTTTCGTTTCCCCTCTCATGTTTTCCTCCTCTCCTGTTTCTTTAGTTTCCTCCTCTTCTGTTTCTTTAGTTTCCCCTCTCATGTTTTCCTCCTCTTCTGTTTCTTTAGTTTCCCCTCTCATGGTTTCCTCCTCTCCTGTTTCTTTAGTTTCCTCCTCTTCTGTTTCTTTAGTTTCCCCTCTCATGTTTTCCTCCTCTTCTGTTTCTTTAGTTTCCCCTCTCATGGTTTCCTCCTCTCCTGTTTCTTTAGTTTCCTCCTCTTCTGTTTCTTTAGTTTCCCCTCTCATGGTTTCCTCCTCTCCTGTTTCTTTAGTTTCCCCTCTCATGTTTTCCTCCTCTCCTGTTTCTTTAGTTTCCCCTCTCATGTTTTCCTCCTCTCCTGTTTCTTTACTTTCCTCCTCTTCTGTTTCTTTAGTTTCCTCCTCTCCTGTTGCTTTTGTTTCCTCCTCTTCTGTTTCTTTAGTTTCCTCTCTCATGGTTTCCTCCTCTCCTGTTTCTTTAGTTTCCCCTCTCGTGGTTTCCTCCTCTCCTGTATCTTTAGTTTCCCCTCTCGTGGTTTCCTCCTCTCCTGTATCTTTAGTTTCCCCTCTCGTGGTTTCCTCCTCTCCTGTATCTTTAGTTTCCCCTCTCGTGGTTTCCTCCTCTCCTGTATCTTTAGTTTCCCCTCTCGTGGTTTCCTCCTCTCCTGTATCTTTAGTTTCCCCTCTCGTGGTTTCCTCCTCTCCTGTTTCTTTAGTTTCTCCTCTCGTTGTTTCCTCCTCTCCTGTTTCTTTAGTTTCCCCTCTCATGTTTTCCCCCTCTCCTGTTTCTTTAGTTTCCTCCTCTTCTGTTTCTTTAGTTTCCCCTCTCATGGTTTCCTCCTCTCCTGTTTCTTTAGTTTCCTCCTCTTCTGTTTCTTTAGTTTCCCCTCTCATGTTTTCCTCCTCTCCTGTTTCTTTAGTTTCCTCCTCTTCTGTTTCTTTAGTTTCCTCCTCTCCCGTTTCTTTAGTTTCCTCCTCTCCTGTTTCTTTAGTTTCCCCTCTCATGGTTTCCTCCTCTCCTGTTTCTTTAGTTTCCCCTCTCATGTTTTCCTCCTCTTCTGTTTCTTTAGTTTCCCCTCTCATGGTTTCCTCCTCTCCTGTTTCTTTAGTTTCCTCCTCTCCTGTTTCTTTAGTTTCCTCCTCTTCTGTTTCTTTAGTTTCCCCTCTCATGTTTTCCTCCTCTCCTGTTTCTTTAGTTTCCTCCTCTTCTGTTTCTTTAGTTTCCCCTCTCATGTTTTCCTCCTCTCCTGTTTCTTTAGTTTCCTCCTCTTCTGTTTCTTTAGTTTCCCCTCTCGTGGTTTCCTCCTCTCCTGTTTCTTTAGTTTCCCCTCTCATGGTTTCCTCCTCTCCTGTTTCTTTAGTTTCCTCCTCTCCCGTTTCTTTAGTTTCCTCCTCTCCTGTTTCTTTAGTTTCCCCTCTCATGGTTTCCTCCTCTCCTGTTTCTTTAGTTTCCCCTCTCATGTTTTCCTCCTCTCCTGTTTCTTTACTTTCCTCCTCTTCTGTTTCTTTAGTTTCCTCCTCTCCTGTTGCTTTTGTTTCCTCCTCTCCTGTTTCTTTAGTTTCCCCTCTCGTGGTTTCCTCCTCTCCTGTGTCTTTAGTTTCCCCTCTCATTGTTTCCTCCTCTCCTGTATCTTTAGTTTCCCCTCTCGTGGTTTCCTCCTCTCCTGTATCTTTAGTTTCCCCTCTCGTGGTTTCCTCCTCTCCTGTATCTTTAGTTTCCCCTCTCGTGGTTTCCTCCTCTCCTGTTTCTTTAGTTTCTCCTCTCGTTGTTTCCCCCTCTCCTGTTTCTTTAGTTTCCCCTCTCGTGGTTTCCTCCTCTCCTGTTTCTTTAGTTTCTCCTCTCGTTGTTTCATCCTCTCCTGTTTCTTTAGTTTCCCCTCTCGTTGTTTCCTCCTCTCCTGTTTCTTTAGTTTCCTCCTCTTCTGTTTCTTTAGTTTCTCCTCTCGTGGTTTCCTCCTCTCCTGTTTCTTTAGTTTCTCCTCTCGTGGTTTCCTCCTCTCCTGTATCTTTAGTTTCCCCTCTCATGGTTTCCTCCTCTCCTGTTTCTTTAGTTTCCCCTCTCATGGTTTCCTCCTCTCCTGTATCTTTAGTTTCCCCTCTCGTGGTTTCCTCCTCTCCTGTATCTTTAGTTTCCCCTCTCGTGGTTTCCTCCTCTCCTGTTTCTTTAGTTTCTCCTCTCGTTGTTTCCTCCTCTCCTGTTTCTTTAGTTTCCTCCACTTCTGTTTCTTAAGTTTCTCCTCTCGTTGTTTCCTCCTCTCCTGTTTCTTTAGTTTCCTCCTCTTCTGTTTCTTTAGTTTCTCCTCTCGTGGTTTCCTCCTCTCCTGTTTCTTTAGTTTCTCCTCTCGTGGTTTCCTCCTCTCCTGTATCTTTAGTTTCCCCTCATGGTTTCCTCCTCTCCTGTTTCTTTAGTTTCTCCTCTCGTGGTTTCCTCCTCTCCTGTTTCTTTAGTTTCCTCCTCTCCTGTTTCTTTAGTTTCTCCTCTCGTGGTTTCCTCCTCTCCTGTTTCTTTAGTTTCCCCTCTCGTGGTTTCCTCCTCTCCTGGGTCTTTAGTTTCCCCTCTCATGTTTGCCCACAGTTATGCTGTGCAGTACATTTCAGAAGCGAGGGACCTGTGTCTCTGATGATCTGAGAGCTGCTCTTAGCTGCAGAGGAAGGAGATGGCTAGCTAAACGCACACACAGGCTCACAAATGTACACACACACACACACACACACACACACACTGAGAGCCCAGCTGTGACGTTATGGGAGGAAGATGACTAGGCTAGCCAATACACACACACACACACACTTACTAACACACACACACCCTGAGTGGGCTGTCAAGGTGAACACAGCATGGTCGCTAACTCCTGCATAATGATTCGGAGGCATAGCAGTTCCTCTTTGAAACGTTATTTGCCTGGGATTTGTTTTAGCCAGAATAAAAGGTTCCGGGTCGTTCACTACCCTGCCTGATATGCCCACTGGGTCTAGGCAGGAAGAAAAAAAGATCTTGGATTTAAGAGAAGGAAAGTTGGTTGGCTGGCTGGCTCACAGTTATATTTTCTTCCACATCAGACACACAGTATGCAGTTCTCATGTACTGTCGTGGCCAAAAGTTTTGAGAATGACACAAATATTAATTTTCACAAAGTCTGCTGCCTCAGTTTGTATGATGGCAATTTGCATATACTCCAGAATGTTATGAAGAGTGATCAGATGAATTGCAATTATTTGCAAAGTCCCTCTTTGCCATGCAAATGAACTGAATCCCCAAAAACTATTTCCACTACATTTCAGCCCTGCCACAAAAGGACCAGCTGACATCATGTCAGTGATTCTCTTGTTAACACAGGTGTGAGTGTTGACGAGGACAAGGCTGGAGATCACTCTGTCATGCTGATTGAGTTCGAATAACAGACTGGAAGATTCAAACGGAGGGTGGTGCTTGGAATCAGTTCTCTTCCTCTGTCAATCATGGTTACCTGCAAGGAAACACGTGCCGTCATCATTGCTTTGCACAAAAAGGGCTTCACAGGCAAGGATATTGCTGCCAGTAAGATTGCACCTAAATCAACCATTTACCGGATCATCAACAACTTCAAGGAGAGCGGTTCAATTGTTGTGAAGAAGGCTTCAGGGCGCCCAAGAACGTCCAGCAAGCGCCAGGACCGTCTCCTAAAGTTGATTCAGCTGCAGGATCGGGGCACCACTAGTACAGAGCTTGCTCAGGAATGGCAGCAGTCTGGTGTGAGTCCATCTGCACGCACAGTGATGCAAAGACTTTTGGAGGATGGCCTGGTGTCAAGAAGGGCAGCAAAGAAGCCACTTGTCTCCAGGAAAAACATCAGGGACAGACTGATATTCTGCAAAAGGTACAGGGATTAAACTGCTGAGGACTGGGGTAAAGTCATTTTCTCTGATGAATCCCCTTTCCGATTGTTTGGGGCATCCAGAAAAAGCTTGTCCGGAGAAGACCAGGTGAGCGCTACCATCAGTCCTGTGTCATGCAAACAGTAAAGCATCCTGAGACCATTCATGTGTGGGGTTATTTCTCAGCCAAAGGAGTGGGCTCACTCACAATTTTGTCTAAGAACACAGCCATGAATAAAGAATGGTACCAACACATCCTCCGAGAGCAACTTCTCCCAACCATCCAGGAACAGTTTGGTGACAAACAATGCCTTTTCCAGCATGATGGAGCACCTTGCCATAAGGCAAAAGTGATAACTAAGTGGCTCAGGGAACAAAACATTGATATTTTGGGTCCATGGACAGGAAACTCACCAGACCTTAATCCCATTGAGAACTTGTGGTCAATCCTCAAGAGGCAGGTGGACAAACAAAAACCCACATATTCTGACAAACTCCAAGCATTGATTATGCAAGAATGGGCTGCCATCAGTCAGGATGTGGCCCAGAAGTTAATTGACAGCATGCCAGGGCGGATTGCAGAGGTCTTGAAAAAGAAGGCTCAACACTGCAAATATTGACTTTGCAACAACTTCATGTAATTGTCAATAAAAGCCTTTGACACTTATGAAATGCTTGTAATTATACTTCAGTATTCCATAGTAACATCTGTCAAAAATATCTAAAGACACTGAAGCAGCAAACTTTGTGGAAATTAATATTTGTGTCATTCTCAAAACTTTTAGCCACGACTGTACACACACACCTGCATGCACGTACTTGCACACACACACACACACGCGCGAGAGAGAGAGAGAGACACACACACACAAAACACGTGTTTGGTCCGTAGTCATGGGGACTCCAGGCAGGTCTGATTGTGGCTGATAATTGGCTGGAATATTTACATAATGAGAAACTAGTGGAAGGTTTCATTTTTTTTTTAACCATTGTCTCTGTCTCAGTTCTCTCTTTGTCTTGTATTCTCATACTATCTGATTAACATTGTAGCCCAAACAATATAACGCACTTTGAACACCTGGAAAATAACCATTCATCCATTATGCATTGTCATTATAATCCATCCATTACAATGCTAGACGGTGTATTGCCATGGTAATGCTATTTCCCCATTGCACTTGGAAGTGTTAGTCACCCCCCCCCCCCCCCCCCACTAAACATCATACAGATATTATTAATGTGACAGTTAATCTGTGTGTGTGTGTGTGAGGAGAAAGGATATTACATGGGATGATCTCACCAGATATAAAACAATAGGAACCAGAACCTGCTGTCTCTTGGTGATGATTGATAATCCCAACAGAGGGGTTTATTGCTTTTTGACTGAGACGGCAGGACAGCTATTACATATTGTGTGGATTGGAGGGAGAGCCTGGCATTCCGCTGTAATTGCCTGAACAGAGCTGTGAACGTAATGCAAAGATGCAGACACTGAAAATGCACTTCTGTCTCTCATCCAGTCGACATTACTCACGGCGACGAGGGAAGGCAATAGCCGTACCTTTGTAGAGATTTAAAGGGGAACAGCCAGGCTTGAACCAGCAAGCAGCAATGTCTTTCTTGTGTGTGCCATAAAGGGCCAGACCTCTTGGCTGAGGTCGTATGCACTCAAATATATGGAGGCTACACTGTGTCTTCGCCTTCAGCCTGGGTGCCCGTGTGCTTTTAAACAGCTCAACAGAACAGACCGGGAACATTTACACATTTAACAGACAAGATAGGAATGATCCAAGTGTCCTTTTTCATGTCCGTACTCCTCCAGTCTCAAACCTATTCAGGCAGCAGTAGAGTGGCAAAAGAGAGTGGATTATTTAGCTTTGCAGGATGACAGCTCGGAGTGGTTCTTCCCGTGGTTTTCAGCCGTGCATACAGCCGGGAGGATGTCT
Organism: Oncorhynchus nerka; assembly: GCF_034236695.1. Taxonomy (NCBI): domain Eukaryota; kingdom Metazoa; phylum Chordata; class Actinopteri; order Salmoniformes; family Salmonidae; genus Oncorhynchus; species Oncorhynchus nerka. The sequence goes on along the minus strand of NC_088418.1, from coordinate 48,753,218 downwards.
AGATCCACACACACACACACACACACACACACACACACACACACACACCCGTGAGGATGTAGTTTTGTAATCTAACCACTGTTTCTGATTCTGACTGACAGAGAGGCAGTTAGAGCATGCAAAAACTCATTACCGTCGTGTGTGTGTGTGTGTGTATGTGTGTGTGTGTGAGGGGCATAAGGTCTTCTGAAAGCTTTGTCAGGCAAGAGAGCTTTAACCACTGCTGATTCTCTTGACTGAGAGTGTTGAACTTCCCCCTGTACATTGTGACAGAGCCTGTCAATCAGTAGAACTAGTATGTCTGTAGGAAAGAACCTAGAAGTTAGGTAGCTAGAATCAGCTGGGTAGAATCTCGACTCAGTCAGCTTGTCTGTCACCTTCATCTTATTGGATTTGGTAACGAAGCACCATTTTTTTTTTCTCTCTCTCTCACACTCAGTCACTGACTAATTGTGATTTTGGTGTCGTGCAGCTGAATCACAACATGCATCTAATCCCATAAACTCTAACTTCATTACACGCACCACTATTTCCCCTCTCCTTGGCTCCTCCCCTTAGCCCCTCCCCTCTCACCAGCATTTCTTCTCATGTGGAATTCTAGAGGGGATCAGTTCAGCACAGCATGACACTCTTCCTGGCTGTAGAACCAAAACCAGGCTTGCTGGCAGATTCCAGTTGGAGCAGTACAGAGGTACGGCATGAAGAAGAAGGGAAACCGCGCCAATGCAGAGAGCTTTGTGTTGTTGCATGTCATAGTAGATGTTTACAACCCCTTGTGATTGAATTAGTTACATTTCAGACAGTGCTTTAGTTTAGACTGAAACAGCACGGTACTGCAGTAGGACAGTCCATCCAGGAGAATGCCCTATCCCTACTTTTATAGTCCCGTACCCCTTCAAACATTCAACCTCCAGCTGCCGTACCCCCTCCAGCACCAGGGTCAGCTGTACCCCCTCTAGCACCAGGGTCAGCGCACTCTCAAGTGTTGTTTTATGCCATCATTGTAAGTCTGCCACACACACACACACACACACACACACACACACACACACTATACGATACATTTATTAAACATAAGAATGAGTGAGTGGGAAGAACCCGGCTCGTAGGAAGTGACAAAGAGCTCTTATTGGACCAGGGCACAAATAAAAATATTATAATAATCAATAATTTGCTCATTATTTAACCATCCTACATATAACGTATTTGTTCGTCGAACATTGTGAATAACTCACCACAGGTTAATGAGAACGGTGTGCTTGAAAGGATGCACATAACTCTGTAAAGTTGGGTTGTATTGGAGAGTGTCTCCGTCTTAAATCATTTTCAATACACAGTCTGTGCCTGTATTTAATTTTCATGCTAGTGAGGGCCGAGAATCCACTCTCACATAGGTACGTGGTTGCAAAGGGCATCAGTGTCTTAACAGTGTGATTTTCCAAGGCAGGCTACTCAGAGCAGCCCAATCCAGAAATCTGGCAGTGGCTTCTAATTAAATTACATTTTCACAGAACCGCTTGTTGCAATTTCGATGAGGCTCTCTTGTTCAGATGTCGGTAAGTGGACTGGAGGCAGGGCATGAAAGGGAAAACGAATCCAGTTGTTTGTGTCTTCCGTTTCGGGAAAGTACCTGCGTAATTGCTCACCCAGCTCACTCAGGTGCTTCGCTATATCACATTTGACATTGTCCGTAAGCTTGAGTTCAATTGCTCACAAAAAAATCATACAATGATGAAAGACCTGTGTGTTGTCCTTGTTAAGGCAGACAGAGAAGAGCTCCAACTTCTTAATCATGGCCTCAATGTTGTCCCGCACATTGAATATAGTTGCGGAGAGTCCCTGTTATCCTAGATTCAGATCATTCAGGTGAGAAAAAACATCACCCAGATAGGCCAGTCATGTGAGAAACTCATCATCATGCAAGTGGTCAGACAAGTGAAAATTATGGTCAGTAAAGAAAAATGTTAAGTTCCTTTCTCAATTCCAAAAAACGTGTCAATACTTTGCCCCTTGATAACCAGTGCACTTCTGTATGTTGTAAAAGCTTTTAACACAACAGTTCAGGGGCCTTGCTTTAACAAAGTTAACCATTTACACTGTAGTGTCCAAAACGTCTTTCAAGCGGTCAGGCATTCTCTTGGCAGCAAGAGCCTCTCTGTGGATGCTTCAGTGTACCCAAGAGCCTCTCTGTGGATGCTGCAGTGTACCCAAGAGCCTCTCTGTGGATGCTGCAGTGTACCCAAGAGCCTCTCTGTGGATGCTGCAGTGTACCCAAGAGCCTCTCTGTGGATGCTGCAGTGTACCCAAGAGCCTCTCTGTGGATGCTGCAGTGTACCCAAGAGCCTCTCTGTGGATGCTGCAGTGTACCCAAGAGCCCCTCGGTGGATGCTGCAGTGTACCCAAGAGCCTCTCGGTGGATGCTGCAGTGTACCCAAGAGCCTCTCTGTGGATGCTGCAGTGTACCCAAGAGCCTCTCGGTGGATGCTGCAGTGTACCAAAGAGCCTCTCGGGGGATGCTGCAGTGTACCCAAGAGCCTCCCGGTGGATGCTGCAGTGTACCCAAGAGCCTCCCGGTGGATGCTGCAGTGTACCCATGAGCCTCCCGGTGGATGCTGCAGTGTACCCAAGAGCCTCCCGGTGGATGCTGCAGTGTACCCAAGAGCCTCCCGGTGGATGCTGCAGTGTACCCAAGAGCCTCCCGGTGGATGCTGCAGTGTACCCAAGAGCTTGGCTACACACGGACCGTTAGAAATTCCCGCGAGAGAGTAACGGTTAATGTGATGTTAATTATTTGACTAGGCCACCTGTATTTGACATTGTGTTGCTATTTCGCTGAACACTAGATGGTTTAATTAGATTTTTGGCAGTGAAACAAGGCTACTCAGGAGAGAAAAAAATCTCACCCAAATTTATAAGCCCCTTGGAAAATATAAATATATATATATATTTTTTAAAGCGTACCCCAGTTTAGGAATACCTTCCATATCCTATAAAACAACAAAAAATCCCAAATGACATTCCCATATAGTTACCCACTTTTGAGTGGCTATTTCTCATATATAGTGCATTATTTTTGACTAGGGCCACTTATCCCTACTCCTCAAAGTAGTGCACCATACTATACCAAACTCTCTGAGACACAGCCGCTGAGCTTGAAAGGCCTGGTTGCCCCAAGCAACAGCTTACTCACCGCAAACGCACAGTTTATGATTAAGGTCAGACGACCCGTTTCTTAAACTCCTAATGAGCTTCATCCCTTCTCTCTGTCGATGAACCTGTTCCCTACCCTTTCTCTCTGACATTATAATGTGAGGGTGTTGAGTCCTCCCAGACAGCGTTATTATACGCTAGCACATTCGCCGAGATGAGTCTAGACTCGTAATGCTCTCAGATCCAATCATAAGGATGTGACTGTCTGCTTCGACTCTTAGCGATACGTTCTATGGTTGGAAACGGGTATAGTTCCATCGTCTCACTTAAGAGGTGCCATAGACAGACAGGCACATGTGTACACACACACACGGCACCAGTTTAGCAGCAGAGCAGTCATGTGGAAAACGTAGAGAAGCACTCGAAACGTAGTTAGAGTGAGTGGTCATTATATGACTGGCTGTGAATCCGAGTCATCTCTCCTGGGCTTTTATCTCGAAAAGTCTCTCTCCAAACAATGGTTGTCACAATGTTTTCTTACTGACATGAGATTGCCTTCCATTTCAAGAAGCACTTGAGGCAGATTTGGTAGTCATCCATGAGCCATCACCATGACAATTTGTTACAACTTTCTACATTTTTACAATATATTATGTTACACATTCAGTTGTTGTATTGTGCTTTATATATTGAGGTTTATTCATGTTGTACATTATTATTTTGTTTGTCTGCATCGATCAATACAATGTGGCCTGGCAGATTTTTGGGGGGGAAAACATCGATGTGCCAATTGCAGACTGTAATTCCAAAATGCTGGGTTTCACCACTTATTTCACCACTTATTTAGCCTACAGTAATATGTCACCTAAGATATGCTAAGTGTATACAGCATCAGTGGACAGAGATGTGTCGCCTGAAGATGAATGCCTTGCTGCTAGAGTGCCGTACTTTGAACAGAAAATTACAGCAACTTTCTCTCTTCTGCCTCGTCTGAGAGACGACTCTCGGCGGACACTGCGAGGCTGGAGTTTTACAGAAGCTACACACACGGGGACACACACACTCGCTTGCACGCACACGTGTGCGCCTGATGAGGTTACACTTGTGGGGAAAGCCAGCCCAGCGGAGCACGCATGCTCTTCCAGGCATTGGTGATTGGGAGGGAGAGAGACTGTGTGTGCAGTCTAATCAAACCTCAGTGGCATGAAACCTCTCTGTAATGACGGTGGATGTGGTTCTCTCACCCTGACCCAAACACGGCACTCTCCTCTCTCGCTGTCATGCATCCACACACATGCACGTCCAGGACAAACACACACCCGGGCACTGCTTGTGGACACTGAACACGACTACTCTGCTACAGAGAGTGGCATGAGTGATCTGGCTGCTGTTTGTGAATCATACAGCAAGACTCACACTGCCAGGTAGCGAGAGAGACATGCAACACACTGCGTAGGAGAGATGGAGAGAGAGAGAAAGGCTATTTGCCCACTGGTTTTTATATTTCATTCCCTCTCTTGCCTCTGGTGTAAACTTCTGCCTGTTGCGGTTTCTCTCTCTCCCTCTTTCAATTTAAGGGCTTTATTGGCATGGGAAACGTATGTTTACATTTTCAAAGCAAGTGAACTAGATAATGAACAAACGTGAAATAAACAATACAAAATGAACAGTGAACATTACACTGACAATAGTTCCAAAAGAATAAAGACATTTCAAATGTCATGTCTATATACAGTGTTGTAATAATGTGCAAATTGTTAAAGTACAAAAGGGAAAATAAACAGAAATATGGGTTGTATTTACATTGGTGTTTGTTCATGACTGGTTGCCCTTTTCTTGTGGCACCAGGTCACAAATATTGCTACTGTGGTATTTCACCCAGTAGCTTTGGGAGTTTATCAAAATTGGATTTTTTTTTCAAATACTTTGTGTGTCTGTGTAATCTGAGGGAAATATGTCTGTCAGCATGTGTGCGCCTCTGGATATAGTTGTTAGTAGTGCATACATACACACAACTTTCCGTGCCCCAGTTTCACTACAGAAATACTGCATTCAAACAATCCCATCTTCTCATGGCCTTATACAGTATGACAGGTGCATCTGTAGCAAACCAACATGTAGTGCTTGCTATTCCCAGCCATATTCAGCACACTAACAACATCCATATACAGGTAACTGCCAAAATAAAGGAAACACCAACATAGTGTGATCTTGGGCATTGGGCCACCACGAGCTGCTCAGAACAGCTTCAGTGCACCTTGGCATAGCTTCTAGAAGTATCTGTAACTCTATTGGAGGGATGCAACGCCATTTTCCATTTAAAAAAATCCATAATTTGGTGGTTTTTGTTAATGGTGGTGGAAAACAGGTAGATATCTGGTGACTGAGACCCCCCAACACTTTAAATACCCTATGCTCCTTTGAGACCCCTCTTTCAAAGTCACTGAGAGAGCTTCTTCTAGCCACATTAGCCAAAAATAATAGGCAACTGGGCATTTTATACATGGCCCTAAGCATGATGGGATGATAATTGCCTAATAAACAGGAAGCACCTGCTTTCAATATGCAATTCTGTTCCTCATTTACTCAAGTGTTCCCTTTTATTTCGGCAGTCACCGTGTACATCCCATCAATGGGCCCAAGTGTGACTGATAGAACGGTAGACGTGTGACCAACTGTGACCCCAGCCTACAGAATGGGGATGGAACAACCCTAGTCATGCATGATTCATGCTGTACTCTAGCTAGCACGCGGTCCTCCTGCCTCATGCCAGCCCACTCAACTGTCCCTCTCTACCTACACCTGGATGCACACTCAGACAGGAAACGGGAAGTGACATCACAGAGAGACAGGAAGGAAGTGCAGACCCATGGTATTGACATGATCAAACCCTTTTACAGTGTATCATATCCCACTCCCCTCCCTTCCTCGTTCAAACATTATGCTCTCTCTCTGCTGTTATTTTGAGGTCTGTATCAAATATTAATGTGTTACTTTGTTTAGTCCTGTGAGGCTCCCTGTTAATGATTTTCATTGTAAGTGAAATCCTCAATGAATTATTCACACTAAAACACACCGTTGGAGACAGTGAGAAGAAAAGTCTGGCTTTATTCTGGAAGTGTTTGCTTAGCTCTGGCAGAATTTCAGTAATGATATTCTGAAATTAAATGGCTGTTTCGACCCACAGTGTTCCTTTGGGTGTGTTCCAGCACAAATGGACGAGTCTGGAGTCGACTCAATGTATTTTTTAATGTGCCACTGGTCACTTGGTTGGGTGTAAAAGTCTGAAACATATGGTGTAATTTACTGCGTGTCTTAGTCTTTCCTCCCAGTGCAGCTTTATGAATGGGGATGCAATGCCTAATAAACAGGAAGCAGGCCCTGGCTGATTGGGTGTCTGAAACACATGGTGTAATTTACTGCGTGTCTTAGTCTTTCCTCCCAGTGCAGCTTTATGAATGGGGATGCAATACCCCATGCAGGCCCTGGCTGATTGGGTGTCTGAAACATATGGTGTAATTTACTGTGTGTCTTAGTCTTTCCTCCCAGTGCAGCTTTATGAATGGGGATGCAATACCCCATGCAGGCCCTGGCTGATTGGGTGTCTGAAACATATGGTGTAATTTACTGTGTGTCTTAGTCTTTCCTCCCAGTGCAGCTTTATGAATGGGGATGCAATGCCCCATGCAGGCCCTGGCTGAGAGGGTGTATGACAATAACTCTAATGGACGTGTTGGGTCTCGGTTCAGCTACACTGTGTTGTGCTGCTGTGACACGGGTGCCATTGGGGACCTATGGCTTTCTCTCTCCTTCCCTCCATCCCCCTCTCTTTCCAGGGATTTTCCTGCTATTGAAATCCTTGGGCGGATTTTAATAGCAGTGTAAATTTCAGGTTTTTAAAACGCTTTCAGTGTAAATTAAAACTAGTGAGAAAGTATGTAGAAAAGATAATAGACCTGTGTAAATAATATAATATTTGAGAACTAAAAATCATAGAAATAAAAGCTTAGATAGTCAGAGAGAATTGAAAACAATGAATTTAGATGCATTAGCCATGGCAAAATGCATAGAATTGCGGGTAATCAGATTTAAAACTGTACAAAATGATCTCCGCTTCATGGCAAAATATGTAGAATCGTAGGAAAATGTGCTTTTAAAACTAAAACAATTTCTCAGCTCCATGGAGAAATGTATTGAATTGGAGGAAATTGGCTTAAATATTCAACAATGTCTCTACACCGCCAAGATGTTGGACACTAAGTGTCTCTACGATCCAGCAACCACACCCATTGCCACACCCACTACCTAAACCTATTCTCTCTCTCTCTCTCTCTCTCTCTCTCTCTCTCTCTCATCAACTGCTAGGCTCCAGTGGAGCAGTACAGCCAAGCCTGGCTGCCTGCTATCCTTCCTCTCCTCCCTCCATCCACCCACAAACCACCCTCAATCGTCTTATGATCTCCCCATCCTTTCCTTAATCGCTTCCCCATCTTCTCCCCCACTCCCTCCCCTCTTACGTCATCCATCCCTACTCCCTCTCCTCTCCTTTCTGTCCTCCCTCCCTCCCTCTGCTGAAGGACACAGTAAATGTCACGCTGCTGCACTGTGGCCTGTCTCAACTGTTGCCCCGGCAACCTGCCTGGGCAACATGTGACCAAACAGACAAGCCACGTGTGTGTGTGAAGAGCAGAGTAGTCTGGCGTGTGTGTTATCAACCTCGTACAGCCTCTCTTCTGAAACTCTCTACCATAACTCAGCCATCAGTGTTTACCCCTGCTGCTAATGCTAATCCTCTAATGAACATGCTGTTTATATTGGCTTCATTAAAGACCTCTGTCTGAGAGGGTAACAAGCAGAGTGTTTCAGTGACTGACCTTCGTGTTGTTGCCCTCTCCACTCCTCCACTAGCCTGTTAAAATTCCCTAGTAAGTATCACTATGACAGGAGAGTAACTCCCTGTGTGTCCAAATGGCACCTTATTCTCTACATAGTGCATACATTTTGACCATGGCCAGCATAGGGCTCAGGTCAAAAGTAGTGAACTATATAGGGTACCATTTGAGACTAATATCTCCCTCTCTCTGTTAGGGGTTACTGACTACCCTCCCTCTGTTTCTGTTTCTGCCCCCATTGTTAAATACTGAATCTGCTCTGCTCTAGCGTCTCACTCTAATGGATTCAGGTTGCCTACAGCAGTTTCCCAACCCTGGTCCTCCGGTACCCCCAACAGCACACAGTTTCGTTGGAGCCCTTGACAAACACCTCATTCGACTCAGGGCTTGATGATTAGTTGGACAGATGTTCTTGTCCAGGGTTACAATAAAATGTTTACTGTTGGGGGTAGTGGAGGACCAGGGTTGGGGAACACTGACCTACAGGACACACTAAGGTTAAGGGCATTGGGTTTCACAGTTTCAAACTCATCACATTAGATAAGAAGTTAAAGTACAACTTTGTTGATGGAACTTTTCAAAAGCGTTGCAGTTTATTTTATTTTATCGCAGCTCCTTAGAAAATGGAACAGGAAATGTAGTCGGCCCAAAATATGAAACTATTTTGGTTTTATAGGAAAACGTCCGTAATCTCTTTGTGACAGTTATAGTGGGGAGAAGACAGGAGGATAGAAGAGGTCTTTGTTAACTCTCTCCTTTACCACTTGCTGACTGGCACACAGCAGCAGAGACCAGAGAGCCTAGATATGATAATACACACACACCATCTCCAACTCCCATACGCTCTTGTCATTGATTCACTCCTTTAACTCCTCATCGTTGTGTGTGTGTGTGTGTGTGTGTGTGCGCACACTTTGGCAAGTGTGTTGGTCTCTGCTTACTTGGTCTCTGCACATACAGATAGATGGCTGCTTCCCGAAATATTCTGCTTAGAAGCTTGTTTCACTTATCAACAGAGGGAGATTGCTGAGTTTCAGCTGTCGGCATTACATATCAATCTCTTTAATTAGCAGACATTTTACTTGATAAAATACTGCGCAGACGTTTTTCAAATGAAGTACCATACGTCCAGTGGGCGCTGCCTCTGGGTTTGGACAGATACAGTTACTGGGAGTATTTTAAATCAAAATAATAAAAATGTAGAATTCTGAATTCAGAGTTTTAGGACAAGATAGTTCCTTGTCTATCCAATACGAGCTCACACGCACTATGGAGCCCAACACCGCAGCTCTCTTCCCTAGCCCATTTGACAATATCAGCTTTCCTAGGCTAGCCAGCTTTCAAAACCTTTCTCTCTCTGACCTGGTCAAAAGTAGTGCAATATATTGGAAATAGGGTGCCATTTGGGACGCACATATGGGTTTAGACTTCAAACGCTTCTACAACTAGAAACAACTACAACTGTTGTTTCCTGGACAGTTGAAGCAGGGTGGATCGAGTGGACTTTTCCATTCTACTGACCTCATCACTGCGTTCACGTCAGGCATTCAGGTCATGTTGTTCCTGAGTTTTATAAGATTCGGGGTGTTATATGAGACGGCATTCTATGAGTCAGCATTAAAGGTGCTACACAGGATTTTTTTTGAGATGTTGCATTTGTCATTTGAGAAAATGCCCATAATATATCTGTTAGTAATAGTGGAATTATAGTGTTTCACAGTATTACTTAACCACCAGTGTTGTGGTTGATTGATATTTGCCTATTGATTTCTCCCGCCGAAGTTGCATCTTATCAAAATGTGAAAGCTGTTTTGACTTTGTGGCTGTCTTATCTAGGTCAAATGGCCTAGAAATTGCTGTCATTGCTAAAATTCTATACAGAACACTTCATTTCAGTTTGCGGCAAAACAAGCACTGAATAGTTTCGGGAATCATCGCTGTGAAAACTATTCTTTTTGAAGCCGGTCGACCGAAACCTGAAGCAAAAGGCTCAAGCGCGAGTCTCCGCCATGTTATGGGAAAATGGGATGGGGGAGATTGGTTTTGAATGCAGCCTTTTGCTGTTACAATTCACCTAGCTTCCACATAGGGGAGGAATTCTAGTTGTAGGAATTCTAGTTGTAGAAATTCTAGTTGTAGCACCAACCTGGCATGTTTTTTTAACCATGCCAGGTTGGTTGTTTTTATCTGCTCTTTAAAACTATTGAGGAGCCACAGCAGTACAATACAGTTTCCTGTGTGGCGAAAATATGTAGTGATGAGCTTTTCTCTCAGCCTTTTGAAACCCTGGTTTAAGCTGACGTCCGGTCTCTTTTCCCAACACGCATACACACTAAAAAGGTCCTCTCTCTCCGGAGCCATTGGGCCCCCAGCTTCCCCTCTCCCCTCCTCCCCTCCAGGCCTGAATAACAGCACTAAGCTGGGGGGGGGGAGCAGATTAGCCCCTCCACAACCATTGTCTGCTTTCTATTAGAAAGAGTCCTGACTTGTGGTTGAACTTCAGGATCTTGTTATCTATTTACACACTGTAGTGTGTGTGTTCCTAGTACCACATCACATCACAGCCTGGTATGAATACATGTTAGATGGGACTCTAGAGGACCATCAAGCATTACGTTAATGATATAGGCCTAGCTTTGGAGCAGACGCGTGTAGGCTTAACTGATTATTTGCACTCAGGAGACGCCATGCACTAGATGTAATGTTGTTACCATGTAATGTTCCGATAGCTCTAAACGATTAGGTCTATAGTTTACATTGAGATGAGCCTGTTAACTAGCGTGTGTCTGCTGCATTTTGCACGCCACCAGCGGTCACACACACACAGCCTGAGGCACACCGCTCATAATTTCTGTAGCCTATTCCGTGTTTTTCAACGAACACGTGATGCCACATCTGCTTTGAACGATTCAATTGATCCGTGCATTACATCGCGTTTCAGTTAGGTTTGAAAGTCATTAACGCACAGCACGGCAGATTTTGTTCCAGCTCGGTCGGCGGCGCGCATTTCACAGAGCGGGCGAGGAGGAGCGCGCCAGTCAGTGAGCGGTCACTGAAGTGCGCTGCTCTCACCCAGTCCGCATCTGGAAAGACTGCGTTTATTTTACCAGTTTTACTGGCTTCTCCACTACAGGCGTCCACTCGTAAGTAAACACTACCCGGAGATGATTTAGTAATGTTCTGTAGTCATGCTTGAATATGATTTGTTTATTCTATAGGCTATTGAAATAATGAAATACTGACATTGCTATTTATGCGTGCGGTAATGTGATGCCTTGTTGGTATGACAGGCTATATTTCACCGTAGCCCACGCGCTGTCATACATTATGCATATTTTATGAAGTACACACTGGATGCCTGCTCAACATAGGACTGATGTTCAGATTCTTCCATATAGGGAACTCTACCGTTTGTTTTGATATATTGTTCTCTTGTCGTTGCTGCTTTGTGTAACAATGCCAATAGGATAGTAGGCTTAAGCAATCTTAAAATACAGGGCTAAATGTTATTGTATTTGACTGTTATATTTAGTATCATGCATTCAGCTCTATTTGCTTACTGCATCCCATAGCCTCTGTTACTCAGCCTCTCCTCTGCTCTCCTCTCTATCTATAGTTCATTTAACCTGCCCAGACCCTTGGGGATAATGGAATGGGAGCTTGTCTCTATTTCTCTCCATCAAATTGTTGCTATTCCTTCTCATTCTGGACCCATCTTATCGCTCTCTTTCCCATGGTGCACAGCGTGTCGTTAGGGGTGTCAGGCTGTTCCCTGCGTCCCGTTGGGAATCCGATTCAAGTTGTATTTAACGAGCTGCGGTTCAGGGATGCCACAGGGACCATGTTATGTCCCTCGGCCAGCTCCATGCATCTCATTGGTCAGCTCTCTTGAGTCCATGTTGATGAGTCTCCCTACTCCTTAGACTCCTCTGTCAGGGTTTCTTCACTCTATTAATTAGGGAGTTTCTATTTCTACCATTTGGAATTAAGCAGCTATCAGTCTCACTATGCCAGTGTCCATTTGGGGATACACGTAATTACTTTAAGGAATCCAGACGTTATCTCTGTGTGTGGGCTTGTATAATTTTCATTTAAAGGAAGGTAGACTTTTAGGGGACTTTCCCACCAAATTGTTTTGGAGCTTGCTTTCACCCTCAGGTCGGTAAGTTTAGACTGTTGGGAGTGTGCGGAACAACGCACCGTGGTTCACTCAAAAAGGGTGGTCTCCGTCCGATTCCATTCTTACATTGGTGCGGTTCACTGCAGGTGAGAAGGCAGTCCGGACCAGACACAGGACAAGAGTCAGAGGCCTGCGGTATCAAGATGAGACCCAAATGCAGACTCAGGGTCTTACAATGTTTATTAATCCAAAGGGGTAGGCAAGAGAATGGTCGTGGACAGGCAAAAAGGTCAAAACCAGATCAGAGTCCAGGAGGTACAGAGTGGCAGAATGGTCAGGCAGGCAGGTACAAAGTCCAGAAACAGGCAAGGGTCAAAAGCGGGAGGACGAGAAAAAGGTGAATGCAAAAAGCAGGGGAACGGGAAAACTGCTGGTTGACTTAGAAGACATGCAAGACGAACTGGCAAAGAGAGACAGGAAATACAGGGATAAATACACTGGCACAGAGAGACAGGAAACACAGGGATAAATACACTGGCACAGAGGGACAGGAAACACAGGGATAAATACACTGGCACAGAGAGACAGGAAACACAGGGATAAATACACTGGCACAGAGAGACAGGAAACACAGGGATAAATACACTGGCACAGAGATACAGGAAACACAGGGATAAATACACTGGCACAGAGAGACAGGAAACACCGGGATAAATACACTGGCACAGAGAGACAGGAAACACAGGGATAAATACACTGGCACAGAGAGACAGGAAACACAGGGATAAATACACTGGCACAGAGATACAGGAAACACAGGGATAAATACACTGGCACAGAGAGACAGGAAACACCGGGATAAAAAACACTGGGGAAAATAAGCAACACCTGGAGGGGGGTGGAGACCATAACGAGGACAGGGGAAACAGATCAGGGTGTGACAGCAGTATTATTGGTTGACGGACTGTGACCATTTGATGAAATGCACACACACAGTACCATAACTTGATATCTCAAACATTCTGTTAGCAGCAGTGCATTTAAGAGCCATCCAATGCAGATGAAGCTGGGACTTTACCAGGGATATAGGCTAAATAAAGTCAATTCGCGTCGCAGTTTGTGGCTATTGTGCTGTTTCCTCCCACATGTTGTTGGAAGACCAAAGCGATTGTAATATGAAGATTGTCAGTCAGTCAGTCAGTCAGTAATGAATGTGTTCACCTGATTAATGCCCTATAGATGAACTTGACCAATTAAGAGAAATTTGAGCACTGTAAGACTCCTAGCATCTCCATCACAAGGACGAGGAGCCCGTTGGCAGGCACCCTATTCCCTGTAGGTGCACGACTTTTGCCCCATGAGCCACAAGCATATAGAGCTCTGTTCTGATCAAAAGTAGGGCACTATATTAGGGACCAAGGTGCCATTAGAGACACAGAAAGTGGTTGACAGGACCATGGGATGGATGGACTGACTGACAGACAGACAGAGGGCAACATGTGGCACTCTAGCTCTATTGTTTCCATGGTGACCCTGACTGAAGCCCCCTCACCTCTGTGGCCCAATCCAGACCTCATTTCTTCCATCTGTTTTTAATTTGATGTATCTCATTTTCCTCTGTCTTCTTTTGAACTGTCCTTCTAACTCGACATGGAAATCAAATAAAGTTGCTCTGAACCATCCACAGCCTGGCATTTCATTCCCCTTGCCATAGAACTACATAGCATCAGCCATCTGCCATGGTGGTTACTATTGGCAACACACTCAGCAGAGGATGAAATACCTCAGCAGTTTGACTTGTTTGGGTTTTATTCATGCTGTTTTCCTGACTGCATTGTTTTAATATGTAACTGTGGGTTATTTTCTGCTCTCTGAGGTGAATCTGAGTCCATATGCTGTTGCAGCACCTAGCTATAGTAGCTAGTAGCTACAAGTCTGTGTTGTGTGTGTATTCATAATGATCATCTATTCGTATGGATGGGGTATAGCAGACTGTTATTTGCAGATTAGAAAAGGCTAAAGGAGATTGTATGTAATTTTAAATGCCACCTTGTTGAAATGTCATTTCTAATCGGTGAACCCAGAACCAAATGTTGCATGCCGGTGTGCTGGCCAGAAGAGTCTGTCATACTGTCACAGGTAACTAGGGACGTAACGAATGTAGAAATGTTCTTAACGTTTAAATTGCCATTTTGTTCATCGTTTAAATGGGAAAAAATGAAGGGGGAAAAAAAAACACAATGAGGTGAATTTACAATGGGCATGACCACTAGGGGGCAATGCAGTTCAATCTACTGGAGTCCTGGCTACCTACCAGACAGCGCTCACCTTACTGCTGTCCTCCACCCACTCAGCAACGATGGTATTAATGCAGTTCAATCTACCGGAGTCCTGGCTACCTACCAGACAGCGCTCACCTTACTGCTGTCCTCCACCCACTCAGCAACGATGGTATTAATGCCATTCTAGGTCCTCTGTTGTGACTCTCCTCAATGTTCTCAGTTGTCAGTACATGGGACTTCATGTCCCACTTCCCATCAATGTGAGGGCTCGTTTCAGTGATGTACAACAGGGTGTTCATAGATGTCCAACCACCTGTTAAGGCCACGTATGTTGTTTGAGAGTGTGTGTTTTGCACTTGAAGAGCAATCGGTGTACAATTTACTCCATCAGGGCTGTCACGTTTTTTCGACGTGGCATCTAGTAGTCTGGTTCTAGATATGTCATTAGGGTATTGAAGTCGACGTCCTCTACGGTGGCTGCATATCAACTGCTATCACTTCTGTAATCTGTGCTGTGATCTTCTCACTTCGTCCCTTAACGCACTGCTGCTAGCAACGTGTTGGGGTCGGGGCTCGCGGTGCCTCCCTTTCAGCACCTGTACTGCCACTGTAGCTCAAATCCACCTCGCAAAAGTTTGCATTTAATCACCTCATTGAACTTCTCAGAGTATTGCCATACAGGACTTCGCAGCTGTCGCTTGCCTTTCTCACTCTCTGCTATTCCAACTGTTAACGACGACGACGACGTGCGGAGCGCGTCTGTGGCAAACCATTTCTGTGTTAGGTATTTGTTTAAAAAATATATGTTTTGCCAGTATGATGATGATCAGGACCTGTTAGTGGTAGTTTTGTCATAACGGCACTGTGATTTCAATTCTGTAGGAACATTCTAAACGTTAATGATCACTCATTTGTTTAAACATCATACCCCTACAGGAGAGTATGTACATCTCAAATGGCACCCTATTCCCTACATAGTGCACTACTTTTGACAAGGGTCCATAGAGCCGTGGTCAAAACTAGTGCACTATATAGGGAATAAGTGCCATTTGGGATGCACCCTATATCAAAGCAGCTGGTATGTGTTCTGTATGTAAACATTGGCCCTGGACTTGTCACAATGCGTACTGTATTATCAGCCCAAGCTCTCACTCTTAACCTGATTATGAATTGTACGTGCAGGAATTACTTTTTGACTGAGCAACAAGGGGATTTGTTCTCGTCCCCCTTCTCAGAAAATGAGCTTTAGCAAGTTGTCGGTGACGTGGAGGGCAGCTAGTGGGAATCAGCTTTATATTCGCTATCTGCCCTAGTTTAGCTCACCCTGGATCATGTTGTTATACACTAGGTGCTCCCTGCTACTGTAAGTAATAGCCTAACTGTTTTAGTGCACTTCATGTTCATTTCAAATGATACAAGGTGCTGTTTTGTCCCTCAATAGGCTTTTCAGTTGATAGTGGTTGAGTGTGACATTCTCGATTACCGGCACTAGGATTTCGTTTTTACCTCAATGTGTAGTTGTGATTTAATTGAAGTGCTTGTTGGAGTTTTTAGTTACTGGGTCTTCTAACAGAAGGCTTCTCTGTGTTGGAGAGACTCCCCAAACCTCATCACAGGACAGTGGGCTGCCTCAACAGATACACCATATATACAGAAGTATGTGGACACCCCTTCAAATGAGTGGATTTGGCTTTTTCAGGTATATATAAAATTGAGCGGCCATGCAATCTCCAAAGGCAAACATTGGCAGTAGAATGGCCTTACTGAAGAGCTCTGTGACTTTCAACGTTGCAGCGTCATAGGATGCCCCCCTTTTGGACCCCCGAGTCTGTCGAGTCTGTCCTCAGTTGCAACACTCACTACCGAGTTCCAAACTGCCTCAGGAAGCAACGTCAGCACAAGAACTGTTTGTCAGGAGCTGCTTCATGAAATGGGTTTCCATGGCCGAGCAGTCGCACACAAGCCTAAGAACACCGTATGCAATGCCAAGTGTTGGTTGGAGTGGTGTAAAACTCACCACCATTGGATTCTGTAGCAGTGGGAACGCGTTCTCTGGAGTGATGGCAGTCTGACGGACGAATCTGGGTTTGGTGGATGCAAGGAGAATGCTACCTGTCCGAATGCATAGTGCCCACTGTAAAGTTTGGTGGATGAGGAATAATGGTCTGGGGCTGTTTTTCATGGTTCGGCTAGTCCCCTTAGTTCCAGTGAAGGGAAATCTTAACTCTACTGCATACAATGACATTCTAGATTATTCTGCGCTTCCCTCTTTGTGGCAACAGTTTGGGGAATGCCATTTCCTGTTTCAGCATGACAACACCCCCATGCAAAAAGCAAGGTTCATACAGAAATGGTTTGTCGATATCGGTGTGAAAGAACTTGACTAGCCTGCACAGAGCCCTGACCTGAACCCCATTGAATACCATTCAGATTAATTGGAACTCCAACTGTGAGCCAGGCCTAATCGCAGCAATGTTCCAACATCTAGTGGAAAGCCTTCCCAGAAGAGTGGAGGCTGTTTATAGCAGCAAAGGGGGGAACCAACTCCATATTAATGGCCATGATTTTGGATTGAGATGTTTAACGAGCAGGTGGCCACATGTTTTTGGTCATGTAGAGTACATACTGCCATGGAAGGCATCACATTAACACGAGGAACAGAAGAGAGGATGGCATTCTGTAGGAGGACTGTTTATTCATAGATCTGCTGACGATGATGAAAGGAAGGAAAATTAAGATGGCATCCGCTTGATGGCAATTTGAAGTTATTTTTGTTATTATTTAGATTACTGCCAACCAAAGCCAAACCCTACAGTGTGTGTGTGTGTGTGCGCGCGCGCATGTGTTTGCTGCAGCCTGGGTTGTGTGCAGTGGAGGCAGTATCTGACGTTTTTAAAGAGCTTTTCTCCTCCCTAGGAAAGGTGTACAATACATGTCATGGGTGAGTCAGAGTGCTACTCTGAATGCTGAGAGAGAGAGAGCAGGATGCAGAAAGGGAGGGAGGATGTTGAATAGAGAGAGAGCAAGGCATGGGGAGAGAGGGATAGAGAGAGTGCAAGGGAAATGAGGAAGGTCTGTCTCTGGCCTTTCTGAAAGGTTACTCAGCGGTGCCAGAGGGAGCGGTGTGAATAGCAGGGGGCTCTACAGGGAGCGGATTAGCAATTGTTCACTGACCCTCAGCCTTTATAATAGCACAATACTGAGACAAGGGTCTGAATATGGACACATTGTTCTCACCATGCCGGGCCTGTACAGAACCGTACACCGAGACGTATACACACTTTGCACATCAGAAGACTTGTCATTCATCCACTGTGGATGAAGACATTTAGAAGGGCCCGGCCCTGGCCTGCGCTATAGCCATTTGACCAAGGCAACATTTCACTTGGCATTTAGAGCAGAGCGAATCATACATACAGGGGAACAAACATGGTCTGACATTTTACATGTGGTTTTAATGTTTCTGATGTCTTATGGATTAGCTGTCATCATAAGATTGATGGGGCTCCTCCTGCTCCTGACCTCTTGTTATGTCAGGATTATGTAGGCCCTATGACAGTGGTGTGTATGCTCCTGTTAGAGCGAAATTACCAGATTGTTATAATACTGTTATTGCATCAAATGGTTGTTCTATAGAATAGGGGTCTTAGAACACCCATCTGTGTGTGGTCTTCTGAGTTTGGCCTCTGGGGGGCCCAGTGTATTTACAATGCCTTTTTGGTGATAATGACGAAAGACAGCATTCCATAGCATGATTTGGTGTTTGTGTGCCGGGAGATACCAGGGTGGAGATGGCTCAGGTATGGATAATGATGAGGGGAACCTTGTTTGGCGGCCAGGCACCCTGGTTTCCACAGAATGAGAACAGTCTTTACGGCAGATACTGTTTGCTGTGAATTATTAATTGCGTTCATTCAAACCCTAACCTTGTGACCCATTCCACACATCTGTTGTTTGTCATGTAGACTAAGGGGGTGTATTTTTGCTATAAAAGATCTTTGTATCCTTTGTGTCGGGGCTCTCAACAAATCATCTGAGGGTGCTTCGTCAACCAGTCCTTCGTCAACCAGAGCACTCACAACATTCACGTGTGTGTGTGTGTGTGTGTGTGTAGCATGCTCTCCTTATTAATAAGCAAATAAATATTTAGTTCAAGTATAACTCTGACTTGTGTGATAAGTTTCTCTCCTCATTTAATAAAAAAGAAATAACCACCACAGTCCTCACACTGGGGCTTGTTATTACCCACAATGCACTGGGGCACTTATCAGAGAGCAGCATGAGTAGCAGACTCCCGCTGGCAACATGCCCTCTTCACATCCTCTCTTCCTCTCCTTCACTCTCCCCATTCATCCTCCCTTCCTCTCCTCCACTCTCATCCTCGCTTCCTCTCCTCCTCATCCTCCCTTCCTCTCATCCTCCACTCACCCCCTCATCCTCCCTTCCTCTCCTCCTCATCCTCCCTTCCTCTCATCCTCCACTCGCCGCCTCCTCCCCCTTTTCTGTTTTTGGGTGATTACTTCTCCTGTACTCTTTCTCAGTTTAGTCTGTATCTCTCCCTCTCTCGGTCTCTATCTCTGGTCTGAATATCTCTCTCTCGCTCTCTGTTTTCTCTCCCAATTTCCATCCATCATCGCCGGCGGCCGGCGTTTGAAAAATTGTTTACAGGCAATTAGGGTGATTTGTAATGCTGTGTTAGCGGACGGCAGGGAGGGATGGAGAGGTGGAAGAAGTGCCTGTTGATTTTGTTATCAGCGTTTTCCAATAAACACATTATTTCTCTCAGTCCTTCCTACCAAGCACAATTAGCCTAACACCGAGAAGACTAATCAGAGGCCATACTGAGACCTGGGTTGACTTCAGCGTGACAGCAAACAACATTCCCATACAGCATTTTACTATGAAGGAAACGTTCTGAAACAGGGAGGGAATACCTGTACAATAAGAACACAGATTTTCTGTTCCAAAACGTGCTTCTATGGTGTGTCCTACTCAACACAGGCTGTTTTAGAGTTTGAAGGCATCCGGTATTGGTAGGGCTAGGAGTTTTTCTTTGAGATGAAATGCCCTGTAGTTTTTCACATTCCTGTTGGACAGACAGTTGATAGGTGGTATAATCCTCTCCGTATGTTCCTTATTGCCTACCTACCTCGAAGGTCAAATGGGGGGGGGGGGGGGGGGGGCACTTATATTTGTCCTGTTTCACTGCTGTTCGAGTGCGAGATGTGAAATTATTGTATTTTTTGCATATCCCAACTCCCACTGAGACACGCTCAGTGTAGAGAGTGGAGTGGGTCACGGCCAGGGATCAGCCATTATTGAAGGCGACCGTGGAGCAGTTAGGGTTAAGTACCTTGCTCAAGGGCACATAGACAGATTTTTCACCTTGTCTGCACAGAGATTCGAACCAGCAACCTCTTTGGTTACTGACCCAACGCTCTTAACCGCTAGGCCAGCTGTCCTCAATTACCTACCTACCTAGCGCTGCAACAGACCAGTCACCGGAGCAGAAACAATGACATTTCAGAAGAAAGCGGCGGCATACTGCTTTGGCATAAAACACCGCTCTCTCTGATTTATTTCCCCGTCTGTTTACAATTCAGCTCCTGTCCTTGGACTCAACGTTGCTTGCATGTTAAAGACAATAGATCATCCTCTTTCTGTAACAGAAAAGCCCTTCTGTTCATACTCTTCTGTTGTTTCACCTTGCAATGGTCAGAAAATGAGTAAAACATACAGCCGCTGTTGATAATCAGTTATGTGATGCCTCACTGAGGAGGACACAAAGCTACTATGCGGACCTATTTAATGGCTGTAATTCAAGGTGATCATTATGTCCCTCTGCCTCGGCCTCCTCTGTCACCTCTAAGCAATGTGTGTCCGGTGTGCTCCAGCTGTAGTTCAAGTTACGGCTAGTTATGGCATGACTTGCCCCACATCACACATAACAACATCAGTGTATCTGGGAGGGAAAATGGTGCATGAAATCTGAGGTGATATTACTTTTGTTCGATATAAACAGTGGGCCAAAAAAGTATTTAGTCAGCCACCAATTGTGCAAGTTCTCCCACTTAAAAAGATGAGAGAGGCCTGTCAATTTCATCATAGGTACACTTCAACTATGACAGACAAAATTAGAAAAAAAATCCAGAAAATCACATTGTAGGATTTTTTATGAATTTATTTGCAAATGATGGTGGAAATTAAGTATTTGATCAATAACAAAAGTTTATCTCAATACTTTGTTATCTACCCTTTGTCATTGCCAACAGAGGTCAAACGTTTTCTGTAAATCTTTTTCACACACTGTTGCTGGTATTTTGGCCCATTCCTCCATGCAGATCTCCTCTAGAGCAGTGATGTTTTGGGGCTGTTGCTGGCTAACACGGACTTTCAACTCCCTCCAAAGATTTTCTATGGGGTTGAGATCTGGAGACTGGCTAAGCCACTCCAGGACCTTGAAATGCTTCTTACAAAGCCACTCCTTCGTTGCCCGGGCGGTGTGTTTGGGATCATTGTCATGCTGAAAGACCCAGCTACGATTCATCTTCAATGCCCTTGCTGATGGAAGGAGGTTTTCACTCAAAATCTCACGATGCATGGCCCCATTCATTCTTTCCTTTACATGGATCAGTCTTCCTGGTCCCTTTGCAGAAAAACAGCCCCTAAGCATGATGTTTCCACCCCCATGCTTCACAGTAGGTATGGTGTTCTTTGGATGCAACTCAGCAATCTTTGTCCTCCAAACACGACGAGTTGAGTTTTTACCAAAAAGTTATATTTTGGTTTTATCTGACCATATGACATTCTCCCAATCTTCTTCTGGATCATCCAAATGCTCTCTAGCAAACTTCAGACAGGCCTGGACATGTACTGGCTTAAGCAGGGGGACACGTCTGGCACTGGAGGATTTGCGTCCCTGGCGGCGTAGTGTGTTACTGATGGTAGGCTTTGTTACGTTGGTCCCAGCTCTCTGCAGGTCATTCACTAGGTCCCCCCGTGTGGTTTTGGGATTTTTGCTCACCGTTCTTGTGATAATTTTGACCCCACGGGGTGAGATCTTGCGTGGAGCCCCAGATCAAGGGAGATTATCAGTGGTCTTTTATGTCTTCCATTTCCTAATAATTGCTCCCAGAGTGGATTTATTCATACCAAGCTGCTTACCTATTGTAGATTCAAACAGCTCTTTGGTCTTGGCCATATTGGAGTTTGGAGTGTGACTGTTTGAGGTTGTGGACAGGTGTCTTTTATACTGATAACAAGTTCAAACAGGTGCCATTAATACAGGTAACGAGTGGAGGACAGAGGAGCCTCTTACAGGTCTGTGAGAGCCAGAAATCTTGGTTGTTTGTAGGTGACAAAATACTTATTTTCCACCATAATTTGCAAATAAATTCATTAAAAATCCTACAATGTGATTTTCTGGAATTTTTTTTCTCTCATTTTGTCTGTCAGAGTTGAAGTGTACCTATGATGAAAATTACAGGCCTCTCTCATCTTGTTAAGTGGGAGAACTTGCACAATTGGTGGCTGACTAAATACTTTTTTGCCCCACTGTATGTTTCGGTTTGGCCTCAGAGGCTGAAGTCTGTTGCTGCTTTATTGACAAGCCCCAGGTTGTAATTTCATGATACGTTATTACTTTTAGCATGACCGAGTCTGACAGTGAGTGCATAGAAGTTGTCCTCAGAGGCTAGAAAGACATTATTTCTCTTCCTTTTAACCAGTGGAAATGGATGTTGCTCTGATACTGGAGAGCCATGGAGGATGTGGTTGTTTTGAATCACTAATGACCATTGTCTTCCCACAACTTTCATTTCGAATCAAAGAGCAATGGGTTTTGTTTATCATTTCCCACATTGCCATCTAGATTTCTTGTGTCTCAAAGTGGGGGGGCGGCAAGTGGAAACACTTCTGAGACCCCCTTGTGGTGTCTCCACAGCATTGACATATACACACACACACTTACACACACTCACTTACACACACATGCACTTGGGTAATCTCCAGAACTCATGAATAAGAGCAGATCCTGTCATGTCGTGGCTCTGAGTGATTGTGCTTTGTGATTCTACGTGACAGATGGGAGACATGGATCACAGTTAATATTAGACCGTACAGGCGACATGTCTCTCTGGCTCAGCTGTGACTGTGTCCTGGATGGCAGGGCTGGGACATCTCCAGCAGGGACACAGTCCAGAGACCAAGCCCACGAACACTGTTGCTTCACTGGGTAGATTAGCCCAGCAGACCCCCTGGCATGGCCTTAGTAGGACAAAGATCCGCAGAGAGAGAGGAGTGTTCCATCTCCATCTGTGACTCCTGCAGGCCAGACTATCCTCTTGCTCCAGTGTTGACTTAACTGAAGTGTGTTGTATTGTACAAGAGCTACAGCAGGCCCTACAGCTGTGGATAATGTGTGTGTGTGTGTGTGTGTGTGTGTGTGTGTGTGTGTGGCAGTGGTGTTTCAGCAAGTTACAGATGAAACCAGGTGTTTCAGCCACAAGCCTAGCTAACTACAGCCCAGCTGAGACACTCGGTACACCTGCAGGGATATCATATACGGTGTGTGTGGGTCTGTGGCATCATACAGTGTGGGTCTGTGGCATCATACACTGTGTGTCTGTGGCATCATACAGTGTGGGTCTGTGGCATCATACAGTGTGGGTCTGTGGCATCATACAGTGTGTGTCTGTGGCATCATACAGTGTGGGTCTGTGGCATCATACAGTGTGGGTCTGTGGCATCATACAGTGTGTGTGTGGGTCTGTGGCATCATACAGTGTGGGTCTGTGGCATCATACAGTGTGGGTCTGTGGCATCATACAGTGTGGGTCTGTGGCATCATACAGTGTGTGTGGGTCTGTGGCATCATACAGTGTGTGTGGGTCTGTGGCATCATACAGTGTGTGTGTGGGTCTGTGGCATCATACAGTGTGTGTCCGAGCCCACACTGCTGCCTCCCAGTGAGGATCAGTTGATAAATATACAGTACACTCTCTCTTTCAGATATCCATCCATGTCCAGATGAGCCTAGAGAGCTGTTAAATCCATGAGAATAGCGTATTCTCTGTCTGTACAGTCTGTCCTCCTTCCCTCCGTGTGTGTGTGTGCATGGCTTCATCTTTGGAGCAGAAAAGAGAGCTCTGTTCTCTCTAGTCTTTATCAGCACTAAGCGTTCCCCTGCCTCCCCTCCACTCTGCTTGAAAAGCTGCTTGTGTCTTACAGAGGGCCGGCTGCCGAGGTTTCTCGTTCTCTGTCTGACTGGCTGAGGTGCTGTAATTGTATTTATAGATAGGTCACAACTTGCTGTGAAACAGCCTGTTAGCTGTGCTCTTGTGATCTAGGGCATATGACTGGAGCAGTTCGGGGCTTCTAGGGAGGGGTAGATCATTTGTAGCAGTGTTGAAGATCCACGGCTGGGCTGGATAGCTGTTCGTCACGTGAGAGAAGAGAAGATAGTGTCAGTGGAAGAACTATGTTAGATGGTGTTGTGTAGAACAGTGTTTGACCCAGGTCAGAAAACAGATGGGCTGCCATGCTGAAATTCAGCACCACCCCCCACTCAAGGTGTGTAGGCATTGTGTCTGCTGTTCATTGTTCTTCAACAGGACATTGTGTCGTGTTGAGAGAGACACTAATCCTCATCTTCCTGCTGTTCCTCAATTGGCTGGTTAACAATGGGTAATATGGTTACTATTGGTTGGTTAACAATGGGTAATATGGTTACTATTGGCTGGTTGACAATGGGTAATATGGTTACTATTGGCTGGTTAACAATGGGTAATAGGTTACTATTGGCTGGTTAACAATGGGTAATATGGTTACTATAGGCTGGTTAACAATGGGTAATATGGTTACAATTGGCTGGTTGACAGATGGGTAATATGGGCACTATTGGCTGGTTAACAATGGGTAATATGGTTACTATTGGCTGGTTAACAATGGGTAATATGGTTACTATTGGCTGGTTAACAATGGGTAATATGGTTACTATTGGCTGGTTAACAATGGGTAATATGGTTACTATTGGCTGGTTAACAATGGGTAATAGGTTACTATAGGCTGGTTAACAATGGGTAATATGGTTACTATAGGCTGGTTAACAATGGGTAATAGGTTACTGTAGGCTGGTTAACAATGGGTAATATGGTTACTATTGGCTGGTTAACAATGGGTAATATGGTTACTATTGGCTGGTTAACAATGGGTAATATGGTTACTATTGGCTGGTTAACAATGGGTAATAGGTTACTATTGGCTGGTTAACAATGGGTAATATGGTTACTATTGGCTGGTTGACAAATGGGTAATATGGTTACTATTGGCTGGTTAACAATGGGTAATATGGTTACTATTGGCTGGTTAACAATGGGTAATATGGTTACTATTGGCTGGTTAACAATGGGTAATATGGTTACAATTGGCTGGTTGACAAATGGGTAATATGGTTACTATTGGCTGGTTAACAATGGGTAATATGGTTACTATTGGCTGGTTAACAATGGGTAATATGGTTACTATTGGCTGGTTAACAATGGGTAATAGGTTACTATAGGCTGGTTAACAATGGGTAATATGGTTACTATTGGCTGGTTAACAATGGGTAATAGGTTACTATTGGCTGGTTAACAATGGGTAATATGGTTACTATTGGCTGGTTGACAAATGGGTAATATGGTTACTATTGGCTGGTTGACAAATGGGTAATATGGTTACTATTGGCTGGTTAACAATGGGTAATATGGTTACTATTGGCTGGTTAACAATGGGTAAAATGGTTACTATTGGCTGGTTAACAATGGGTAATATGGTTACTATTGGCTGGTTAACAATGGGTAATAGGTTACTATTGGCTGGTTAACAATGGGTAATAGGTTACTATTGGCTGGTTAACAATGGGTAATATGGTTACTATTGGCTGGTTAACAATGGGTAATATGGTTACTATAGGCTGGTTAACAATGGGTAATAGGTTACTATTGGCTGGTTAACAATGGGTAATATGGTTACTATTGGCTGGTTAACAATGGGTAATATGGTTACTATTGGCTGGTTAACAATGGGTAATATGGTTACTATTGGCTGGTTAACAATGTGTAATAGGTTACTATTGGCTGGTTAACAATGGGTAATATGGTTACTATTGGCTGGTTAACAATGGGTAATATGGTTACTATTGGCTGGTTAACAATGGGTAAAATGGTTACTATTGGCTGGTTAACAATGGGTAATAGGTTACTATTGGCTGGTTAACAATGGGTAATATGGTTACAATTGGCTGGTTGACAAATGGGTAATATGGTTACTATTGGCTGGTTAACAATGGGTGATATGGTTACTATTGGCTGGTTAACAATGGGTAATATGGTTACTATTGGCTGGTTAACAATGGGTAATATGGTTACAATTGGCTGGTTAACGATGGGTAATAGGTTACTATTGGCTGGTTAACAATGAGTAATAGGTTACTATTGGCTGGTTAACAATGGGTAATATGGTTACTATTGGCTGGTTAACAATGTGTAATATGGTTACTATTGGCTGGTTAACAATGGGTAATATGGTTACTATTGGCTGGTTAACAATGGGTAATATGGTTACTATTGGCTGGTTAACAATGGGTAATATGGTTACAATTGGCTGGTTGACAAATGGGTAATATGGTTACTATTGGCTGGTTAACAATGGGTAATATGGTTACTATTGGCTGGTTAACAATGGGTAATATGGTTACTATTGGCTGGTTAACAATGGGTAATATGGTTACAATTGGCTGGTTAACGATGGGTAATAGGTTACTATTGGCTGGTTAACAATGAGTAATAGGTTACTATTGGCTGGTTAACAATGGGTAATATGGTTACTATTGGCTGGTTAACAATGGGTAATATGGTTACTATTGGCTGGTTAACGATGGGTAATATGGTTACTATTGGCTGGTTGACAAATGGGTAATATGGTTACTATTGGCTGGTTGACAAATGGGTAATATGGTTATTATTGGCTGGTTGACAAATGGGTAATATGGTTACTATTGGCTGGTTAACAATGGGTAATATGGTTACTATTGGCTGGTTAACAATGGGTAATATGGTTACTATTGGCTGGTTAACAATGGGTAATAGGTTACTATTGGCTGGTTAACAATGTGTAATAGGTTACTATTGGCTGGTTAACAATGGGTAATATGGTTACTATTGGCTGGTTAACAATGGGTAATATGGTTACTATTGGCTGGTTAACAATGGGTAATATGGTTACTATTGGCTGGTTAACAATGGGTAATATGGTTACTATTGGCTGGTTAACAATGGGTAATATGGTTACTATTGGCTGGTTAACAATGGGTAATATGGTTACTATTGGCTGGTTAACGATGGGTAATATGGTTATTATTGGCTGGTTGACAAATGGGTAATATGGTTACTATTGGCTGGTTAACAATGGGTAATATGGTTACTATTGGCTGGTTAACAATGGGTAATAGGTTACTATTGGTTGGTTAACAATGGGTAATATGGTTACTATTGGCTGGTTAACAATGGGTAATATGGTTACTATTGGCTGGTTAACAATGGGTAATAGGTTACTATTGGCTGGTTAACAATGTGTAATAGGTTACTATTGGCTGGTTAACAATGGGTAATATGGTTACTATTGGCTGGTTAACAATGGGTAATATGGTTACTATTGGCTGGTTAACAATGGGTAATATGGTTACTATTGGCTGGTTAACAATGGGTAAAATGGTTACTATTGGCTGGTTAACAATGGGTAATAGGTTACTATTGGCTGGTTAACAATGGGTAATATGGTTACAATTGGCTGGTTGACAAATGGGTAATATGGTTACTATTGGCTGGTTAACAATGGGTGATATGGTTACTATTGGCTGGTTAACAATGGGTAATATGGTTACTATTGGCTGGTTAACAATGGGTAATATGGTTACAATTGGCTGGTTAACGATGGGTAATAGGTTACTATTGGCTGGTTAACAATGAGTAATAGGTTACTATTGGCTGGTTAACAATGGGTAATATGGTTACTATTGGCTGGTTAACAATGTGTAATATGGTTACTATTGGCTGGTTAACAATGGGTAATATGGTTACTATTGGCTGGTTAACAATGGGTAATATGGTTACTATTGGCTGGTTAACAATGGGTAATATGGTTACAATTGGCTGGTTGACAAATGGGTAATATGGTTACTATTGGCTGGTTAACAATGGGTAATATGGTTACTATTGGCTGGTTAACAATGGGTAATATGGTTACTATTGGCTGGTTAACAATGGGTAATATGGTTACAATTGGCTGGTTAACGATGGGTAATAGGTTACTATTGGCTGGTTAACAATGAGTAATAGGTTACTATTGGCTGGTTAACAATGGGTAATATGGTTACTATTGGCTGGTTAACAATGGGTAATATGGTTACTATTGGCTGGTTAACGATGGGTAATATGGTTACTATTGGCTGGTTGACAAATGGGTAATATGGTTACTATTGGCTGGTTGACAAATGGGTAATATGGTTATTATTGGCTGGTTGACAAATGGGTAATATGGTTACTATTGGCTGGTTAACAATGGGTAATATGGTTACTATTGGCTGGTTAACAATGGGTAATATGGTTACTATTGGCTGGTTAACAATGGGTAATAGGTTACTATTGGCTGGTTAACAATGTGTAATAGGTTACTATTGGCTGGTTAACAATGGGTAATATGGTTACTATTGGCTGGTTAACAATGGGTAATATGGTTACTATTGGCTGGTTAACAATGGGTAATATGGTTACTATTGGCTGGTTAACAATGGGTAATATGGTTACTATTGGCTGGTTAACAATGGGTAATATGGTTACTATTGGCTGGTTAACAATGGGTAATATGGTTACTATTGGCTGGTTAACGATGGGTAATATGGTTATTATTGGCTGGTTGACAAATGGGTAATATGGTTACTATTGGCTGGTTAACAATGGGTAATATGGTTACTATTGGCTGGTTAACAATGGGTAATAGGTTACTATTGGTTGGTTAACAATGGGTAATATGGTTACTATTGGCTGGTTAACAATGGGTAATATGGTTACTATTGGCTGGTTAACAATGGGTAATAGGTTACTATTGGCTGGTTAACAATGTGTAATAGGTTACTATTGGCTGGTTAACAATGGGTAATATGGTTACTATTGGCTGGTTAACAATGGGTAATATGGTTACTATTGGCTGGTTAACAATGGGTAATATGGTTACTATTGGCTGGTTAACAATGGGTAATATGGTTACTATTGGCTGGTTAACAATGGGTAATATGGTTACAATTGGCTGGTTGACAAATGGGTAATATGGTTACTATTGGCTGGTTAACAATGGGTAATATGGTTACTATTGGCTGGTTAACAATGGGTAATATGGTTACTATTGGCTGGTTAACAATGGGTAATATGGTTACTATTGGCTGGTTAACGATGGGTAATATGGTTACTATTGGCTGGTTAACAATGGGTAATATGGTTACTATTGGCTGGTTAACAATGGGTAATATGGTTACTATTGGCTGGTTAACAATGGGTAATATGGTTACAATTGGCTGGTTGACAAATGGGTAATATGGTTACAATTGGCTGGTTAACGATGGGTAATAGGTTACTATTGGCTGGTTAACAATGAGTAATAGGTTACTATTGGCTGGTTAACAATGAGTAATATGGTTACTATAGGCTGGTTAACAATGGGTAATATGGTTACTATTGGCTGGTTGACAATGAGTAATATGGTTAACAATGCTGTTATTAATTAAGTCTACTTTTTGTATGCTTTTGGTGGTCTAATGTGCCCTCTCTCTCTCTCTCTCTCTCTCTCTCTCTCTCTCTCTTCTCCCCTTATCCCTTTCTCTCCCTGCCCCCCCTCCCTCCTCTATCCCTCTCCCCCACCTCTCTATCTCTCTCTATCTCTCTCCAGTCACAATGAGCGAAAGGTGACCTGTAAGCATCCAGTCTCTGGTCTTCCTTCACAAGACAACTGCATCTTTGTCGTCAACGAACAGTAAGTCTCTTCTCTCCCACACCCTGACCAGTGGGATGACTGGAACATACATGCCAGTGGAATGACATACCCACAAGTGAACTTGCATGCACACACATTAACCTATAATGTCGGGTTGGTTTCACCCCTGCATCGTGTGTCCATTCTGTATGCCACAAGATGAATGTCAAAGTGTGAGATGAAATACAGGGAAGTTTCCCACAAATCACATTCATATGAAAGTTATAAAACACACAACTTTGTCCTCCAGTAATGCTTGAGGTCCCACGTTACTGTCAGATCATGTCACAGTATATTGCATATTAAATGATGTACTAAATTGGTTGTGTGGTGTTTACATAAAATATTCATACAGTAGTTGAGCATGTATTCACAATGGCATATATTCACATTTTGAGCTTTTATGCCATTGTAAATTGACGGAGACGCTGTGAGAAGAGTGGCTTTTATGGACTAGAAAGTGTATTGTAATCCTGGAGGCGTTGGAACCAGAAAACCAAGGTGGGATCCAGACAGGAGGAGTCTGAACGTAGACACCTTCTGATAGTGTCTGAAGGTCACAACACTCAAAACCAGGTTTTAACACAGAGGTATCCTGAAGAGGAAACCTTACAGTTTATCATAACATAATGTAGTAACCCTTTAAAAGGTATAAGGGCTTGGTTTAACCTTCTTCAGTGGCTGACTGAGAGAGTGACTGACTGACAGACTGAGAGTGACTGACAGAGAGTGACTGACAGACTGAGAGAGTGACTGACTGACAGACTGAGAGTGACTGACTGACTGAGAGAGTGACTGACTGACAGACTGAGAGTGACTGACTGACAGAGTGACTGACAGAGAGTGACTGACAGAGAGTGACTGACAGAGAGTGACTGACTGACTGACAGAGAGTGACTGAGATTGACTGACTGAGGGACTGTGTGAGTGAGTGAGGGACTGCGTGCGTGAGTGAGGGACTGCGTGCGTGAGTGAGGGACTGCGTGCGTGAGTGAGGGACTGCGTGCGTGAGTGAGTGAGGGACTGCGTGCGTGAGTGAGTGAGGGACTGCGTGCGTGAGTGAGTGAGGGACTGCGTGCGTGAGTGAGTGAGGGACTGTGTGCGTGAGTGAGTGAGGGACTGCGTGCGTGAGTGAGTGAGGGACTGCGTGCGTGAGTGAGTGAGGGACTGCGTGAGTGAGTGAGGGACTGCGTGCGTGAGTGAGTGATGGACTGCGTGCGTGAGTGAGTGAGGGACTGCGTGCGTGAGTGAGTGAGAGACTGCGTGTGTGAGTGAGTGAGAGACTGCGTGTGTGAGTGAGTGAGGGACTGCGTGAGTGAGTGAGGGACTGGGTGAGTGAGTGAGGGACTGAGTGAGAGTGAGTGAGTGAGGGACTGAGTGAGAGTGAGTGAGCGAGGGACTGAGTGAGAGTGAGTGAGCGAGGGACTGAGTGAGAGTGAGTGAGCGAGGGACTGAGTGAGAGAGTGTGTCAGGGTGAGAGAGAGTGTGTCAGGGAGAGAGAGAGTGTGTCAGGGAGAGAGAGAGAGTGTGTCAGGGAGAGAGAGAGAGTGTGTCAGGGAGAGAGAGAGAGTGACAGAGAGTGTGACAGAGTGAGTGACTGACAGTGTGACACAGTGAGTGAATGACAGTGTGACAGAGAGTGAGTGTCTGACAGAGGGAGAGATAGAGAGAGCCTGAGACTGAGTGAGAGAGCCTGAGACTGAGTGAGAGTAACAGAGAGGCAGAGAGTGACTGAGCGACTGAGACGGAAAGAGTTACTGACTGAGAGAGAGACTTAGAGAGGATGACTGAAAGACTGAGAAAGAGTTACTGACTGAGAGAGAGACTTAGAGAGGATGACTGAAAGACTGAGAAAGAGTGACAGAGTCTGAGAGAGTGACAGAGTCTGAGAGACTGAGTGACTGAGAGACTGAGTGAGTGAGGGACTGAGAGACTGAGTAAGTGAGGGACTGAGTGAGTGAGGGACTGAGTGAGTGAGGGACTGAGTGAGTGAGGGAATGACTGAGTGAGTGAGCGGGTCAGAGGGAGAGAGAGAGAGCGTGTGTGTGACAGAGAGTGACAGAGAGAGAGCGTGTCAGAGGGAGAGAGAGAGAGAGCGTTTCAGAGGGAGAGAGAGCATGTCAGAGGGAGAGAGAGAGAGCGTGTCAGAGGGAGAGAGAGAGAGAGAGTGTGTGTGACAGAGAGTGACAGAGAGAGAGTGTGTCAGTGACAGAGAGAGAGAGTGTGTGTGACTGAGAGAGTGACAGAGAGAGAATGTGACAGAGAGTGACAGAGAGAGTGTGTCAGAGGGAGAGAGTGTGTGACTGAGAGAGTGACAGAGAGAGAATGTTACAGAGAGTGACAGATAGAGAGAGTGTGTCAGAGTGACAGAGAGAGAGTGTGTCAGAGGGGAAGAGAGAGTGTGTCAGAGGGGAAGAGAGAGTGTGTCAGAGGGGAAGAGAGAGAGTGTCAGAGGGAGAGAGAGAGAGAGAGAGAGAGTCTGACTGAGAGAGTGACAGAGAGAGAATGTTACAGAGACTGACAGAGAGAAAGAGTGTGTCAGAGGGAGAGAGAGAGTGTCACAGAGAGTGACAGAGGGAGAGAGAGAGAGTGTGACAGAGGGGGAGAGAGAGTGTGTGTGACTAAGAGAGTGACAGAGAGAGTGTATGACAGAGAGTGTGTGTGACAGAGAGCGAATGTGACAGAGAGAAAGAGTGTGTCAGAGGGGGAGAGTGTGTGACAGAGGGGGAGAGAGAGAGAGTGTGTGACAGAGGGGGAGAGAGAGAGAGTGTGTGACAGAGGGGAGAGAGAGAGTGTGACAGAGGGGGAGAGAGAGTGAGTGTGACAGAGAGAGTGTGTGACTGAGTGACAAAGAGAGAGAGAGTTTCAGAGGGAGAGAGAGTGTGATAGATGGGGAGAGAGCGAGAGTGTGATAGATGGGGAGAGAGTGACAGATGGGGAGAGAGAGTGTGTGTGACTGAGAGAGTGACAGAGAGTGTGTGACTGAGAGAGTGACAGAGAGAGAATGTGACAGAGAGAGAGAGAGTGTCAGAGGGAGAGAGAGAGAGTGTGACAGAGGGGGAGAGAGAGTGTGTGTGACAGAGAGTGACAGAGAGAGTGTATGACAGAGAGTGTGTGTGACAGAGACAGAATGTGACAGAGAGAAAGAGTGTGTCAGAGGGAGAGAGAAAGAGTGTGACAGAGGGGAGAGAGAGTGTGACAGAGGGGGAGAGAGAGAGAGTGTGACAGAGGGGAGAGAGAGAGAGTGTGACAGAGGGGGAGAGAGAGAGTGTGTGACAGAGGGGGAGAGAGAGAGAGTGTGGCAGAGAGAGAGAGAGTGAGTGTGACAGAGGGGGAGAGAGAGAGAGTGTGACAGAGGGGGAGAGAGTGTGACAGAGGGGGAGAGAGAGTGAGTGACAAAGAGAGAGAGTGTGTGGCTGAGAGAGTGACAGAGAGAGAGTGTGTCAGAGGGAGGGAGAGAGAGAGAGTGTCACAGAGAGTTTCAGAGGGAGAGAGAGAGAGTGTGATAGATGGGGAGAGAGAGTGTGTGTGACTGAGAGAGTGACAGAGAGAGAGAGTGTGTCACTGAGAGAGTGACAGAGGGGGAAAGAGAGAGAGTGTGATAGATGGGGAGAGAGAGAGAGAGTGTGTGACAGAGAATGACAGAGAGAGAGAGTGTGTGTCAGAGGGAGAGAGAGAGTGTGTGGCTGAGAATGTGACAGAGAGAGAGTGTGTCAGAGGGAGAGAGTGTGTGACTGAGAGAGTGGCAGAGAGAGAAAGAGTGTCAGAGGGAGAGAGAGAGAGTGTGTCAGAGGGAGAGAGAGAGTGTGTCAGAGGGAGAGAGAGAGAGTGACAGAGATCGAGAATGTGACAAAGAGAGAGTGTGTGACAGAGGGAGAGAGAGAGAGCATGTCAGAGGGAGAGAGTGTGACAGAGCGTGTGACAGAGACTGAGTCTGAGACAGAGTGACTGACTGAGAGTGACTGAGTGACTGATACAGAGTGAGATAGTGAGTGATGGACAGAGACTGATGGACAGAGAGTGATGGACAGAGAGTGAGTGACGGACACAGAGAGTGAGTGACGGACACAGAGAGTGAGTGACAGACACAGAGAGTGATTGACTGACACAGAGTGACGGAGAGAGAGAGTGGAGAGTGACAGAGACAGAGAGAGAGTGACGGAGACAGAGAGAGAGTGACGGAGACAGAGAGAGAGTGACGGAGACAGAGAGAGAGTAACGGAGACAGAGAGAGAGTGACGGAGACAGAGAGAGAGTGACGGAGACAGAGAGAGAGTGACGGAGACAGAGAGAGAGTGACGGAGACAGAGAGAGAGTGACGGAGACAGAGAGAGAGTGACGGAGACAGAGAGAGTGACGGAGACAGAGAGAGAGTGACGGAGACAGAGAGAGAGTGACGGAGACAGAGAGAGAGTGACGGAGACAGAGAGAGAGAGTGACGGAGACAGAGAGAGAGTGACGGAGACAGAGAGAGAGAGTGACGGAGACAGAGAGAGAGAGTGACGGAGACAGAGAGGGCGTGACTGAGACAGAGAGAGAGCGTGACTAAGACAAAGAGAGAGCGTGACTGAGACAGAGAGAGTGCGTGACTGAGACAGAGAGAGTGCGTGACTGAGACAGAGAGAGTGCGTGACTGAGACAGAGAGAGTGCGTGACTGAGACAGAGTGAGTGCGTGACTGAGACAGAGTGAGTGTGTGATTGAGACAGAGTGAGTGTGTGACTGAGACAGAGAGAGTGACGGAGAGAGAATGTGACAGAGGGAGAGAGAGAAAGAGTGTCAGAGGGAGAGAGAGAGTATCAGAGAGTGACAGAGGGGGAGAGAGAGTGAGTGTGACAGAGGGGGAGAGAGAGTGAGTGTGACAGAGGGGGAGAGAGAGTGAGTGTGACAGAGGGGGAGAGAGAGTGTGTGTGACTGATAGAGTGACAGAGAGAGTGTGTGACAGAGAGTGACAGAGAGAGAGAGTATGTGTGACTGAGAGAGTGACAGAGAGAGAGTGTGTCAGAGGGAGGGAGAGAGAGAGCGTGTGTGGCTGAGAGAGTGACAGAGAGAGAATGTGACAGAGAGTGACAGAGAGAGAGAGAGTGTGTCAGAGGGAGAGCGTGTGTGACTGAGAGAGTGACAGAGAGTGTGTGACTGAGAGGGAGTGTGTGACAGAGAGAGAGTGTGTCAGAGGGAGAGAGAGAGAGAGTGACTGATACAGACAGACAGAGAGAGTGACTGAGACAGAGAGAGAGTGACTGAGACAGACAGAGAGAGTGACTGAGACAGATAGAGAGTGACTGAGACAGACAGAGAGAGAGTGACTAAGACAGACAGAGAGAGAGTGACTTAGACATGTACTGAGAGACACGTACTGAGAGCCGGAGAGAGAGATGGAGAAATTGCTTAAGCTTGGCAGCCATTTTCTCACTTTACCTCAAAAACAAAGAATTTAGGCTATTATATGGTCCATCTCAGATGCAGTCATGACTCAGTTCGAATCCTATTTTTCTGGATGGAACATTAGGTGTTTTGGAGATTTGTAGTCTGTTCCTTACTTTCTGGCTGTGCCGTTGAGTGATAACCCCCCTCCAATCTGCTCTGCACCCCGTCCCAATTATCCCCTCTCACACTCTCCTCCTCAGACTTGGATTAAAATTCCATTTGCTTTTGCGTTTACTTTGTTTTGTTTTAGCGTTTACTTTTGTGAGCATTCCATTGGTTCCATTTCGGCAGGCAAGCTCAATCAAGCCCATCTAAGGTATTTGAAATGATTTCAAATACTATTTGAACCCATGTCTGCTCTTTCTATTAGCACCACACTGAGGCGTCTGAGGATAATATGTAAATATTCTCCTCAGTGTGTAAACTGTTAATTGGGACTGAGGCGAGAAAGTCAAACATAACAGATTGAGGTGTGTTGGTGACAGACAAAAAGGTTTGTGTGAACGAGGGTCACCTCCGATCACGAGAAGGAAAATGGAAAAGATGCTCTTTACAATCAGTCATATAAAGGAAATTCAACTTGTATGAAATGTTTCTTTCATCTCAAACAGCAACTCGACACCTCCGCCTTCGTTAGGGTTCTTGGGCTGACCAAGCCTTGACTGCCAGAATGTGTTGGTTTTTTCATCATTAAGACCCACTTTCTTTTCAACTCCTTGCACGTTGCGAGAACAACATAACAGAATACTTGAAACAACAGAAAGCAAGTGATGTGTTCGTACCTCCCAGTGGAAAAACACAACTTCACATCCTGATTATCCAGCGAGCGTCAGCCTATCCGTGAGCGGATAACCAAGCAATGTTAATTTGGCCGGCCTTGTCACTCAGTCTCTCTCTCTCTCTCTGTCTGTCTGAAGACTGTATTATCAATCAATCAAACTTCATTTATATAGCACTTTTCTCACAGCAAATGCATTTCAAGGTGCTTATTTAAACAAATAAAAAGTTGTGAAAAGCTAACACACAACGTTTCTATGCAAATTTCAACTCAAGATAAATTCGGAAATAAATTAAAATAGTAAAAAAAAATAAAAAAAATAACAGTGGATATGAGAGACTAATGCAGCCGGTGACAAATGGTGATATAATATACTGGATATAGAATCAAATGGAGTCGAGCAACCTCTGCTTTATGGCCAGCACTGCATTCTGAAAGTGTGTTCGCTTAACGTTCTTTGTACTGAACTGCTGTCCTTGAATCCTGGTCGACACCATCACCGTTCTCCCAGGTGATTGACACGTCAAAACACCTTTTATAGAACTTTAGTATAAGAATCTTTATAAACCTCTGAAAAGGAAAGTTTCCGAAGCGAATAGGGGATGAAAAGTAATCTACTTCAGATAAATGTCACCTCTCCCTCACACACCTCCACCTTCCCTACAGACGTAATAGAGGGTGTAATGTGGATTAATGGTGTTCTGAAGGAAGCCCTCCTCATTGATAACCAATTTACACTTCTTCAACCCACACATCCTCTCTCCCTATCAACCTCTCTCCATCTCTTTCCACTTGTCGCCCACAGTCCCTCTCTGCCTTTCCGACCATATTCCCCCACCCTGCCTCTCTCCCTCTTTCACTCTCCTCCTCAGGCTTCGTCTCTCCCTTTGTCCCTCCCACACCCCACACTCCCTCTCTCTCTCTCTCTTCCCCTCTCCCGCTCTCTCTCTTTCTCAATAGGATCAGTGCTCGTGGTCCAGCCAGACCCTGTAATGAGTTATTTCCAGTGTGATAAACCTCTGCTTTAATCTCCTTAGACCCCAGGCACAAACCATTGAGCGCCACTTTATAGTGCAGAAATGTCACTTAGTGTAGTGTTGTGTTTGTGCCTAATATCCAGACAAAAGAAAGTATTGAAAAGTTAACTTCTTGGCTCATTAGTTTATACCCTTTCACCATTTATATTGTAATACTTTCAAGTGTCCTATTTATTTCCCCAACTTTGATGTCTTCCACTCTTTAATATCTCTGACTCTGAATGATCGGCTATGAAAAGCAAACTGACATTTACTCCTGAGGTGCTGACCTGTTGCACCCTCTACAACCACTGTGATGATTATTATTATTATTATTATTATTATTATTATTATTTGACCCTGCTGGTCATCTATGAACATTTGAACATCTTGGCCATGTTCTGTTATAATCTCCACCCGGCACAGCCAGAGGAGGACTGGTCACCCCACATAGCCTGTTTTCTCTCTAGGTTTGTTCCTAGGTTCCTGCCTTTCTAGGGAGTTTTTCCTAGCTCCGTGCTTCTACATCTGCATTGCTTGCTGTTTGGGGTTTTAGGCTGGGTTTCTGTACAGCACTTTGAGATATCAGCTGATGTAAAAAAAGGGCTTCATAAATGCATTTGATTGATTGAATGAATGGAGTCTTAAAGTGGCAATATGTCACTTTTTGGGTGACTTGACCAAATGCACATAGAAAGGTGAGTTATAGAACTATCATTCCACTTGAAAGCAAGTTTAAGAAGTGGTAGATCTGTTTTATGTGAGCTATTTCTATGCTTCCCGTTCTGAAGTTTTGTTTATGCATCTTTTTACTTTCAGTTTGGAAACCAAGCTTCAAACCACTGAAGAAATAATGTCTTTGGTTATGGAAAATATATTTCAGTGGTTTAGATGGCACAATGATTCTCTACACTTTACTAGCTTATTTTGTCACATAAACTGAAATTAGGCGAACCATTAGAGTTTTAGCAACCAGGAAAGGGTGGAACGATTTCTGCATATTGCAACTTTAATGGCCATGTCTTTCTTCACAACTTAGTCAGCACGCAGAATTGGATTCAAAATGTCCGCCACCTCTGCGATGACCCTGGGCCTAAAGGAGAGGCCTTGCTCTCGTCATCCGTCACAGCAACATTTACAGTGTCTTCCGAAAGTGTTCACACCCCTTGACTTTTCTACATTTTGTTGTGTCACAGCCTGAATTTAATTACATTTTAGGTGTCTTGTCTCTGGCCTACACACATTAACCCATAATGTCAAACTGAAATGATGTTTACAAATGACAAGCTGAAATGTCTTGAGTCAATAAGTATTCAACCCCTTGGTTATGGGAAGACTAAATAAGTTCAGGAGTAAAAATGTGCTGAACAAGTCACATAAGTTGCATGGACTCACTCTGTCCGCAATAATGTTGTGTAACATGATTTTGAGTGAATACCTCATCTCTGTACCCCACACATACAATTATCTGTAAGGTCCCTCAGTTGAGTAGTGAATTTCAAACACAGATTCAACCACAAAGACCAGGGAGGTTTTCCGATGCTTCACAAAGAAGGCCTCCTATTGGTAGATGGGTAAACATTTAAAAAGTATCCCTTTGAAAATGGTGAAGTTATTCATTACTTGAATGGTGTATCAATACACCCAGTCACTACAAAGATACAGGCGTCCTTCCTAACTCAGTTGTTGGAAAGGAAGGAAACCGCTCAGGGATTTCACCATGAGGCCAATGGTAAGTTGGTAAGTTACATATTTTAATGGCTGTGATAGGAGAAAACTGAGGATGGATCAACAACATTGTAGTTACTCCACAATACTAACCTAAATGGCAGAGTGAAAAGACAGAAGCCTGTACAGAATAAACATATTCCAAAACATGCGTCCTGTTGGCAACAAGACACTAAAGTAATACTGCAAAAATATGTACCTGAATACAAAGTGTTGTGTTTGGGGCAAAACACATCACTGAGTACCACTCTCCATATTTCCAAGCATAGTGATGGCTGCATCATGTTATGGGTATGTTTGTTATCGTTAATGACTGGGGAGTTTTTCAGAATAAAAAATACATGTAATAGACCTAAGCACAGGCAAAATCCTAGAGAAAAAACTATTTCAGTCTGCTTTCCACCAGACACAGCAGGACAATGACCTAAAACACAAGGCCAAATCTACACTGGAGTTGCTTACCAAGAAGACAATGAATGTTCCTGAGTGGCCACGTTACAGTTTTGACTTAAATCTACTTGAATATCTATGGCAAGACCTGAAAATGGTTGTCTAGCTGTGATCATAAACCAATTTGACAGAGCTTAAAGAATATTGAAAAGAATAATTGACAAATGTTGCACAATCCAATAGTGGACAGAGACTTAATAACGTACAGAGAAAGACGCACAGCTGTAATCACTGCTAAAGGTGCTTCTACAAAGTATTGACTCGGGGGGGGGGGGGGGGGGTTACTTGTGTAAATGAGCCATTTCTGTATTTCATTTTCAATAAATTAGCATTAAGGAGTATTGTGTGTAGATGGCTGAGAATTTTTTTTTTTTTAATGAGGACGTAAATATAGAATAAGTCAAGGGGCATGAATACTTTCTGAAGGCACTGTACATTCTTCTACATTCCTCTTTTCACTCTCCACTTCCTCGCTCTCTTTCTTCGGTCTCGTCTTCCTCTTTCCTCTTTCTTCTCTTGCTCCATCCCTGTCAATCATCC
This sequence comes from Oncorhynchus nerka, assembly GCF_034236695.1. Classification (NCBI taxonomy): domain Eukaryota; kingdom Metazoa; phylum Chordata; class Actinopteri; order Salmoniformes; family Salmonidae; genus Oncorhynchus; species Oncorhynchus nerka. The sequence continues at coordinate 48,713,773 of NC_088418.1, read as the reverse complement.
TCTCTGCTTTCTCCCCTATCTTCTTCCCCCACTAAAATATATGATTCAATTCACAGAGAACGTTTACTCCTTGCCACAATTTACTGCTAGACCAAACTGCAGTTAGGTTTGAGGGGAGGTAAGGGGCTGGACAGCAATCAGCTAGTTTCACTCTGTAGGGAAACTGATATTGATATCACAGCACATAAGCTGCATGCTAAAGGAAGATGGCAGCCTGGTTTGGTATTAAACCGATGGTGGTGTTGCCATCAGAGCTGTTGATATGAACCCTGTCTTGCTTCAAGATCAGATAAGAAAGGATCACTGTATTTGATGCTAGGTGGGAGTCAGCTTTCTGATGTGGTAATTCTCCTGAATACTAGATGTGATAACCTCATGAGCCACGTTCAGCATGTGTTAACTGTAAGTGGCTTTGGATAAAAGCCTCTCAAAATGACCATATAATGATGATATATTTGAACACTGCGTGGCATCCAAATGTGAGCAAGCAAGGGAAGAAGCCCTAAAGCTAGGGGCTATGCAGGGGGCAGCCTTCATACGGCACAGGGAGAGAGAGACTGGTGGTAGAGAGTAGGAAGTAAGCAAGGGAAGAAGCCCTAAAGCTAGGGGCTATGCAGGGGGCAGCCTTCATACGGCACAGGGAGAGAGAGACTGGTGGTAGAGAGTAGGAAGTAAGCAAGGGGAGAAGCCCTAAAGCTAGGGGCTATGCAGGGGGCAGCCTTCATACGGCACAGGGAGAGAGAGACTGGTGGTAGAGAGTAGGAAAGGAGAAGGGACTGTCCTCTCAACAAACCCATCCCTTAATTACAGTACAGAGCTGCCAGTAGCCTAGAGGGGAACAGTCAATTAGCGCTAGGTAATGGGCTTATGTAATATAAACCGCAACGGTCCTCTGTAGCTCAGTTGGTAGAGCACGGAGCTTGCAACACCAGGATAGTGGGTTCGATAACCGGGACCTCCCGTACGCATGACTAAGCTTTGGATAAAAGTGTCTGCTAAATGGCATATATTAATGCAATTGTAATGTTCTCTTCACGATGGATATTCAGGGAAAAGCATCTAGAGAGTGTGTAGCCTGAGAACATCCCTGAAGACTACAATTATAGTTTCATTTCAGTTTGATGTGAATGTTTATTTGTTAAATGTCACGATTACATATAATTAGTTTATCATATGTTTGATATTTTCAGGTTAATATTGTTTGATATTATTCTTTAATTCAGTTAATTTTGTTTCCTTCCCTTTTTGTTTTCTAGCGTGACTTCTGCAAAGCTTGTCCACCCTGTTACAGATCCTGTCACAGTCAACCCTGTTACGGTCCACCCCGTTACAGATCCTGTCACAGTCAACCCTGTCACAGTCAACCCTGTCACAGTCAACCCTGTCACAGTCAACCCGCTTACACACCCGGTTACAGACCCTGTATCAAACAGGTAATATAGTATACATGCCTATTGGCTGGGTGGATGCTTTGCTCTTCCTTGCTATTAAGCATAAGCCTCTTCATCTGTCTTTCTGTGGAGAACCCCAGCTAATTCATCTCTCTGGAAGTCCTGCCTCTACCGCTGTCTCATTAAGTCAGTCCAACCACTAACCCGTATGCTGCGTGTGCCGTGTGTTGGATTGCCTGAAATCCTGCTATGCATTGCTAATGCTAAGATGTGCAAGATTTATTTGTGCCTTCCGATTTGTCTTTAAGTATATTTAATAGAAAAAATTAAGCTTAGCTCTCATCGTGTGTGTGTGTGTGGGTGTGTGTGGTGTGTGTGATCGCAACGGGTGAAATACATTCTGTCTCCGAGCCAATTTATAGAATTGTTCCTCGCAACGGGGTCTACCATTTACCTCTCAGATAACGATAGCCTCAGTGTTCATACTGACACACAGTCACTAGTTATTTAGCTAAACAGACCCTGCATAGACAGACAGCAGACATGGGTTCAAATAGTATTTATTTTCATTCAAATACTTAATCATTGATTGAGCTTGCTTGGCGCAATGGAATTGTCATGGAGATGCAAAACTCTGTCCATTTGATTCTCCAGACAGAAAGAAGTATTGGAAAGAAAACCGATACTATTTGAACCCAGGTCTTTCGGACAGTAACAAACTACAATGCAGCTTTAAGAAATGCTTCACTTCTAAGGCATGTTTTGTAACCTTTATCTTCATTTTCCTCTCTTATCCTCCCTGCTGACACACTAACACACACAGGGGCCATTGATCATGAGGCAGGGGTTGTATGATCTGGGAGCCTGGCTGTGTGGGTCGACAGCGCTTCTCAGAGAGGTCATACTCCGGTTTACTCCTAGGGATTTCTGCTAGCAGAGGTAACAGAGAGAGAGAGAGAGAGAGAGAGAGAGAGAGAGAGAGAGAGGGTGTGAGAGGGAAAAGGAGGGGAAGGTGGAGCCATACAGATGGCGGGAGAGATAAAGACCTGGGGGAGATAGAGAAGCATCATTAAGGCGAGAGAGGAACAAAGAGATCTATAGAAAAGGAAAACGAGAGAGTGAAAAGTGACAAGGAGAGTGATTGCCTATAGAAAGACTGTATGATCTCAGCATGATTTGTATGAGTCACTCTTCAGTTCTTTTGATGTTGTCATCAGGACTGATGTCATCCACTCCTACAGGAGTCAATTGCCCCGCAATTCACAGACCTATTCACTGGGCCTGCCTCTGACGCACTTGGAAATGCTTGAAATGCGCAAACACACGTTAATGCTGGAGACAAGCGTTGAAGTTGGAGACTTTCCAGGTTCAGCTAAGAAGAGTGTCATTTAATATCTGTTAATATCCCTCATTTTCTCACAGATGCTTGAATTAACTCGTGATAATCCGTGTTGGCTTGGAAGGTCACGCACGTTTCGCCAGCCCACAGAAACATCATTTAACAAGCATTTGGGGAATACCCCGGGCATGTGTCGTATAAAGGAATGTAAAGCCGCAATGGAGATTAATCCTGTCAAATGAGCTGTGAAGACAATTATCCACTTTGAAGATAATAACGTATAAATATCGGTCTAGCAATTCACTATAAATAGGTTTTTAATGTTGATCTATACTGAGTGTACAAACCATTAGGAACACCTGCTCTTTCCGTGACATAGACTGAGCAGGGGAGGAGACAGGTTAAAGAAGGATTTTTAAGCCTTGAGACACTTTAGACTTGGGCAAGACAAAAGATTTAAGTGCCTTTGAATGGGATATGGTAGTAGGTGCCAGGCGCACCGGTTTGAGGGTGTCAAGAACTGCAGCGCTGCTGTTTCCCGTGTGTATCAAGAATGGTCAAACCAACCAACGGACATCCAGCCGACTTGACACAGCTGTGCGAAGCATTGGAGTTGTCCCTGTGGGATGCGGTCGACACCTTGTAGAGTCCATGCCCCGACGAATTGAGGCTGTACTGAGGGCAAAAGGGGGGTGCAGGAAGGTGTTCCTAATGTTTTGCACACTCCGTGTGCTGTTAAGACTGTATGTGTCGTTGTGTGTAAGTAAACAACAGCCGTTGCTGTCCTATTTGTGGCCTGGCCTTTGTGTTTTTGAACGCCAAGCTGAACTGATGTGCGCCTGTGAAGTAACCTAGCCCCTACGTTCACATATGTTTTAAGTCACGTTCACATTCCTGTCATAACAACCCTGTCCTGTCTGACCAGTCCTGCAACGTCCCTGCATGCAAGCGTCATGCACATGGTCCAAACATGTCACAGACTCCGACGGACATACAGGCTGACCTGTTTCTATGGCGGGTTGGAGAGGTGAGGTGGCGATTACAGTAGATTAGAGGAATGGGGTAAGCGAAAATGTAGGATAATATTTGACAAGCTTCAGGGAATGATAACTGGCAGGAGAGGGGAGAGTGGATTGTCATACCTTATCTGTTACCAGAGCTGAAATCAGCGGTGTACCCTCATGTTCAAGGTGTTTGTTCCTGTGAGGTGGGGACCTTAAACCCAGCTTTACTATCTCCCAGACAGACCGATACAGATATTCTCTCGACCCCTCTCCACGCTCCAGAGATCACAGAATACAGGCTCAGAGATCACAGAATACAGGCCACTGCTCAGAGACAATACTAATCTGAATACAACTCTAGATGTATCAACTCTGCAAATAGGAAGATTTATAGGCGAGCCTAGCTTATTTTTTGTTACTGTTGTTATAAGCATTACAATCTTTTATGGTGCTGGGTAGTTTATCCTGGGGGTCCTTGAACTTTCCTGCATTTGGTTTTGGGTTTCCACTGGCCTGGGACATGCACTTTGAGGCCATTTAGTTTGTCAGGCAAAGTTGTCAGGCGATTTAAAGTGGCCTGACTTGGAGGAATATATCAGATGTGAGACGGAGTGAGTAATTGGTTTGATTTATGGGGCCTGCCTCTTGTTGCCTTCTCTCTCTCTCTCTCTCTCTCTCTCTCTCTCTCTCCTCTTTCTCTCTCCTCTTTCTCTCTCTCTCTCTCTCTCTCTCTCTCTCTCTCTCTCTCTCTCGCTCTCTCCTCTTTCTCTCTTTCTCTCTCTCTCTCTTTCTCTCTCTCTCTCCTCTTTCTCTCTCTCTCTCTCTCTCCTCTTTCTCTCTCTCTCTCTCCTCTTTCTCTCTCTCTCTCTCTCTCTCCTCTCTCTCTCTCTCTCTCTCTCTCTCTCTCTCTCTCTCTCTCTCTCCTCTTTCTCTAACGGCAGGGTTTGGCAGCTTATTCGCAGAGCAATCAGTGTCATGCACACAGCTGCAACCGCGTCGCCTCTTAAACCCGCCCATTAATCCCACAAAAGTTGAGTCCCAGCCTCATTTGTGTAGTCTTGTCGCATTTCTCATGTCCTCCTGTATTTCTCTGTCCGTCCCCCCCCCAGGCCAAAGGCTCCAGAGCAGGCTCCATCAGAGGAGAGCGACCCAGTGAAGAAGGAGCGCCCGATGAGCACCATGAGCCAGGCGTCTAACTACACAGGAGGGTCAGACTACAGCACCTACCCTGGCAGCAGCCCCGCCACACGGGTGAGTGCTCCACGTCGGCCTGGACACCCTACCCCTAACAGACCACTAGACCCATGCCCTAAGCACGAGTATAGATCTGAGAGGGTTAGAAGTTGGTGGTTCCGAAAGAACACATGGATGCCACTGTAATGGATGTCATGCAATTCTGGTTCATGTACAAGGACCGGGTTGGATTAATGTACTGTAACAAGAGGGATTTGGCTAATAAGGGCCTGTGAGAGGGGAGACAGAGGTCCCAGTTCTGGGTTTTTGAGAGGTGTCTTGTGGGGTCAGTGCTCGCTCCCATTTTCTCCATTAGTTCAATGTTATGAGAGCCGTATTAGTCCACAGAGAGTATCAGAACAGGGACTCTACATTAGATAATATATGCTGGATTATCCCAGCCCTGTCACAGCTTCACAGTTCATAAATGCTTAATAGATTGGTGTATAAATATGCATGCTTTGATCAAATGAAAAGCATGCTTTCATGAATTAATGATGTTTTACTTCTGCTTACACTGACCAAAGGTATTGCTTGGTGGCATGTATTTATTAATGAGCTGTAATTATTGATGAGTTACCATAGAGCACCACGGTGGAGGTGTCATAATACCCATCAAATCTAGCGGTCAAATGGACAGACAGAAATACTCTTCAATTTCATCAGCTGTCCGGGTGGCTGGTCTCAGACGTCCCGCAGGTGAAGACGCTGGATGTGGAGGTCCTGGGCTGGCGTGGTTACAAGTGGTCTGCTGTTCAGGCCGGTTGGAAGTACTGCCAAATTCTCTAAAACAACGTTGGAGTCGGTTTATGGTAGAGAAATGAACATTCAATTCTCTGGCAACAGCTCCGGTGGACATTCCAGCTGTCAAAATGCCAATTGCACACTCCCTTAAAACTTGAGACATCTGTGGCATTGTGTTGTGTGACAAAACTGCACATTTTAGAGTGGCCTTTTATTGTCCCCAGCTATACAGTCTATGGCTATAAACAAACAAATTAGAAGTTTTGGAATGGCCTAGTCAAAGTCCTGACCTAATCCCAATTCAATTGTTGTGGCAGGACATGAAACAAGCAGTTCATCCTTGAAAACCCAAGGATAACATTCAGTATCAAAAATATACAAAAATAAAGAAAGGGGGCAAATACCTTTTTCACAGCGCTGTATATAAATGTTTTTACATACCGTATACTGACAGTTTATCTATTTACATTTTCAGCCTTCAAGGTCTTACAAAAAGGTCCACAACTTTGGCAAGAGGTCCAACTCTATTAAGAGGAACCCCAATGCCCCGGCGGTCAAGAGCAACTGGCTTTACAAACAGGTATTGGAAAGTTTGTACATCCTTTGTAGTTCCCAGAATAGAAGAGCTGGACTAAATGACTTCTTCATTGCAATTGACTCTCAAAATAGTCCAGAGAATTGCAGAACCTGAGCGGATCAAATGGCTGATTGCAGTATGCATGAGGATGAGTTGGTGTTGGTGGAAGTGTGCAGCCTACACAGGCTTCCTCAGTGGGTTGAGGAGAGAGTCTGTGTGGCAGGGCTTTGAGGGGATAGCCACCTGCACACACACATACAATTCTAAAACTGATACAATTGTTATTTTTCTTCATCAAATTACACACAATAACCCATAATGACAAAAGCAAAACAAGTTTAGACAAAATATCAGTATCATATCATATCATAATATCAATATTCAGACCATTCGCTCAGTACTTTGTCGAAGCACCTTTGGCAGCGATTACAGCATCGAGTCATCTTGGGTATGACTCTACAAGCTTGGCACACCTGTACTTGGGTGTCTTCTCTGCAGATGCTCTGGATGGGGAGCGTTGCTGCACAGCTATTTTCAGGTCTCTCCAGAGATGTTCGATTGGGTTCAATCCGCGCTCTGGTTGGGCCACTATAGAACATTCAGAGACTTGTCCCAAAGCCACTCCTGCAGTGTCTTGGCTGTGTGCTTAGGGTCATTGTCCTGTTGGAAGGTGAACCTTCGCCCCAGTCTGAGGTCCTGAGCGCTCTGGAGCAGGCTTTCATCAAGGATCTCTCTGTACTTTGCTCCGTTCATCTTTGCCTCGATCCTGACTAGTCTCCCAGTCCCTGCCGCGGAAAAACATCCCCACAGCATGATGCTGCCACCACCATGCTTCACCGTAGGGATAGTGCCAGGTTTCTTCCATAAGTGAAGCTTGGCATTCAGGACAGAGAGTTCAATCTTGATTTCATCAGGCCAGAGAATCTGTCTTTAGGTGCCTTATGGCAAACTCCACGCGAGCTGTCATGTACCTTTTTACTGAGGAGTGGCTTCTGTCTAGCCCCTCTACCATAAAGGCCTGATTGGTGGAGTGCTGCAGAGATGCTTGTCCTTCTGGAAGGTTCTCCCATCTCCACAGAGGAACTCTGGAGCTCTGTGAATGACCATCAGGTTCTTGGTCACCTCCCTAACCAAGGCCCTTCTCCCCCGATTGATCAGTTTGGCCAAGCTTCCATGTTTTGGTACCCTTCCCCAGATCTGTGCCTCAATCCTGTCTCAGAGCTCTACGGACATTTCCTTTGACCTCATGGCTTGGTTTTTGCTCTGACATGCACTGTCAACTCTGGGACCTTATATAGACAGGTGTGTGCCTTTCCAAATCATTTCCAATAAATTGAATTTACCACAGGTGGACAATCAAGTTGTAGAAACAGCTCAAGATGATCAATCGAAACAGAGTCTACCTGAGCTCAATGTAGAGTCTCTACTTACGTAAATAAGGTATTTCGGTTGTTTTATTTCGCTTTGTCATTGTGGGTTATTGTGTGTAGATTGATGAGGATTTTTATTTATTTAATCCATTATAGAATAAGGCTGTAATGTAACAAAGTGGAAAATGTCAAGGGGTCTGAATACTTTCCGAAGGGACTGTATACACACACACACACACAGACACACACAGACACAGACACTCAAAGGGAACTTGACAATGTCATAGGGGTTTATCCAGGCTTATCACAACCGGCCAGGATTGGGAGTCCCATAGGGGGGGGTCGCACAATTGGCCCAGCGTCGTCCGGGTTTGGCCGGTGTAGGCCGTCATTGTAAATAAGAATTTGGTCTTAACTGATGTCTGGGTAGGTTCCTTGTTCCTTGTCAATCATTGGCTTATTGGGGAAATCAGCAATCGGACAATATCTTCTTTAAGTAAATCAATCAAACCTTTATTAATGCAATTGCAGACAGAAGTTGACAACGGAAACACAACACCTGTGTTCTGCACCCCACCTAAGGGCCCAGCTGATTTTATACATGTGATCATTCCATGGTGGTATGATCACCTACGTCAATGTATGTATGCAGCAATATGCTGAGGTTACCTTATAAGGTAACCTGAATTCATTAGCATTATCTACTGTCACACAAGATCAACATGTCAAAACCAGACAGTGGTTACTTCTCTTTATCTAGTTTCGGTCTGACTCAGACCTAGTCTGCAAGCACAGTCTCACGACAACCAGGGCTTAACCACAAAGACTAATATAGATGGCGTGTGCAATGTATAGTGGCAGAGTTTTTAGACACATAGCAACTGTATCTTATTATAAGGCCTGCAGCAAAACATATGAATCTCTTGTTATCTGGCAATTGTATTCAGTCTAAATGTTGATGCATCATTTTGTCATTCTCATTTACATAGTCTGAGTCTTTTGTTTTAGTTAGTACTGATACGGTGGCCTGGTCCCTCAAGCAAAGTGACAACCATCCTTGATTGGATGTAGCTTTCTCTCTGTCTCAATTAATCAGGTCACTTTACAGACTTGCTCGACCAACCTTGTGGTGGCTCAGCTATTTTGCTCATTATCTTTCAACCTGTACAATGCAACTTGAGCATTTCCTCTCCCTCACCAAGCTCTGGCTGTGGGTCAATTTGTCAATGTGTCTCGACTCCCTAGCACACACAGCACACAAACAGACCCACACTCACTCACAACGATCAACATTAGCATCACTCAGTTTCCAACCAGAGTTGAGCTGTTGTCAATAACCTTTCTCCTATATATGCTTCCCTCTCTACCATGCTGAATTACCCTTTCAAAGCTGCATTGATTCTCTCTCGAAACACTTGCCTTTTCTCCTTCTCAAACCTGACAACCAAAGTCTTCTCTTAAAGGGGACATATTTTATTTATGATGGCAAGGCTTTGTACTCCTCCTCGTGCATCAAAAGAAGCTGAAAATTAAAACAAGAAAAACACAAAACAGTCTTTAGATTATTTATGTTATGAATAAAAAGGAAAGGCAACGTTAGAAGAGAAGCCATTATTGTTTTAGAGAAAAGATTGGAGCTTATTATCTAGAGACTAAAGGCAACTAAAGTGCACACACACACAGCTATAAAAACAGAAATGGGAAACTTGTCTGGTAGTTATTAAAAATATAAATTTAAATAGGGCCAATTAGCTTCAGTGGGAGGAGATAGCTGTGGTTAATGAAATTGTCTGGGATCAGAGGGAGTGTGTACGTTGCTTCCTGAACTCCGTTACAGAGTTGGCCACTCCGAGCTGGAGGGACAGCAGGGTGTGCAGGATTTGGTTCTAGCCTAGCTATACTTACGCATCTAATTCAGCAAATCAAGGTAGGTCTAGATGGAAAACAAGCGCAGCCTATAGGTATCCAGGACCAGTATTGAGGAACACCGCTCCATGCACTAGATCTGATAGCGGATGCTTGAATAGATGGAAGCAATATGCCATTTATTGTCGAAAGGCTCACCTAGCTTATCAGAGGGCAAGGAAGCGCTTATACAACATGTTTTGCTCTGTCTCAGTATCTGATTGGATTCTCCCATCTTCTGTTACCCTGTAGGACAGCACAGGGATGAAGCTATGGAAGAAGAGGTGGTTTGTGCTGTCTGACATGTGCCTGTTTTACTACAGAGGTGAGACACACACACACACACTCAAAACGCAACACACGGTCAAAGTTTGAGTATAGGACATCCACCAGGTGCATCATAGCTAGCAGTAAAAGGCAAACGTATTTGCTGCAGACGTAGCCGTAACACAATTCTCCCAGGTTTCAGAGTTTAATTTCCATAAATTGTTCAATTAAATGGTCCCGGAGTGCAATCAGCCAGCTCTTTCATGACATGCCCAGAGGGGAATTTCCTGTTTATTGGCAAACCAAGAGACGAGAGAAGAGCTCTTAAAAGAGTGTTGACGTGCTATGCTTTCTGATAACAACATCTAGCTCTCTCTCGCGCTCTTATCGTCTTCACTCACTTCATTTGAACTTAAGTGCCGTCTGTCAATGAGTTTTCAGGGGTAAGGTTTTGACTAGGAATGGTGTCTATCTGAAGGCAGGAAGGAAAGAGGTTGTTGGGGGAATATGAATGACCATGTCTGATTGGCTGATGGTTCTGCTCTGGTCAGGATCTCTCTCTCCCACAGAATGATCAAATCAAATCTATTCATATCATCACATAGCTTAAAGGTTAAGGTCACCTTGCTTCGTCTTTGTAGAATCTAGTGAAACGCCCATTTTGAAATCAAATCAAACGTTATTGTTCACATGTGCCGAATACAACAGGTGCTGTAGACTTGACAGTGCAATGCTTAATTACAAGCCCATTCCCAACAGTGTAGTTAAAAAAAGAAGACACATATTTGCTAACTAAAAAAGAAAATAGTAACACAATAAAAATATAACAGGGCTATAAAGGAGTACCGATACCGAGTCCATGTGCAGGGGTACGAGGTAGGTCATTGAGCTAATACAGTATGTACATATGGGTAGAGGTGCTGCTTTCAGGAGGAGGATGTGCTGCGTTCTCATTTCATCTTCTCGATCTCGCTCCCTCTCCTCTCAGTTAATAATGCAGCAGTAGAGAGAGAGCGGGGCAGACGCAGGGATGGAGAGCTGCGGGGAATTCTGCTGTACTTGCCTGTTTAAAGTAAACCCTGAAGCTGGGTTTGGGCTCTGTTGGTTTTGCTGCAGTCATGCTGCACTCTACAGATGGTGTGTTACAACACCGTGTAGGCATTATATCCAACCCAGCTTTACGTAACACTCTGAAAAGCGAGAGGGATTGATTCCATCATTGTTTACTTGTCTCTCTTTGATGCTATGCTATCACACCCCAGTTAGTGTGTTTGTTTACCAAGTTGCACTGTTAGGATTCAATTTGACTGCGAAATTATAGATGTTTGGCAAAGCTGCCCGAGGAGAAACGGGTTTGTTGCTCCATCTGGTTTGGGTACCCTACTGTGTAACATGCTGTAAGCCCGGGATTTGGGGGTTCTTAGTGAAGAAAGAAAGTGAACATCCCGTCATGCTCTGATAGACTCCAGACCAAATGGTCCTATCTGAGACGGTTAACACACCCAGACTGAGGATAATGCGTCAGAACTTCGTAGGCACCTTTTATGTTTCCGGTACATCCAGTGTCCACTGTCCTGTTAGAATGCTGATAGTTCCCCTCCTCTGATCTCTCCTGACTTTTCTCCGCCAGATGGACCATAATGCTCTATTCCACAGCCTGCATCGACATTGTAAACCATATATGACGATTCTTCTCGTCCTCTGTCCTGTAGATGAGAAGGAAGAGGGCATCCTGGGAAGTATCCTGCTGCCCAGCTTCCACATCTCCATGCTGTCTGTTGACGACCACGTCAGCAGGAAATACGCCTTCAAGGTCAGTACTGTACACACAGACACAGCCATATAAAGGACGCTGCGCTTCCGCGAGTGGACGGCCTAGGTGGTTGCAATGCGGAGCCCGAAAAATAACTTGGGAAAAATGTTTAGGGGGGGGTACTTGTTTACTTGTTACTGAAGGCAAATCTATAGTCCGGTAACTCCTTGTCCGTCGGGCTGGATTGTATAATGTATGGATATCTGTATAGACAGCGGGAGGTTACGCGGAAGCACGTCTTCCCGCTGTATACCACAGCAGAGTTATTGCTTTTGTAGTGAGTTATTGTAGTGCTATGTATCAACAGCCATTGTCAGACAATCCCGTAGGGGTAGGAAGCTATGGTGAGCATCAACTGGTCACTCGCGTCGCGATATCGTGGAGGATTTGAATAGTTCAGCTTTAGTCCCGTCCTGTTCAGCTCCCTCGCCCATGCTCGCATCGCTCAACGGTCCCTCGCCCACTCTGCTTCTCTCTCTTTCCTTCCATTGAAAGTGAATGGCTTCCGATGTTTCACCGCGCGATGCTGCTTTCTAGTCTATGAAACACTGTGACACACACACACTTCTCTGCGCTTTTGGTCTTTCCTTTCAGAGAATCTCTGAAAAAGTGTTTGTATATGGAGAGCTCTTTGTACGTAGATCCATGATAAAGTCAATAGATTTTCTAGTCTCAATGGGCAAGAGGGTGATTGGAGCAAGATGGGCAGAGAGACAACATGAAGGAAAGTATATACTGATAGAATGCTATATCGACCTTCTGAGCATGTTATCCTCACATACTGTTTCACACAAGTCATCACAGTCAACACCGGTTCACTCAGACACAATGACACCGTCTATAACACAGTAACAAACCCATCCGTTCTCTACTCCCCCACATCCCCTACTGTATGTCCTCTCCTCTGATGTGTGTTAGTGCACATCCCAAATGGCACCCTATTCCCTATATAGTACACTAGCCCTGATCTAAAGTAGTGTACTATACAGTGCCTTGCAAAAGTATTCATCCCCCTTGGCATTTTTTCTATTTTGTTGCATTACAACCTGTAATTTGAATGGGGTTTTATTTGGATTTCATGTATTGGACATACACAAAATAGTCCAAATTAGTGAAGTAAAATTTTCAAAATAACTTGTTTCAATAAATTTCTACAAATTAAAAACGGAAAAGTGGTGCGTGCATTCACCCCCTTTGCTATAAAGCCCCTAAATAAGATATGGTGCAACCAATTACCTTCAGAAGTCACACAATTAGTTAAATAATGTCCACCTGTGTGCAATCTAAGTTTCACATGATCTGTCACATGATCTCAGTATACAGTGGGGAGAACAAGTATTTGATACACTGCCAATTTTGCAGGTTTTCCTACTTACAAAGCATGTAGAGGTCTGTAACGGAGCACCATTAAATCCATTATTACAAAATGGAAAGAATATGGCACCACAACAAACCTGCCAAGAGAGGGCCGCCCACCAAAACTCACGGACCAGGCAAGGAGAGCTGCAAAGCTCCACAGTGGAGATTGGAGTATCTGTCCATAGACCCACTAAGACGTACATTCCATAGAGCTGAGCTTTACGGGAAAGAGTGACCAGAAAAAAGCCATTGCTTATTGGAAAAAATAAGCAAACACGTTTGGTGTTCGCCAAAAAGCATGTGGGAGACTCCCCAAACATATGGAAGAAGGTACTCTGGTTAGATGAGACTAAAATTGAGCTTTTTGGCCATCAAGGAAAACGCTATGTCTGGCGCAAACCCAACACCTCGCATCACCCCGAGAATACCATCCCCACAGTGAAGCATGGTGGTGGCAGGTTCATGCTGTGGAGATGTTTTTCATCAGCAGGGACAGGGAAACTGGTCATAATTGAAGGAATGATGGGTGACGCTAAAAACAGGAAATTCTTTAGAGGAAACCTGTTTCAGTCTTCCAAAGATTTGAGACTGGGATGGAGGTTCATCATCCGGCAGGACAGTGACCCTAAGCATACTACTAAAGCAACACTTGAGTGTTTTAAGGGGGAACATTTAAATGTCTTGGAATGGCCTAGTCAAAGCCCAGACCTCAATCCAATTGAGAATCTGTGGTATGACTTAAAGATCTCTGTACACCAGCGGAACCCATCCAACTTGAAGAAGCTGGAGCAGTTTTGCCTTGAAGAATGGGAAAAAAATCCCAGTGGCTAGATAGGCCAAGCTTATAGAGACATACCCCAAGAGACTTGCAGCTGTAAAAGGTGGCTCTACAAAGTATTGGCTTTGGGGATGTGAATAGTTATGCATGCTCAAGTTCAGTTTTTGTCTTATTTCTTGTTTGTTTCACAATGAAACATATTCTGCATTTTCAAAGTGGTAGACATGTTGTGTAAATCAAATGATACAAACAGAAAATACATTTTAATTCCAGGTTGTAAGGCAACAAAATAGGAAAAATGCCAAGGGAGGTGACTACTTTCGCAAGCCACTGTATGGGGAATAGGGTTCCAATTGGGACGCTGACTTCTTGTCAGTCTCTGCCTCTGCAGCAGGAAACGAGAGTAACACTCAGCTTGGAGTTTTTTCCTGTTGCTCATATTTATGGTCCTAAGCCTAAGCAGGTAATTAAAGTTAGCTACACAGCCTTGGAGTGGTAGGGATGCACACATACATTCACGCTCAAACACACAGGCGTGTGTGCACAGACAGTCTGACGAACACATGCACACCTCTTCCAAAGAAGGTGATGTAAACACTCCCTGCGGTCTTGCCAAGGTTACCCACTTACCTTCCTCACGCTCCTCTGTCTTACAAACTCTCCCTCTCCCGCCCTCACTCTCTCCCTGCTAGGCGACCCACTCCAACATGAGGACATACTACTTCTGCACAGACACGGCCAAAGACATGGAGTCCTGGATGAAAGTGATGACGGACGCAGCCCTGGTCCACACAGAACCAATCAGAAGGTGGGTAAACCCAGATAGAACTGCCCACTAACACAAATCACTCCTATAGCAGCCAGCCAGCCAACCTTGATTGCCTAACCTATGGCAATGAAAGTTACCACCTGAACCGTGCAATCTACCAACAGTGATTGCGTTTGTTTTGTAAGCAAATGGACAGCCGTGAGAGACTGCAGTATTTCTTGCAGAAGCGAGAAATCACATCGATTTAGAAGACAATTACCAGATGTTGTGTTGAAGATGCATAGCTGGGAACAAGAAGCTATAGTTGTAGGGCTATTCACCGCAGCAATGGTATCCATCCTCACTGCCTCCAGTCAAACTTTATTTCTTCTGTTGGTGTGGCATATCAGAGGCAATAAAATCGAAGTGTCAGTTCTTCTTGCTTCTGCACTTCACACTCGATACAACAAAATACTTTAAGTGCTGTTGGTAATTGCAGTGTTTTAGCCATGAGCTGTTCGTGAAGGCTTATCGACATGGGCATACAGCGCTTTATACTCTGGAGAGACTCCGATAGACAGTGACACCTACTCTTCACTGTCCTGGAAGCACAGCACACCAGCAGTCCTAGCTTCATCATTGTGGAGTGATGCAGGCCGTGTCTGGAGGTTTGTTTGTATGTCTGCACACTGCAAGTATTTCAGCACTGCTCTCATCTTAAAGTCTGGCAATAGAAATTGGACACACTGCCATTACTGTACCTTTACCTCACTGAGAAATACTAGAAAAATCCCAGGTAGAAATACATTATGTACTGGAGCATTAGATTAGCAGTCCCAAGTGGCTGCCACTGTGACTTGTTCCTGAGCGCAGTAGGCGGTAAAGGACTGTGGCTAGCCTTGAGCTGTTTCCCTCTGGACTACCAGACCTGTTAATGGCCTTTCTGTAACAGACTGAAAGATTGCAGCAGTGAATGGCTGCTCAGTCAAAGTAGCCATATCTCACTGTGCCCTCAGAGTGCTGAGGGCAGACCGTGATGTTTTAAAAACCACTCACTTCCTCTGCTCCTCTCTGGTCCCCCGAGGCAGACAGGCATATAGTCAGGCAGGTTGGAGGAGGGGAGACGTAGCAGTAGAGCCCAACGCCTGACACCCACACAGCAGGAGTCCATTGTTGGAATGTGAAAATGTTTTTCTGTGAACCTGCCTAGTAATGACTTGTTGATATATATTTATCTTCATATTTTTATCATTCATCTGTCTTTTTGTCTTTCTCTTACTGTTTCCAATCCCTGTCAATCCCTGTTCTCTTCCTCCATTTCTCTCGTCCATCACTCTCTCTCCCCCTACTCTCTCCCTTCTAGACTGGATAAGTTGAAGGTGGACCGCTGCTGTCCCCAGGAGGTGAACAACATCCTGAACCACAACCGGGTTCTGACCCGACCAGAGATCCAGAACAACGAGAGGAACCTTGAGCCGCGCCAGCCCTCCATTACCCGCAGCATGGACCGCACAGACGGGGACAGGAAACACAAAGACCCAGAGAAACACACCCTCCAGAGAGAGCGGGAACGCTACACGCTGCAGAGAGACGGAGAGAGATACTCCCTTCAGAAAGACGGGGTGAGCTACACGCTGCAGAGAGACGGAGAGAGGTACCTGTTGCAGAAAGACGGCGAGCGGTACGCCCTGCAAAAAGACGGGGAGCGGTATTCCTTGCAGAAAGACGGAGGTGAACGATATTCTGCGCCTAAAGATGTTCAGATGGAGAAGTACGCACCTCAGAAAGACGGGGAGAAGTACTTGGTACAGAAAGATGGAGAGAGATATGCACTGCAAAAAGAAGGAGAGAGATACACCCTCCAGAAAGATGGACAGAAATACAACCTCCAGAGAGGGGTAGAAAGACAAACGTCTATGACTGAGAAAGATCGGTCAGATCGTTATGGGACCCTTGATGAAAGGCAGAAGTATAAAACCCTACGAGAAGGGAGTAAGTGTGGTACCCTGCGGGATGGAGAGAAGCATGGGACGCTCGATAAGTATGGTACCCTTAGGGAAGTGGATAAGTATGGAACCCTCCGTGAAGGGAACAAGTATGGATTCCAGAGGGATGGCAGTGCTGAGAGACCTCTGACTAAAATCAACAGCATCAAACTCCAACCAGCCCAGGCAGCAGCCATCGCAGCAGCAGTTACAGCCTCCCGCCAGGTACAGGTCTCCCAGCACATGGCCCCACCACAGGTCAATGGCTCTGGGGAGCGGGCTGGGGACCAAAGCCCAGGGGAGGTGGTAGGCACCATGGGGAGAGGAGCAGGAAAGGCCCAGGACCTGCCTCCGAACCAGACCCAGAACCAGCAGGCCCAGGAGCCAGAGAAGAGTCTGACCAGAACCAACTCCATGAGGCAGCTGGAGAACTGGGTTAGGACCCAGAGGACACAAGAGGATGACGATACTAGGAGGTATGGGGGTGGTGTGTCTTTCTGTCTGTCTGCCTGCGCGCCCACGTGTTTTGGGGTGGTGTGTGTTGGGGTTGATTGTGCTTCTGTCTGTCTGTATCTCTGTCTGTTTCTTTATTGGTCTGTACGTACTAGAGGTGGACCGATTATGATTTTTCAATAACGATACCAATTATTGGAGGACCAAAAAAAAAGCAGATACCGATTAATCAGATGATTTTATTTATTTATTTATTTGTAATAATGACATCAATACTGAATGAACACTTATTTTAACTTAATATAATACATCAATAAAATCAATTTAGCCTCAAATAAATAATGAAACATGTTCATTTGGTTTAAATAATGTAAAAACAAAGTGTTGGAGAAGAAAGTAAAAGTGCAATATGTGCCATGTAAGAAAGCGAACGTTTAAGTTACTTGCTCAGAACATGAGAACATATGAAAGCTGGTGGTTCCTTTTAGCATGAGTCTTCAATATTCCCAGGTAAGAAGCTTTAGGTTATTATAGGAATTATAGGACTATTTCTCTCTATACCGTTTGTATTTGCTCATACCAAGTGCTCATACCAAGATGGCATTGCGGTCAAACGTCCTTTGTCCTCATCTTGTCGGGTCCCGTGTATATATATATATATATATATATATATATTTACATCTTTCTTCGCATATCTTTTATATATATTATTTTCCAAAAACTAAAATTCAAAACACTCTCCTGCAACCAACCCGCCTCACCAATTTAAAAAAAAAGAAAGTGTTATCTGAAATACACAATAGAAGCTAACCAGAAGCTAGCCAGTTTACCGGCTAACGTTCGTATTCAGCTAACCACGGTTTGTGGTCATCAGCTATCCTTCAGCTCGAAAAGCTATCACCAGTTTTGTACAACGCGACTCAGACCAGAACATACCGGACCTATTTTTCTCTCTATATCCCCGGATTTCAACCGCAAGCTCTGGACATTTACACATAGATCTCGCAGCTAGCTAGCTGCTATCCATGTGACTATTGGCTTACGTCGATCCCGGAGCAAACATCAATTATTCCGGAGCTAGCCAGCTGAAGAGTTCCATCAGCCACTCCTGGGCTAAAATCACCTATCCGGACCCGTTTTACTGCCGATGCGAAGCCCCACCGGGCCTCCACGACTGGACTACGTTATCTGCCCGGGGGAGTTATCCAACTGACCCCTCCGTCGCGACGTTACCTGAACGCCCATCTGCGGCCCGCTAATCGTTAGCTGTCTTATCGGCTGCTATCTGAATAGGTCTATGGCACAATTTCTTTCTTGGGTCACAAAACTATATCTATTTTGCCAATTGGATTGATCCCCTCTACCACACGGAACCCCACTAATCTACCGACAGAAACGCACGAGGTGGCTAAAAACAGACCTCCATCCTATGCTAGCTTGCTACTGATGGCCCGGCTAGCTGTCTGAATCGCCGTTACCCCAACCAACCTCACTACTCACTGGACCCTTATGATCACTCGACTAAGCATCCCTCTCCTTAATGTCAATATCCCTTGTCCACTGCTGTTCTGGTTAGTGTTTATTGGCTTATTTCACTGTAGAGCCTCAAGCCCTGCTCATTATACCTTATCCAACCTTTCAGTTCCACCACCCACACATGCGATGACATCACCTGGTTTCAATGATGTTTCTAGAGACAGTATCTCTCTCATCATCACTCAATACCTAGGTTTACCTCCACTGTATTCACATCCTACCATACCATTGTCATTATACCTTGAAGCTATTTTATCGCCCACAGAAACCTCCTTTTACTCTCTGTTCCGGACGTTCTAGACGACCAATTTTCATAGCTTTTAGCCGTAGCCTTATCCTACTCCTCCTCTGTTCCTCTGGTGATGTAGAGGTGAATCCAGGCCCTGCAGTGCCTGGCTCCACTCCTATTCCCCAGGCGCTCTCTTTTGATGACTTCTGTAACCGTAATAGCCTTGGTTTCATGTATGTTAACATGAGAAGCCACCTCCCTAAGTTTGTTTTATTCCCTGCTTTAGCACACTCTGCCATCCCAGATGTTCTAGCCGTGTCTGAATCCTGGCTTAGGAAGACCACCAAACATTCTGAAATCTCCATCCCTTACTACAACATTTTCAGACAAGATAGAACGGCCAAAGGGGGCGGTGTTGCAATCTACTACAAAGATAGCCTGCAGAGTTCTGTCCTACTATCCAGGTCTGTACCCAAACAATTTGAACTTCTACTCTTAAAAATCCACCTCTCTAAAAACAAGTCTCTCACCATTGGCGCCTGCTACAGACCACCCTCTGCCCCCAGCTGTGCTCTGGACACCATATATGAACTGATTGCCCCCCCATCTATCTTCAGAGCTCGAGCTGCTAGGCGACCTAAACTGGAACATGCTTAACACCCCAGCCATCCTACAATCTAAGCTTGATGCCCTCAATCTCACACAAATTATCAATGAACCTACCAGGTACCATCCCAAAGCCGTAAACACGGGCACCCTCATAGATATCATCCTAACCAACTTGCTCTCTAAATACATCTCTGCTGTTTTCTACCAAGATCTCAGTGATCACTGCCTCATTGCCTGCAACCTTAATGGGTCAGCGGTCAAACGACCTCCACTCATCACTGTCAAACGCTCCCTGAAACACTTCAGCGAGCAGGCCTTTCTAATCGACCTGGCCGGGGTATCCTGGAAGGATATTGATCTCATCCCGTCAGTAGAGGATGCCTGTTTTTTTTTTTTAAACACCTTTCTCACCATCTTAAATAAGCATGCCCCATTCAAGAAATGTATAACCAGGAACAGATATAGCCCTTGGTTCTCCCCAGACCTGACTGTCCTTAACCAACACAAAAACATCCTATGGCGTTCTGCATTAGCATCGAACAGCCCCCGTGATATGCAACTTTTCAGGGAAGCTAGAAACCAATATACACAGGCAGTTCAAGCAGAAATTTGCTTCCTGCAACACAAACTCAAAAAAGTTCTGGGACACTGTAAAGTCCATGAAGAATAAGAACACCTCCTCCCAGCTGCACACTGCACTCAGGATAGGAAACACTGTCACCACCGATAAATACACTATAATTGAGAATTTCAATAAGCATTTTCTATGGCTGGCCATGCTTTCCACCTGGCTACCCCTACCTCGGTCAACAGCACTGCTCCCCCCACAGCAACTCTCCCAAGACTTATCCATTTCTCCTTCTCCCAAATCCAGTCAGCTGATGTTCTGAAAGAGCTGCAAAACCTGGACCCCTACAAATCAGCCGGGCTAGACAATCTGGACCCTTTCTTTCTAAAATTATCTGCCTGAAATTGTTGCAACCCCTATTACTAGCCTGTTCAACCTCTCTTTTGTGTCGTCTGAGATTCCCAAAGATTGGAAAGCAGCTGCGGTCATCCCCTTCTTCAAAGGGGGGGACACTCTTGACCCAAACTGCTACAGACCTATATCTATCCTACCCGGCCTTTCTAAGGTCTTCGAAAGCCAAGTCAACAAACAGATTACTGACCATTTCGAATCCCACCATACCTTCTCCGCTATGCAGTCTGGTTTCAGAGCTGGTCATGGGTGCACCTCAGCCACGCTCAAGGTCCCAAACGATATCTTAACCGCCATCGATAAGAAAAAATACCGTGCAGCCGTATTCATTGACCTGGCCAAGGCTTTCGACTCTGTCAATCACCACATCCTCATCGGCAGACTCGATAGCCTTGGTTTATCAAATGATTGCCTCGCCTGGTTCACCAACTACTTCTCTGATAGAGCTCAGTGTGTCAAATCGGAGGGCCTGTTGTCCGGGCCTCTGGCAGTCTATATGGGGGTGCCACAGGGTTCAATTCTTGGACTGACTCTCTTCTCTGTATACATCATGTCGCTCTTGCTGCTGGTGAGTCTCTGATCCACCTCTACGCAGACGACACCATTCTGTATACTTCTGGCCCTTCTTTGGACACTGTGTTAACAACCCTCCAGACGAGCTTCAATGCCATACAACTCTCCTTCCGTGGCCTCCAATTGCTCTTAAATACAAGTAAAACTAAATGCATGCTCTTCAACCGATCGCTGCCCGCACCTGCCCGCCCGTCCATCATCACCACTCTGGACGGTTCTGACTTAGAATATGTGAACAACTACATATACCTAGGTGTCTGGTTAGACTGTAAACTCTCCTTCCAGACTCACATCAAACATCTCCAATCCAAAGTTAAATCTAGAATTGGCTTCCTATTTCGCAACAAAGCATCCTTCACTCATGCTGCCAAACATACCCTTGTAAAACTGACCATCCACCGATCCTCGACTTCGGTGATGCCATTTACAAAATAGCCTCCAATACCCTACTCAATAAATTGGATGCAGTCTATCACAGTGTCATCCGTTTTGTCACCAAAGCCCCATATACTACCCACCACTGCGACCTGTACGCTCTCGTTGGCTGGCCCTCGCTTCATACTCGTCGCCAAACCCACTGGCTCCAGGTCATCTACAGACCCTGCTAGGTAAAGTCCCCCCTTATCTCAGCTCGCTGGTGACGATAGCAGCACCCACCTGTAGCACGCACTCCAGCAGGTATATCTCTCTGGTCATCCCCAAAACCAAATCTTCCTCTTCTTCCAGTTCTCTGCTGCCAATGAACTACAAACATCTCTGAAACTGGAAACACTTATCTCCCTCACTAGCTTTAAGCACCCGCTGTCAGAGCAGCTCACAGATTACTGCACCTGTACATAGCCCATCTATAATTTAGCCCAAACAACTACCTCTCCCCCTACTGTATTTATTTATTTATTTTGCTCCTTTGCACCCCATTTATTTATATTTCTACTTTGCACATTCTTCCACTGCAAATATACAATTCCAGTGTTTTACTTGCTATATTGTATTTAATTCGCCACCATGGCCTTTTTTTGCCTTTACCTCCCTTATCTCACCTCATTTGCTCACATTGTATATATACTTATTTTTCTACTGTATTATTGACTGTATGTTTGTTTTACTCCATGTGTAACTCTGTGTTGTTGTATGTGTTGAACTGCTTTGCTTTATCTTGGCCATGTCGCAGTTGTGAATGAGAACTTGTTCTCAACTTGCCTACCTGGTTAAATAAAGGTGAAATAAAAAAATGTCATATACCTTTGACTATTAGATGTTCTTATAGGCACTTTAGTATTGCCAGTGTAACAGTATAGCTTCTGTCCCTTTCCTCACCCCTACCTGGGCTCGAACCAGGAACACATCGACAACAGCCACACTCGAAGCAGCGTTACCCATTGCCCCACAAAAGCCGCGGCCCTTGCAGAGCAAGGGGATCAAGGTCTCAGAGCGAGTGACGTCACCGATTGAAACGCTATTAGTGCGCACCCCGCTAACTAGCTAGCCATTTCACATCGGTTACTCCAGCCTAATCTCGGGAGTTGATAGGCTTGAAGTCATAAACAGCTCAATGCTTGAAGCACAGCGAAGAGCTGCTGACAAACGCACGAAAGTGCTGTTTGAATGAATGCTTACGAGCCTGCTGCTGCCTACCACGGCTCAGTTAGACTGCTCTATCAAATATCAAATCATAGACTTAATTATAACATAATAACACACAGAAATACGAGCCTTTGGTCATTAATATGGTCGAATCTGGAAACTATCATTTCGAAAACAAAACGTTTATTCTTTCAGTGAAATACGGAACCGTTCCGTATTTTATCTAACGGATGGCATAAACTCGTAATATCATCAACCATGTAGTTAACTAGTGTGTCAGGGGTTACCAGAATTGGACCCAGAAGCAGACCAGGACAAGGTGAGTATAAAGATGGTGAATATTTATTAATCACTGAGAACGTGGAGGTAGATAGTTCCGGGTGGAGGAGCGGGCAGCGGAGGTGGGTTGATGGGAGTGGATAGGCAGATCCGATGGATAACAACACACTGGCGACGAGCAGATAGGGATGGGGTATGGGTTCCGGGTGAATGGTGTTCATGGCTAACGATCCGGCAGGGAATGGATGTCAGGTCAGAGCTTTTGAAGGGGAGAGGTGATGATCAGGACAGGTGTGCAGGTTACTGATGGGATACAGGTGCAGGTGAACATCGATCTCCCAACAAGCTAATTCGCCCGGCAACCAGACAGGGTGCATTCCAGGACACCGGAAACACACTCCAGGACAGAAACACAGGCAAACACAGACTCAGGAAGCGGGATTCGTGACAGTACCCCCCCTCCGACGAACGCTACCGGGCGGACTACCTGGAGCGCCAGGGTGGAGGCGGTAGAAGTCACGAAGCAGGTCGTCATCAAGGATCTGACGCCGAGGAATCCAACTCCTCTCCTCAGGACCATATCCTTCCCAATCCACGAGATATTGGAAACCTCGACCCCGCCGTCTGGAATCCATTATGCGGCGCACCGTGTAGGCAGGACCACCTCCGATCATCCGAGGAGGAGGACGAGGAGGAGGGGGCAACAGAGGACTGAGGAGAACCGGCTTGAGGCAGGAGACATGAAAGGTGGGGTGTACTCGAAGCGTTGCCGGCAATTTGAGTCGGACCACAACAGGGTTAATGATTCTCTCCACCACAAACGGACCAATGAACTTTGGTGACAGTTTCCTCGACTCAGTCCGTAGAGGAAGATCCCGTGTAGCCAACCAAACCTTATCTCCGATGGTATAAGCGGGAGCAGGAATACAGCGACGATTCGCCTGGGTCTGATACCGGTCAGAAACTCTAAGGAGGACCTTCTGGCCCGATGCCAGGTCCGGTGGCAACGACGAATGTGGGCCTGGACAGAAGGAACCGAAAGATCCCTCTCTTGAGAAGGAAACAAGGGAGGTTGGTATCCGTACAGGCATTGGAAGGGGGACATCCCAGTGGCAGATGAAGGAAGGGTATTATGGGCATACTCAACCCAGGGTAATTGAGATGACCAAGAGGTGGGATCAGAGGAGACAAGACAACGCAGCGTGGACTCCATCTTCTGGTTGGCTCTCTCTGCCTGACCATTAGATTGTGGGTGAAATCCAGAAGTGAGACTGACTGTAGCTCCAATGGCCAAACAGAAGGATCTCCAGACAGCAGAGGTAAACTGAGGACCACGGTCAGAAACAATGTCACTGGGCAATCCGTGGACCCTGAAAACCTCCCTAACCAGGATCTCGGACGTCTCCGTGGCAGATGGAAGTTTGGAGAGAGGGACAAAATGAGCAAACTTGCTGAATCTGTCCACAATGGTCAGAATGACCGTGTTCCCAACAGAAGGGGGCAATCCCGTGACAAAATCCAGGGCCAGATGCGACCAAGGTCGCCGAGGAATAGGTAGGGGGTGAAGAAGCCCAGAGCTGGGCCGATTGGTACTTTTGTTCTAAGCACAAACAGGACATGCGGCAACAAACTTCCGGGTATCTTCTCCCATGGCAGGCCACCAAAATCGTCTGCGCAGTAGCGCCATAGTCCGTGCTGGCGTGGGACCACTGAAGAACAGCAGAACGGACCGACTCAGGCACGAACAACCGACCGGGTGGACCGTTACCGGGGCCGGGCTGCATCCGAAGGGCCGCCATCACATCCTCCTCAATCCTCCATGTAACGGCTCCCACGACAAGGTTCTGGGGAAGAATCGTCTCAGTCTTGGCCCCACTCTCATCCGTCTTGGAGAACATCCGGGACAAGGCGACCACTTTGCCGTTCTTCGACCTAGGTCGGAACGTCAGGGAAAAATTGAAGCGTCCAAAAAACAAAGCCCACCTGGCCTGACGGGAGTTGAGACGTTTAGCCGATTGCACGTAAGCCAGATTCTTGTGGTCAGTCCAGACCACAAACGGTTGCTCCGCTCCCTCCAACCAGTGACGCCACTCCTCCAAGGCAAGCTTCACAGCGAGAAGCTCCCGGTTACCCACATCGTAGTTTCTCTCAGCTGAAAGACGACAAGAGTAGAAGGTGCAGGGATGGAGTTTACCGTCAGTGGAGCTACGCTGGGACAGGATGGCGCCCACCCCCACATCAGACGCGTCCACCTCAACAACAAACTGACGGGAAGTGTCAGGTTGAGAGAGAATCGGCGCGTTGGTGAATCGGCTCGTCAAGTTCAGAAATGCTCGGTCTGCCTCAGGAGTCCAACAGAAAATTCTGGTGCAAGACGTCAGAGCAGTTAAAGGGGCGGCCACCCGGCTGTAATCACGGATAAACCTCCAATAGAATTTCGCAAATCCCAGGAATCTCTGGAGCTGCAATTTTGTACCGGGCCGGGCCCAATCCCGAACCGCCCGAACCTTCTCTTGGTCCATCTTGATCTAACCCCTGGAAATGATGTACCCGAGGAAGGATGTAGTGTGGGCGTGAAAATCACACTTCTCTGCCTTCACAAACAGACGGTTCTCCAATAACCGCTGCAGGACCTGCTTAACATGCTGGATGTGGCTGGAAAGCTCCTTGGAGAAAATCAGGATGTCATCCAGGTAAACGAACACAAACAGACCGATCATATCCCTCAGAACGTCATTCACCAAACTTTGGAACACTGCTGGAGCATTGGAAAGTCCAAACGGAATCACCTGGTACTCGAAATGTCCCATAGGTGTATTGAATCAAGTCAACCACCTCTTTGACCCTGTAAAGAATCGAAAGCGGAGCTCATCAAGGGCAAGGGGTACTTGTTCTTGACCGTAATATCATTCAACCCCCGATAATCAATACACGGTCGAAGAGAGCCATCCTTCTTACTCACAAAAAAATATCCAGCTCCCAGGGGTGATGACGAGGGACGAATGAGACCTGCAGCAAGAGACTCCTTTATGTAGGTCTCCAGGGCTTCCCGCTCAGGTCGAGAAATACTGTATAACCGTCCCTTTGGAAAGGCAGCTCCAGGGAACAGCTTAATTGTACAATCATAAGGTCGGTGGGGAGGAAGTGACTGAGCTTTCTGCTTACTGAACACCTCACCCAACTCGTGATATGTTTCAGGAACCAGGGACAAATCAGGAGGAACAGACTCACTGACCCGACTGGGGACAGCATGAGAACAGGCAGTCCTGAGGCAGTTAGCATGGCACTCAATGCTCCAACTAGTTACCTTACCAGTCACCCAATCGAACGAAGGATTGTGTTCTCTGAGCCAGGGGTATCCAAGAACCAGAGGAACATGGGGGGAAGGCAAAATGAAAAAAGAAATAACCTCTGAATGATTCCCCGACAACAACATCTTAACCGGTTCAGTCCTCATCGTGATCCGTGCCAGACTACTGCCGTTCAGAGTGGTTGCTTCAATGGCTTCCGGTAATTGCTCCTTGGAAAGCCCCAGCTGTTCCACTAAGTCGGCATCAATGAAGCTGTCATCGGCACCTGAATCGATGAAAGCGTTAATCGCTAAACTCTGATTCTTATTTATGAGGGTAGCAGGAAAACGAGGTCTGACAGGGCTCTTGAGAGGTTGAAACTGGCTCGCTAACAAACCTCCCAAACTTAACGAGCCGAGCAGTTTAACGGGCGCTGAGGACAAACGGAGATGTAATGTCCCGAGCTACCACAGTAGAGGCAGCTGTTGGTCTCACCTCTACGTTGGTGCTCGTCCTTAGTTAACCCGTGCCGCCCCACTTGCATAGGTTCAGGATCTGGCGGCAGGACTCCTCCACTAATCCCGTGTGAGGGAAAATGATCAACCCGTTCTGGTCCACTTCCTGACCCGAACGGTAACCGAGTCTCAGATTGATTAGATGGACCCCACTCCAGGACAGAAACACAGGCAAACACAGACTCAGGAAGCGGGATTTGTGACATAGTGATTATGTTAAGATTGATTGTTTTTTTATAAGATACGTTTAATGCTAGCTAGCAACTTACCTTGGCTTCTTGCTGCCCCCGCGTAACAGGTAGTCAGCCTGCCACGCAGGCTCCTCGTGGATTGCAATGTAAGGCAGGTGGTTAGAGCGTTGGACTAGTAACCGGAAGGTTGCAAGATCGAATCCCCGAGCTGACAAGGTAAAAATCTGTCGTTCTGCCCCTGAACAAGGCAGTTAGCCCACCGTTTCTAGGCCGTGTTCTTAACTGACTTGCCTAGTTAAATCAAGGTATAAAAAAAACGTCCACAATCGGTGTCCAAAAATGCCAATTACCGATTTTTATGTAAACTTGAAATCGGCCATTCCGATTAATCGGTCGACCTCTAGTACGTACCCATGCCTCTCTGAAATCTGTTACTGTTCTCTCAGATAGTGCAAACTCATTGTCAAAGCAAAAACCACCTCAAATAGCCAGCAGCATACCACCCTGCATACCACTGTTGGCTTG
This sequence comes from Oncorhynchus nerka, assembly GCF_034236695.1. Classification (NCBI taxonomy): domain Eukaryota; kingdom Metazoa; phylum Chordata; class Actinopteri; order Salmoniformes; family Salmonidae; genus Oncorhynchus; species Oncorhynchus nerka. Next base: position 48,686,497 of record NC_088418.1, on the reverse strand, counting down.
TTTCTGAATCTAAGCAGTGTTGTTCCTGGTCAGTCCCTGGATGGGAGACCAGATGCTGCTGGAAGGGGTTTTGGAGGGCCAGTAGGATGCACTCTTTCGTCTGGTCTAAAAAAAATATCCCAGTGCCCTGACACTGCCCTGTGTAGGATGCCGTCTTTCGGATGGGACGTTAAACGGGTGTCCTGACTCTTTGAGGTCATTAAAGATCTCAAGGCACTTATCGTAAGAGTAGGGGTGTTAACCCCGGTGTCCTGGCTAAATTCCCAATCTGTCCCTCAAACCATCACGGTCACCTAATAATCCCCAGTTTACAATTGGCTCATTCATCCCCTTCCTCTCCCCTGTAACTATTCCCAAGGTTGTTGCTGTAAATGAGAACGTGTTCTCAATCAACTTACCTGGTAAAATAACAGAAATAAAATAAATCACATTTTATTGTTCACATACACATGATTAGCAGATGTTAATGCGAGTGTAGCGAAATGCTTGTGCATCTAGTTCAGAGTATGCAGTAATATCTAACAAGCAAAAACCACCTCTGTGTGTCTGCAGTGCACTCTGTCAGTGAGTCAGCCAGCCATCTAGAGGTTAGGTTGTCTCTAACAGCACCGGGAGGACAGAGACAGAGAAGTAAAAAACAACCACTTCCTCTTCTCCCGTGGCTATATCTCCCAGACCTCTTTATCTTGACCATATCTCTTTCACTGTCTCTCTCTCTCTCTCTTTCACTGTCTCTGCACAGTACTCTAGCATCCTTGGCCGCGAGAGCTAAAAGCTTTTCATGTCACCACTGTATGTCGTCAGGGATCATGCACTCATTTTGCTGGGCTTGTTTGAGAACAGGAGCGAGGGAATGTTTTCTCCCTGTCTCTTTACTCTCCTCCTCCCATTCCTTTAGATGAATAAGTTATGGACCTGTGCCCCTGTTACCAGTAGAGCACCGCTCAATGCTCCTACTGCATCATCATCAGTCCTCTATAACAGCCCAGGGAATAGGAGGGAAACTTCCAGATGACATGTGTTTGGGTGGCGTCTCAAATGGCACCCTATTCCCTATGTAGTGCCCTCCTTTTGACCAGGACCAATAGGGATCTGGTCAAAAGTAGTGCTCTACATAGGGAATAGGGGGCCATTTGGTACGTGTAAATACTGATTCCCTCTCTGTGTTATTCCAACAATCTGGTGTTCTCACGTTTCCAATTCCCTTTGACGGAGATAGTGTGTACATAGCAGTGCAAAGCAAACGCTCTGGTCCCAAGCTTCTATTTGAACTGTGGGCAGCAAGGTGAGATATTAGAACTGTTGTACTGTGAAATATAGATCAATTAAATCCATATGCATTGCACCTAGTACAGGACTTTATTATTATGTATTTAAAGATAGCTGTCCAGTAAAGGTATTGGCTATGTTTTTACTTATCCTTTATTTAACTAGGCAAGTCAGATAAGGAACAAATTCTTATTTACAATGACGGCCTAACCCAGGCCAAAACCCGGACGACGCTGGGCCAATTGTGCAGCACCCTATAGGACTCCCAATCCCGGCCAGATGTGATACAGCCTAGATTCGAACCAGGGACTGTAGTGACGCCTCTCGCACTGAGATGCAGTGCCTTAGACCGCTGCGCCACTCGGGAGCCCTGTTGCTATAGCTCACTGGGCTCTACAGAAGTGTTTGTAGAACATAAGTTATAAATGCATACTTTATTCCCCTGTGCTTGTATGACATTGGTTATTGGCTGTGTTTGAGGTTATGTCTTCTTTACCACTGAGCTCTCTGTCCCTACTCTCTCTGGCTGTGAATTTACTGTAATAAGACCATATTAGGAGCCCAGACATTCAGCCTGCAGCCTCTGCTATAGCCTAGTCTCAGAGCCAGCGAGAATACAGATTAGGGCCAGCGCCCTACTTTCCATTTTCCCTCTCTACCATCCATTAAACTGCATTTGTTTACGGCAATTAAGACTCTGAAAAGAGGAAGGACTCAGAGGAACTGATGCTAAACAGCACAAACAATGGACTGGTTCAATTGAGCCCCCTGTTCTTTTAATGTCCCCTGTCCTTTTTAGCTTACTGTTGTAATGCCAAATGGACTCTAACCATGCAGTTGTTGTAGGCTTACAATACTGTCAGATGCTCTGTCTCATCCTCAAGGGGATATGCTTTTATTTATCATATACAGGCTAGTTTCTGGACATGATTTTGAGACTTCATAAAGGCCGTTGGTGTCTTTGTGTCACTGACTCATATTAACACTTGTGGTCAATCACCTCTTACTGTAATGAGGTCATGACCTAACCATGGCTCTCCTCTCCTGATAAAGACCTGAGTGTGTCTGTGATATGTTAATGATATGCCATTAATTGTGTCTCCCAGGTATATAAAGGAAAGGTAAAGCTAAAGCTGGGACTTATTAGCATAATGCTTTAATTAGATAAATACACAGGTAATTAGTGGCAGCAGGTAGCCTAGCGGTTAAGTGCATTGGGCCAGTAACCGAAAGATCGTCGGTTCGATTCCCTGAGCCGACTAGTTGAAAAATCAGTCCATGTGCCCTTGAGGAGAGCACTTAACCCTAATAGGTCCTATAAGACACTTTGGATAAGAGTGCCTGCTAAATGTACATTTTGGTTCAAAAATCTACTGAAATGCTAAGAATCGCCGGTTAACAATTTATTGATGCTCATATTACATTATTTCTGCCTTCCGAAAATACCTAATATTTGGTGACAACAGTGTGGAGCCACATGTAACTCTGTTGACTGTCATTTATCTACAAGTAATTTGCAAGCCGAACAACCCCCAGGCAAAATCAGTAGCCTAGTCAAACTGCGCACGGTGCCCAGCTTCGCGCGCTGACCAACGAGAGGTAGGCAGCCTGTTCCTGACCTTGCACATCTGTGCGCCACCTTCAGCTTGCAAATGCTAAAATGGCTTGTGTGATCTTAGGCTTTATTAGTTGAGTGACAACCTATGTAATTTGCTAGTTTATTGTTATTTTTTTGCTGTTTGAAATTGTGTGAAAGTAAACCGGAAACACAACTCTCATCTGGCTGTACCTGCTGAATGGGGCTTACGACAAATTTTATTTTGATTGTTCAGGTTCTCTATCGGCAATAGTTTTTTAAACAATCAGTGTATATTGTCATTTTTAGATATACAGGGTAAAGTTGATAATTTCATAACGAGGACAGCAATCACTTTTGCGAGGTGCACTTCATGGCCGTAAAGAAAGGAGAAGAGAAACTGATGCTATTGTGGACGTTAAACACGTCCACACACGCGCGCACACACACACACACACACACACACACACACACACACACACACACACACACACGTCAGCTCATACAGATCCAGCTCAGAGAGGCCCAGATCCAGCTCAGAGAGGCCCAGCTCATGAGCTCCATCAACAGCAGGTTTTAATTTGGAATGGAAAATATTTATGGAGCAAACCATATCGAATCACATCGATTCGTTCTCCAATCAAAAATGAAAGGTTCAAACTAAATGCATCATTTCTGCATCGTGTCAGTCCATGTATCTACAATTGCATTCGGAAAGTATTCAGACCCCTTGACTTTTTCCACATTTTGTTACGTTACAGCCTTATTCTAAAATTGACTAAATTTTGTTTCCCTCATCAATCTACACACAATACCCCATAATGACAAAGCAAATGTGTTAAAAATAAGAAACTGAAATATCACATTTACATAAGTATTCAGACCATTTACTCAACACTTTGTTGAAGAACCTTTGGCAGCGATTACAGCCTTGGGTCTTCTTGGGTTTGAAGCTACAAGCTTGGCACACCTGTATTTGGGTAGTTTCTCACATTCTTCTCTGCAGATACTCTCAAGCTCTGTCAGGTTGGATGGGGAGCGTTGCTGCACAGCTATTTTCAGGTCTCTCCGGAGATGTTAGATCGGGTTCAAGTGCAGGCTCTGGCTGGGCCACTCAAGGACAATCAGAGACTTGTCAAAGCCACTCCTCTGTGGTCTTGGCCATGTGCTACGGTCGTCGTCCTGTTGGAAGGTGAACCTTCACCCCAGTCTGAGGTCCTGAGTGCTCTGGAGCAGGTTTTCATCAAGGATCTTTCTGTACTTTGCTCTGTTCATCTTTGCCTCAATCCTGACTAGTCTCCCAGTCGCTGCTGCTGAAAAACCTCCCCACAGCATGATGCTGCCACCACCATGCTTCACCGTAGTTTCCTACAGACATGACGCTTGGCATTCAGGCCAAAGAGTTCAATCTTGGTTTCATCAGACCAGAGAATCTTGTTTCTCATGGTCCGAGAGTCCTTTAGGTGCCTTTTGGCAATCTCCAAGTGGGCGGTAATTGAATTTACTGAGGGGCTTCCATCTGGCCACTCTACCATAAAGGTCTGATTTTGTCGGAGTGCTGCAGAGATGGTTGTCCTTCTGGAAAGCTGCACATACCTATTGATTGGTCAACTCCCTCTTGCAAAAATGTACATCATTTGTATCCTTTTGGGTTGCTGCAGTTTAGTGTTTTGGCACTTTGCCCATCGAGAGGGCTGTAAGAGAACTCAATCAGTCACCAAAGATATGGGATAAAAGACAGGAATTCAGTTGCACCATTCCTGTTAGACATTGAAGAGTAGGAATATGAAAATAAATAGTTAAAATGTAAAAGGCTATAAAGCAAGAATTCTTAAATGTGCTCAACCAAGCAGTTGATATGTCAGTAAAATGTATGATGGATTAATATTTTTTTTAATTAAAAATACTTGGTGAAAAATATAATTAAATTGTTGTCAACTCATTATATTAGGCAGCATAAATTGGTGTTAAACCACATTTCATGACCCATGGGGTCAATTAATCAATATTCAGACTTAAGGTTGCCTTTACAATTATCTATATAATAGTAATTGAAAACTGCACTTAATTTTCTCTAAATGTAGTCTGAATATGTGGAAAACATGGTGGAAGAACCTGGATCATTTGAAATTTAAGAACCATTTTGATTGACATTGTACACTATAAACCACCTGAAAACGCATTCATTTCAATGTAATTGAATTTTCATGTTTGGACTGACGGAATTACCATAACATCCGTCCTCATTTAACAATGCTTAACCTACATAGAAAAAGCCATCCAAGCAAACCTAAATTAATTTGAGAAATATTGTTTAGATGATTAAAAATGCTATGCAAATTACCATTCTATTATGGCATTGCTAGTAATAACCTCTTGACTTCTCAACCGTCTGGTAGAACTCTGTAATTTACAGAATACACATGAAGTTGTAAAAATAACTATTGGGAGTTGTTATTTGAATTATAGGAATGCTTACTTTATCAACAATATGTTTTTCAAGAAGAGAGTTCAAAGGATTAAGATTAGCAACAGTGACTGTATAAAATATTGAGCTATATTGTATGCTCACAAAACTGGGAAATTATATTATTTTATACTAATACAATTTTTCAGAGAAAGAGATTTTGTTTATTTAACAAGTCAAATGTATTTTTTTTCTTCTCAAAGGTAGGGGTCGAAATTATTGACAACCCTGAAGATTCTTGGAAATAAAGTAGTATTTTTTGTAGTATTTGGTCCCATGTTTCTAGCATGAACTGATTACATCAAGCTTGTGACCCTACAAACTTGTTGGATGCATTTGCAGTTTGTTTTGGTTGTTTCAGATTATTTTGTGCCCATAATGTATTGTGTCATTTTGGAGTCACTTTTATTGTAAATAAAAATGTAATGTTTCTAAACACTTCTACATTCATGTGGATTTTACCATGATTACAGATAATCCTGAATGAAATGTGAATAATGATGAGTGAGAAAGTTACAGAGGGTCCAAGATCATACCCCCAAGACATGCTAACCTCTTGGGAGTATGATCTTTGACCCTCTGTATCTCTTACAGATATCTTAGTGATCTTCTGAAATCTATCATGTTCAAACATATCCTTCATGTCAATTATCTTTTTTTTTAAGAAAGAATGTCTGTCTTTTTTTTAAAGAAAGAATGTCTGTCTTTTTTTTTAAAGAAAGAATGTCTGTCTTTTTTTGAGGAACAGAAAGAATGTCTGTCTTTTTTTGAGGAACAGAAAGAGAGCTGTAAAATAGAGACTTTCACAAGCTGTTTAACAGACACTATGACTGTACTGTACGCATACAGTTCTGCTGCTCCTCAGATGTTCACAGACGTTAACTGTGACAGAGAACACACTGCAGCCCTCCACTAATTTCTTCATTGACTGTGGGACATGTTATACTTTATTTACTTTTGGAACCAAACTAACCATTAGAGAATGACTTTGTAACCTTTTAAGTACCATTCAACTGGAGCTGTTAGTCACCAAGGAGAAAGGCATCTGAAAGGAATAAATAAGAAGAAAGGCTCCATACTGTTTGCAGCTCTCCGACGGGTGTTACTGTATCAAACCAACATTCTACTCATTTCAACCGGATCCGAACAATCATCTCAGTAGATTTGACTGTTGTTGGGAGAGATGAGAGCCATGTTTTCCCTGTTCCTGTTGATTCAGAGTGTTAGTGGATGGATGCATCCTAAATGCCACGTTTATAACAGCGAGGAATACTTTCCCACCTGGAACTACTGTCCTTGGGCAGAACAGTACACTGCTGCCTGTCGAGATGTCACAGCCGTCGAGGAGGATCTGCTTGGACTTCCCTCTAATATCAATACCCTCTGCATATCTATGAAACGTGGGGAAAATAGTTCCATGTCTCTGGGCTTTTTCGCTCGTTTTCAGTATTTGGAGTATCTGTACATTGGAGGCTGTTTTCCTCAAATCCTTCCAGCTGGGAATAGCCAGGGCCTTCAAAATCTGCAACATATGTACATTAATGGATTGGTCACTGGGTGCTGCGATTGTCATATTGGGCCTAACACATTCAGAGATCTAGTCAAGCTAAGTAATTTGACCATATTTGGTTATAGGCTATCAGCAATGGCACCAGATGTTTTCCATTACATACCTCAATTACAAAGTGTCTATATTCATGAACCCTGTGTAGAGAATTTGTCAGAAATACTATGCAGAATAGTTAATATAATTTCACTTACAAAGTTAAATGTACATGCACCAAATATACAATCGTTAAACCAATCAAACTGCTCCATCTTAAAAGCTACCGAAAGCAATCTAACAAGCGTCAATTTAGATTTCGGTCAAATAAACCATATAGAGGAAGGTGCACTGGCCTGTCTCCAGAACCTGACACGTTTTTCTGGGGGCCTAAACCAGGATGTCCTACTGCGCCTTCCCCTGTCTGGCATTAAGCAAATCCAGCTCTTGTGTTCCTATGGTAGGAATAGCATTGATTTTGAAAGTATCTGTAATGTAGTGTTTTTGCTTTCAATCAAGGAAATACATTTTGCCAATGTCAATACAAGCAGCCTCTCCATGTCCAGTGTTGAATTGTGCATTGGGCTGGAATATATGGGTTTTGATGGACCTGGAGCCTTCCATTCTTCTCCCCATTTGAAATTTAATTTTATTTCCAGTCTCAAAAACCTTAAAATGTTATATGTATCTAGCCAGACAGAAAACAGTCTTGACCTCTGCTCATTCCGAGAAAAACCAATCACATGGTTAACAGAACTCACTTTCATGTCGAGCAATGTACAAACGCTTTTTGCAAAACGGTTCAGCTGTCTTGAGAACCTGCGGTCTCTAGATTTGTCATGTAGTTTCATTTCAAACATTGAAGACTTTGCTTTCTTCGGATTGGCAAACCTGGAGTCCTTAGACATGACACAAAATAGTATAACCCAGTTGCATGCAAACACGTTTATCGGTTTACATAGTTTGACATTGTTAGACCTCAGGGAAAATCCACAGATCTACAATATTGAAGCAATGTCTTTCGCACAACTTACCTGTCTAAGACAAGTGTTTCTGGGGTACTTGAACTATCCACCAAGAGAACCCGTGATAAAGCTGAATCTGACACTTGTATTCGGTGACGTTCTGAGTCACCTGACTCATCTGTACATTAGTTCAGGTATGAGGCCAATGCAGTTGATTATTGGCAGTAACATCACATCTAAACAGAACCTGAGTCTCCAACTCAAAGGCCAGACGGTGTCATTTGAAGACTGTGACAGACCCTTCTTTCAGTCTGTAACCCATCTTCATGCTGATGCTGAAGAATTCCTTTGTGGATCTGAATTCATGGGAAAGTACTTCAGGTCTGTAGAGACATTTGTGTACAGGTCAAAGCTTTCAGCTAAAAGTGTGGATTTAACATCAATGAATCAGCTGATTCACCTGAGGAAACTGACTCTAGTACAGGTGGATCTTTTAATACAGCGTTCTGCCGACATCATTTTTCACAACCTGACCAAACTGGAGGTTCTGAAACTTTCAAACTGCAGGATTGACTCTTTGGAGGGGGGTTTAACTAAAGACTTTAAATCCTTGAAAACGTTATATTTGCGTATCGAGAACGTTTATCATGTAATCTACAGCTTTACTGAACCTCTCTCTAGCCTAAAGTATTTGATACTTGATACATTACAGATGTTTTGCAGTTGTGACAATGCTTGGCTCATTGCATGGGCAAAGGGGTACAGGCCGGTTGAAGTGATCATGCTTAATCATGAAGTTATGTATAATTTAGAGGACTTGATATGCTTGTCAGACAATGGACTAGACACACCTAACTTTGTCAAGTACACAGAAGCCAACTGCACAACAGAGGTGGGCTTTGTGCTCTTTGCTGCGACTGGCCTGGGAGTCATCTTCTTCATGCTGGTGGTGCTGGTCCATAATCTGGCCGGTCCTTACCTCCTCCCCCTCTACTACATCATCCTTGGCTGGCTGTCGGAGGCGATGCGATCAAACACCAGGGGGCGCTACCACTACGATGCGTTTGTCTCCTACAGCGGGAAGGATGAGCGCTGGGTGGTGGAGGAGCTACTACCCAACCTGGAGAAGAGGGGTCCCCCTTTCCTACGCCTCTGTCTGCACAGCAGGGACTTCCAGCTGGGGAAGGACATTGTGGAGAACATCACAGACAGCCTCTACCGGAGCCGTCGCACACTCTGCCTGGTCAGTCGCCACTACCTGCACAGTAACTGGTGCTCCCTGGAGATGAAGCTGGCCACCTCCAGACTGCAGGTGGAACAAAGGGACATCCTCCTCCTGGTCTTCCTGGAGAAGATACCCCTCGCAGGCTGTCTGCCCACCACAGGCTGGCTCGCCTGGTGAAGACCAGGACCTATCTGGACTGGCCCCAGGACCCCCATCAGCACCAGGCATTCTGGGACAGACTGTGGGCTAAACTGAAACCTCCAACTGAAGCCTGAGATCAGAGGTTTATGTACAATTTTGTGTTAATGCTGAGACAAATAATGTTAGCAGATTTGTTGAGGTATTGCATTTGCAGTTAAAAGTCCTCTGTACTAAGAGCCTCCTGAGTGGCGCCGCGGTCTAAGGCGTGCATTGCAGTGCTTGAGGTGTCACTACAGACCCGGTTCAATCCCAGGCTGTGTCACAGCCTGCCGTGACCGGGAGACCCATGAGGTGGCGCACAATTGGCCCAGCGTCATCCAGGTTAAGGCAGGGTTTGGCCCATCTCGCTCTAGCGACTCCTTGTGGTGTGCCGAGCGCCTGCAAGCTGACTCCTTGGGGCGGGCAGGCACCTGCATCTCGGTCGCCAGCTAGACTGTGTTTCCTTCTTCCGCGTCAAAAAGCAGTGTGGCTTGGCAAGATCGTGTTTCAGAGGACGGATGGCTCTCGACCTTCGCCTCTCCTGAGTTCGTAGGGGAGTTGCAGCTTTGGGACAAGACTGTAGCTACCAATTGGGGAGAAAACGTTTTTTAAAATGATTTAATAATCCTCGGTACAAAACGTCTACCGGTATTTGAGGCTTGTTTAGACAATTCTGATTCCTTAAATTAAATAAGCCTGTTTTATTTTTTTCTCTCCAAATTCAACACCTTATCACTAACACATATGTTTATTTGTGTCTTTGTTGCTTAGAGGACCTAAAAAAGGCTCCATCACTGTTTTATACTATTTGTGTTGTATATCAGGGTAAAACCAATGTGGCCATCTGCTGTATGCTGCTTTGAATGACAATGCATGAATGACCATGAACAATTTATTTTAATTTCAACATAGATCAGAGGTTTGTACATACATTTAGTTGTTAGTTGTTTAACACATTTTTTGTCTGTATATGGTCTGCTACATATGTCATTTAACAATTCTTAACTCATGGGTGTGGGGAGGTGACTCCCTTTCTGGACAATTGTTATTTCTGCGCTATATTTGTGAGTTGGCGTGAACCTTGTTTTATTGATTTATTTGACTATTGATAACTGTTAACATTTAAATACCTTACCGTGATTGTTTTCAATTAAAATGGTCAAAAAGAAACAAAAATTGTGTTTTAGCAAATAGCAATTTCTCAAGCAAGAATTGGTGACGTCGCCAGGCATGCAAAATTCCATCCCACCAAAACAGGCTGAAATTTCAGGCAATCTTTTCAAACAGCTCTTACACTAAACGGGCATTATTCATCACTTTCACAAATTCACAGCATTATTCCAACCTCATTGTGTGTAAATATATATAAAACACAGGAAAAACTCGCTTTTGACTGCGTTGGGCCTTCAAAAAACAATTCCCCTGCCTTAGCATAAGCAGAAGGAGTTATCTATATTTTCAACGACCACAGAGAACTGTCCTCTTATCAGACCAGTTTTCAGCAGCTTGCCTAGACCAGCAATGCACTGGCTATGGTAGGCCACAGAATAGGCCTGTTATGGCTGTCTAGCCTCCATTATTATGGTGTCTGATGGAGAGTACAGCCTTATCAGTATAAGCCACAGAGAAGCATCATCCCTCAAACTAGAGGTCAAGTCTTCCCCGGGAGTAACCTTGGCTAAGACCTGAATAATTTATGTTAGCTCCTTGAGGCTTGAGCTCTGTGGGCAAACACAAGTAATAGACTCTGGTTCATACCCAGTTGGTCACAGAAGCATCTCTCTAGCCACAAGTTAAGCCCTCCCCAGGTCTTCCTAGTGGTCGTCCAGGGTGAAAGTTGCAGACGGGCCAGGGGGTCCCGTTCTTTATCAAGGTGACTATGGACTCCATAGAGAGAAGGGGGAGACACACACATGACATTGTCACAGGGAAAGCCAGGGAGATAAGACTGGAAAGCTGTTAATGTCGGCGCTGCCTAGGTGGGTGGGTAGATTTACAGAGGGGAGGGCGCGGCAGACGAATCTCAGGATTTCTGCTACGTTTTCCGCCACTCAATTTACATCCGTCGTACTGTACATTCCTATAGAGTCGACCAGATACCTGTCAGTGAGTACAGTATGATATCGACCCAGAGTGGAGTCTGTCGGCGAGCCAGATTTTTTTCATGAAGGTAACGCAAAGTAACATAAATAGGAATATAACGTGTTACTTAAATGTAATGATTCATATGTACTTTTTCAAGTAACAAATCCCAACACTCTGGTGGTAACTAGCGGGAAATATATTACTTTTTCAAGTAACTAATCCCAACACTGGTGGTCACTATCGGGCATAGCCACAGTCATAAAATCTGATTTTGAACCTAACCTTAACCACACTGATAACTTTATGCCCAACCTTAAACTAAAAGCTAATTTTTTATTTTTTAAACACGTTTTACTATATAGCCAATTTTGACTTTGCGGCTGGCCCATTTAACGGAAAACGCTCAGCTGGGCCTTCAGGAGAAGATTCATCCCTATAAACGTCAACCTGCATAAAGGCATATGCTACAGGGCTCTGGAGAAGACTACAGTAGCAGATAATGGTGACATACTTGAAGTGAAATCCCAAATTCAAGGACATTAGGAAATGGCGGCACTCCAAAATGGTCAAGAAGACTTAGTGACGGGAGGACACATTGCTCTGTCTCCTCCCTTTCCACATGTGGTGTGTGTATGGGTATGTGCGTGTAGCATTATAGCTGTGATCATTTCCAAGAACTTCCTCTATTTACAGACGCCTGATGAGCTTTCCTGTAACCCATATTTATACCAAATAAATCATTTTTAAAAGTTCAATGTAAGTGTGTTCTGTATTGAAAATAAGATATCTGAACAACTCTCCTACTTGCCTATACTAGTTTTTTTTAAATACACTTTGTCATACATGATCTCAAAAGGTAGCCTGAACATGTGTGAAACATGGAGGAAAAACCTGCGTCATTAGAAATGTAACAACTATTTTGGGGACGTTGCGCGATACAGCACTGAAAAATGCACCGATTTGGACACAAAATGACCATGATTTGTTCAAATTTGACATCTATCCTTATTAACATATAAACATATCTACTGTATAAAAGCAATTCAAGCAGATCTAAATGAATGACATGCAAATTACTATTCTAATGCTAGTATGACCCTCTTGAGATCTCAACCGCCGGGTAGAGCTCTGTAATTTCCCAAAATAACATCTAGTTGTAAAAAGAAGAAAAAAACAGCTAGATGTTATTATTTGAGTCGTTCGTACTTGGAATTTAAAGTGACATATTTTTTTCAAGAAGAGACGGTTAAATGGTTAAGACTGGTTTGTATTACCTACAGACCATTTCCTGTGAGAGGGAGCTGGAGCCCAGTGCCTTTTACAGTAGGTGGTAGGTAGTGTACAGTGACTTTTACAGGAGGTAGTAGGTAGTGTACCGTGCCTTTTACATGAGGTAGTAGGTAGTGTACAGTGCCTTTTACTGGAGGTAGTAGGTAGTGCACAGTGCCTTTTACAGGAGGTAGTAGGTAGTGTACAGTGCCTTTTACAGGAGGTAGTAGGTAGTGTACCGTGTCTTTTACAGGAGGTAGTAGGTAGTGTACAGTGTCTTTTACAGGAGGTAGTAGGTAGTGTACAGTGTCTTTTACAGGAGGTAGTAGGTAGTGTACCGTGCCTTTTACAGGAGGTAGTAGGTACTGTACAGTGCCTTTTACAGGAGGTAGTAGGTAGTGTACCGTGCCTTTTACAGGAGGTAGTAGGTACTCTACAGTGCCTTTTACAGGAGGTAGTAGGTACTCTACAGTACTGTTAAGACTAACAGAGAGAGGCAGTAAGCATGCTGCACTTACACTACTAAGTATCTATTATTGCTCTTTAGGGGTTAGGCCCAGGTTCTTCTCTATAACTATTTTTAAGCAATAAGACATGAAGTGGTGTGGTGTATGGCCAATATACCATGGCTAAGGGCTGTTCATAAGCACGACACATCGCGTAATACCCGTGGTATACGGTCTGATATACTACGGCTGTCAGCGAATCAGCATTCAGGGCTCGAACCACCCAGTTTATAAAATGCTATATGAGTGGATTGATTGATCAAAGTATTTGTAAATCATGTTTAATCAGCTGATCCATTGACTGATTTCCCCCTCATTGTCCCCCTGTCCTTCAGCATCACCTCCTACCAGACCTTGCCCCGCAACATGCCCAGCCACCGTGCCCAGATCGTTCCCCGCTACCCTGAGGGCTACCGTACCCTCCCCAGGAACATGCTGTCCCGACCCGAGAGCATCTGCAGCGTGGCCGGCTCCATCTACGACCGTGCCCTGGCTCCCACATCCAACGCAGGTGATGGGTCTTAAACTTTACTGTTGTACTTGGCTGTGCCCCATTCTCTATGTAGTGCACTACTTTTGACCAGGGACTATAGGGGATAAGGTGCCGTTTGGAACGTAGTTGAAGACTTTGCTGTTATACTTTCTTGCACTCGCACTTCTTTTCTTTCTGGCACTGATTTAGCAGATTGTGGCTATCTTGAGGTTGTACGGTTTCACTTGTAATGACTGTGATATATTGTGTTGATATATATTTGTTTTAACCAAGTTAAAGTCTGTGTGGATAAGAGCCTCTGCAAAATGACTGAAATGTAAAACTGTAAATGCAGACAAGAGGCGCTCCATGAGGGACGACACCATGTGGCAGCTGTATGAGTGGCAGCAGAGGCAGGCCTTCTCCAGGCAGGGCCCACCACCACCAGGCCACTACGGGACCCTGCCCAGCCCCAAGACCATGGGGAACATCTCTGAGCACCAGGGGGTGGCCCCCTCCATCCCCACATCCCCCTCCCATGGATCCCTGGCCCTCTACCACACCTTCTCCCCCCTGGGACAGCACCGCAGAGACAACCCACCAGGGTCGACCAGGTCCGAGGTGTCCTCACCCATCTTCAGAGGGGACCAGACTATGACTATAGACTGCAGGCACAGGACTCACCTCACCAAGGTAACGGACAAGGAATGGACCACAATCATCTAAGCCAGTCTTACACATCAAAATAATCACCAGGGGTTTCAAGCATACAGAAATGACTGGAATTGCTCTGCATTGAGCAGTAGTTATTTTATTTATTAATAGAGCATTCATTTTAGTTGTCAGCCAGTTGAAATCAGTACATGTAACAGAGCATCCTGTCTCTCTCTCTCTCTCTCCCTCAGTATAACTACCCACCTGACCGCCGGTCCATGCCAGCAGGCATCCCAGTGCAGACCATTACCCCACAGTCACTCCAGGGCAAGACGGTGAGTCACGTATCTCTCTCTGACCTCCTTCACCTCTTCTCTGCGTCCTTCTTCTCCTCTCTACTGACCTCTTTTCTCTCAACAACAATGCATTGTGAGTGATAGTTATGCTATTGGTATGATTTCAATGGGACGCAAATACAAATCTGTTTTTGTGACAGGAATAAAAAGCTATCAAGCTATCATGTATTACTGTCGTTCTGTCATGCTACAATGGATAGCCTGTATGTGTACTGTATTTCTGTCAGAGTGGGTGCCTCGTTACATTCTCTGCTGTCTTTTATTGCAAGCATTTGTTATTTCTGTCTGTAGCAGACACAATTTGATTAAAATAATGGCATTGTCTTGGTGATGATACGGAAAGAGAGAGAGACAGTGGCACCAACGAAATTGCCTTTGGCTGTGTCCTCTCAAATTGAGTAGACTAGAATCAGCCAGAGAGATTGATATTCTCCACAGTTCATTTTGTAACTCTCTGAATATTATTGTGATTGTGCAACTCCAGTGGAATGCGCACAGAGCGGCGGCTTCAGAATGCAGTTGATGAGAAATATTTGTAATGAGTGATTTGAAATGATCGCTTTTACTGTTACTGAATATATTCTCTCACTTTTCATCTCCATTTGATGGAAAGTTACTCCGTTTGGAGTCAGGAGACCGAGGGAGTTTATTTCAGACATTCTCTAAAAGGTGTAAGTCCTATAGCCCAGCCCCAGCACAGGCCAAGACCCAAAACCAGTGTTTCCAAAGGCATCTTGTGCCTAAAGACTTGTCAGAGTCCTGGTTAGAAACATAGATTAGGGCAGGGATTACAAAAGCTATCGCTAATTTTCCTCAATTTAAAACCATCGCCAAATGGAAAATCAAGAGAGGTTTGGTTAATGTATTTGTTCATTGATCGACCACTGGATGAATTGACTGTCTCGTTATCTCCTCTGTGTCTATGCTGCATTGTGCAGCCAGAGGAGCTGACCCTGCTGCTAATAAAGCTGCGTCGGCAGCAGGCTGAGCTCAACAGCATCCGGGAGCACACTGTGGCTCAGCTAATGATCCTTAGCATGGAGGGGCCCAACGCCAAGGTTAGCACCAGGAGGGTGCACATACACAGCATGTCATTGGTCACCTCCAGGAGTGGTGTGTGTGTGTGTGTGTGTGTGTGTGTGTGTGTGTGTGTGTGTGTGGGTGGTTGGGTGTTGATGTGCCATCTCCATGCAGCTCAAGGCTCTATGAGCAGGCCATGCATTCCAGTGAATGCATATTATGTGTTTGCTCCTACCTGTGTGGTTCAGTGGTGGTATGGTTGAGTTTTGGTTGAGTTTTGAACTCCTTTCAACCCTTTGGTGTGCTGTGTTCATCTGGCCTTGATTTCATCTGTTGATCTGTTGACATGCAGAGGACAGCATGGTATGAGCATCATGTGATTGCCTTCTTGTTGTCTGCTGTGGTTTCCCAATACCTTTACGAGGAAAGTGTTGGTAAGTAGTTGCAATGGGTTTTGCATGGTTTGGTTTAGCTCAGTAATCAACAGTAAATGGCTGTGGTGGTTCATGCTTCAGATTAATGCCAAAGCCACAGTAGCGACTTCCTCTTTCATCTTCATCTTTCACTATCAGCTTGTACCAGTTCTACTTCTATTTCCTACTGTTTGCCTTACTCAATCTCCCTCTCCCTTCTCTCTTTCTCTCCTGTCTGACTCTTCTCTCTTCCCTCTTTCTCTACTGCCTTCTGATGTTAGAGTGAGGTTCTATCTCATCACCTTCAGAGGAACCTCATGTATCTGGACAGCCAGGTGAGGAGTACTGCTATATCTTTGGTTGCTCTCAGTCTCTGTCTCTGTCTCTCTCTCTCTGGGTGTCTCCCTCTCTCTCTCTCTCTGTCTCTCTCTGTGTGTGTCTCTCAGGGTTAGGCACTCCTCAGGGTTGGTCATACACCCAGCTGCTCTCACTCTGCCCAGGGTTATCAGTGACTCAAATGCTCCTTTTTGTCTTTTCTATACGTTCTCTCTCCTTCTTCATTCTTTTCTCTCCGGCCCTCCTGAAGCATATACCGTTCACTGCAGAATAGGAGCTGCGCAAACCTGCATTCCCACAGGAGGACATATTGTCTAGCTCAGTACAAGAAAAGTAAAAAATACTTTTAAAAAATAAATTAAAATGCCTTCTTGGCATGGTAATGCTGCCCTAAACTAATAAGATTACTTGTGTGTTTTTGTGCTGTATAGTTCGTACAGTCCCTGGAGAACAGTCTTTATTAAAAAAAATGAATGTAAGTCAAGCTTGAGAAAGCCCGAGAGCAAACTTCAACTTTTGATGATGAGTTAGTCATGTCATTATCATAATGTAATTAAGCCTATAGAAACAACCTCCGGGGTTTCAGGTAAAGTGGCTAGGACGAGCGACTGACGTTCTGACTAGCGCTCACTCAGGCATAGATAATCAGGGCAGACGTCTAAAGGTGCCGTTTGTTTTTCGGAACGGGCCCTTTGGTTTAGAATGGGTAAATAATGAAGTTCCTGTTTCTGAAAAGGTCATGTGTAGCAGGAGAAACCACTCTACCATGTGCACACGAGGGACCTCACTTAGTGACTTCACGGAGTCTGATTGGGACCCCTCTAACCAAATGTGAAATGATTTGATCTGCCATTTCAAAGGCTTTCACCTCTAATGGCAGGCAATTTCACAGCGGGTTATGAATGAACTTTAACTCGCCGACCCTGCTCTCCCCGCTGGTCCATAGGCTCTGATGCATGCAATTGTTTTGCTGTTTTGTTGGTAGTTTTTGGTCGGGATGATATTAAGAAAATCAGGACCGTTTTGTCTCTCCTCCGTCTGCTGAGAGGGACTGGCAATATTGTCTTTGGACCCAACTGTAGCCTCCTTGTATGTATTGTAAACATACTAGGACTTCTCCCAAGAGTTCTGGGCCTTTATGGTACAGGTGGTAGCTATAACCCCAGGGTTGTTGGCTCAAGGCCCCCCCATCTCCCTCAATCACTAGTACCTTATAACAACAATGTGTTCTTTATTTCGATGGATCCTTTCTAGGCTCTGCCGTTGTGTTCGCTAACTAACACCTATATTATGCTGTTGTGTGTTGTTGCTCCCTTCCACCCTGCCTAACGTCGATCTCCACTAGACGAAGGACAATGAGCCGTTAATCTTCACGATTCACACTATGATTGAGAACTCTGCACCACGGCCTCAACTGTACCAGCAAGTAAGGTCTTATTGGCAAACCAATGACTCTTCTCCTGCACTCCTCTCCTCCCTCCATCATCGATCCCTCCTGTTTTTGTTCACATTGGATGCAGTCAGTCAGTCGGTTCCCCCTCTTCCTGGTGTCATGATCCCAACATTGTTTGACATGTACCTTCATGTGTTGTTTTGACTACAGCACATCCTCTCCATTCATTTGTGCTTTATTCATCAGTCCGAGGTTGGGTTATGGTGGATGTTAATTAGCCATGCCCATCCTACCTCATTGTAACTTGATGGTATTGTTGCTGCTGAGTATTACGGTGGCTGCTACCTTAGAGCCATACCCCCCCCATCCTCCTGCAATACCAATGCTGTTGATGATGGATCTTATGTTGGCTCGGCGCTGTACGATCACAGTCAAATCAGCACCTCTCTTCTCTGTGCTTTGTAATATTATGTTCCGTTTGTCTACATGGGTTTGATACGAGCTCAATGGATAACCTGTTGTTTAAGTAGCCTAGTGGTTAGAGTGTTGGGCCAGTAACCGAAAGGTTGCTGGATCGAATCCCTGAGCTGATAGGGTAAAAAAAAATCTGTCGTTCTGCCCGTGAACAAGGCAGTTAACCTACTGTTCCCCGGTAGGCCGTCATTGTAAATAAGAATATGTTCTTAACTGACTTGCCTAGTTAAATAAAGGTTAAATAAAAAGTTAATAAAATACAATGAATTCCTTTTTTGGGTGGTGGCCCAATAGTGTAACAGTGAATGAAAGAGTGCAGGGGTATTTTATTTGTAGCTGGGTAAATTGTCCTAGAGGGTGTACTGTGTGGGGTCCATAGTCTGGCCTTTCCACTGTGCTAAATTATCATTTTATTACAGGCTTCTACAGGTATGACTTCAGCCCTGCTCTCTTAAACCTCCCCCTCTTTAGCTGTCCTGGGGTTGAAAATCACCTGCCTGCTCCTTAACTGAAGTAGTCAGGAGTGTGAGGATGGCTGGTTTTCCCCAGCTGTGTGTGTGTGTGTGTGTGTGTGTGTGTGTGTGTGT
Source organism: Oncorhynchus nerka (assembly GCF_034236695.1). Taxonomy (NCBI): domain Eukaryota; kingdom Metazoa; phylum Chordata; class Actinopteri; order Salmoniformes; family Salmonidae; genus Oncorhynchus; species Oncorhynchus nerka. The sequence goes on along the minus strand of NC_088418.1, from coordinate 48,667,707 downwards.
GTGTGTGTGTGTGTGTGTGTGTGTGTGTGTGTGTGTGTGTGTGTGTGTGTGTGTGTGTGTGTGTGTGACTGTGTGCGTTAATGTGTGTGCCTCCGTAAGGGCCAGATTTAGCCCAGGTCTTTTAGAGGTTTTCATTAGTCAAGCTCCAGCCATGACAGAGTGTACCGGGGGACAGTAATGAAGAGTGCACAGAGGGGACGGTAATTAGTGTGGCACAGGGCAGAGCTGCCAACACAGAGGACTATACACCCAGCCTAGCCAACCACTACAGCAGCCCTCTAGCCTCTCTTAAGGGTGTGTGTGTGTTAGAACATCCTCCTCTAGTCTCTGGTGACCTCCTGATGCCAGCTTCCTGTCCTCCATAACTTCTTCACACCCCTGGAGCCTCCATCAGTAGGACTGTTATCAGTGATGCTACTGAAGTGGAAAACACAGTCTGATTTCCCAGCAGAGGGGGCTGACACTCCTTAGTTGTACTCCGAAGTTGTATCCAAAGTGTTGTTAAGTCATAAGTCATGAGAAGAGAAGGTCAATGAAATTGCATGGAGAGCTCCATTTCACCCTCCCTCCCTCTCTCTTCTCTCTCTGGGCTTTGTTGACCCTGTGGACAACTCTTGTAAGGACACAGATATTTACCATGAAAACCACATCACAAATGAATAACCAGACCATGGGTGCATCTTAATACTCTTGTGGCCTCCTCTCCTCGTGTCATCTCCTTCATCTGCTCTGATCGGAAGACACAGGACGGCTGTCATCAGTATGGTGGATACCTACTAGAAATGTGCTTTTACCTGTCCGGTTCTTTAACCTGTCTAGGACTGGCTCGCCAACAGCCAATGAAATTGCAGGGCGCCAAATACAAATCAACAGAAATCTCATAAATAAAATTTCTCAAACATAGAAGTATTAGGCACCATTTTAAAGATACAATTCTCGTTAATCCAGCCACAGTGTCTGATTTCAAAAATGCTTTACAGCGAAAGCTCCACAAATTATTATGTTAGGTCACCACCAACTCACAGAAAATCCCAGCCATTTTTCCAGCCAAAGAGAGGAGTCACAAAAAGCACAAATAGAGATAAAATGAATCACTAACCTTTGATGATCTTCATCAGATGACACTCATAGAACTTTATGTTATACAATACATGTATGTTTTGTTCGGTAAAGATCATATTTATATCCAAAAATCTTATTTTACATTGGCATGTTATGTTCAGTAGTTTCAAAACATGAAGTGATATTGCAGAGAGCCACATGAATTCACAGAAATACTCATTATAAATGTTGATGAAAATTCAAGTGTTATGCATGGAACTTTAGATACACTTCTCCTTAATGCAACCGCTGTGTCAGATTTAAAAAAACTTTACGGGAAAAAACATCATCTGAGAATGGCGCTCAGAGCCCAAACCAGCCAAAATAAATATCCGCCATGTTGCGCAGTCAACATTAGTCAGAAATAGCATTATAAATATTAATTTACCTTTGATGGTCTTCATCAGAATGCACTCCCAGGAATCACAGTTCCACAATAAATGCTTGTTTTGTTCGATAATGTCCATTTATGTCCAATGGCTTCTTTTATTAGGGCATTTGGTAAACAAATCCAAAATCACGTTCAGGTCCAGTCGGACGAAAAGTTCAAAAAGTTATATTACAGTTTGAAGAAACTTGTCAAACTAAGTATAGAATCAATCTTTAGGATGTTTTTATCATAAATGTTCAATAATGTTCCAACCGGAGAATTCCATTGTCTGTAGAAAAGCAATGGAACGAGAGATACCTCTCATGTGAACTGCGCGTGACTGAGAACGAGGCTGCAGGCAGACCCCTTAGTCAAACAGCTCCCATCCGGCCTCCCTTCACAGGAGCAGCCTGAAACAAAGTTCTAAAGACGGTTGACATCTAGTGGAAGCATTGGGAAGTGCAAAATAACCCATATCCAACTGTGTATTCGATAGGGGTGAGTTCAAAAACTACAAACCTCAGATTTCCCACTTCCTGTTTGGATTTTTTGCCTGTCATATGAGTTCTGTTATACTCACAGACATCATTCAAACAGTTTTAGAACCTTCAGAGTGTTTTCTATCCAATACTACTAATAATAATATGCATATATTAGCATCTAGGACTGAGTAGGAGGCGGTTCACTCTGGGCACGCTATTTATCCAAAAGTGAAAATGCTGCCCCCTATCCCAAAGAAGTTTTAACAACGAGACAAGTAGACTATTGAGAAACACCCCATGTCATGGGTCTGTATTACAGGTTGTTTTGCCGTCCCCTGTCTGTGGCTGTCTTCCCACAGGCAGCCCAATTGTGATCTTTTTTCCACTAATAGGTCTTTTGACCAATAACATCAGATCTTTTCAAATCAGATCTTTTTCAGAGCAGATCTGATTGGTCAGAAGACCATTTAGTGAAAAGAAGATCACAATTGGGCTGCCTGTGTAAACACAGCATGTGTGTCTCTAAGGCTGTCTGGTGTTTCAGATCAGCCCTGAGGACTACAAAGACAACTCCTACAGCCACCAGAGACCAGAGGACATCGACATAGACGTAAGACCAAGTCCTTTTATTATTGTCTTGTCGAGGTAGAGGGCAAAGTATTAATTTCCCTTTGCACCTATCCTCTAGTCTAGACACACAGCAGTTGGCTTCCTAGACATAGATTGAAAGATTCAATTAATAGAATACCACACTTTGTGTGTGTGTGTGTGTGTGTGTGTGTGTGTGTGTGTGTGTGTGTGTGTGTTTCAGACTAAGCTGAGCAGACTGTGTGAGCAGGACCAAGTGGTGAGAACACAGGAGGAGAAACTACAGCAACTACACAGAGAGAAGGTAACTACTGTACACAGACTTTCAACTGACAACTTGCTTTACAAACACACACACTGGGCTGTCTGAGGCTGGAGTAGACCTTTATCATACAGAGGGAGAGAAGGAGAGAGAGTGTGCCGAGACTGACGGAGATACAGGGCCTTCAGAAAGTATTCACATCCCTTGACATTTTTTTTTTTTTGTTACAGCCTGAATTTACTATTGATTAACTTGAGATTTTTTGGTCACTGGTCTACACACAATACCCCGTAATTTCAAAGCAGGATTACGTTTTTAGACATTTTTACAAATTAATCAAAAATGAAAAGCTGAAATGTCTTGACTCAATAAGTATTCAACCCATTTGTTATGGCAAGCCTAAATAAGTTCAGGAGTAAACATCTGCTTAATAAGTCACATAATAAGACACATGGACTCAATAATAGTGTGCAAAAATAGTGTTTAAAATTATTTTTTTTAATGACTACCTCATCTCTGTACCACACATACAATTATCTGTAAGGTCCCTCAGTCGAGTAGTGAATTTCAAACACAGATTCAACCACAAAGACCAGGGAGGTTTTCCGATGCCTCACAAAGAAGGGCACCTATTGGTAGATGGGTAAAAATAAAAAAGCAGACATTGAATATCCCTTTGAGAATGGTGAAGTTATTAATTACGCTTTGGGTGGTGTATCAATACACCCAGTCACTACAAAGATACAGGCGTCCTTCCTAACTCAGTTGTTAGGAAGGAAACCGCTCAGTCATTTCACCATGATGCCAATGGTAAGTTTAAAACAGTTACAGAGTTTAATGGCTGTGATAGGAGAAAACTGAGGATGGATCAACAACATTGCAGTTACTCCACAATACTAACCTAAATGACAGAGTGAAAAGACAGAAGCCTGTACAGAATAAAATATTCCAAAACATGCATCCTGTTTACTACAAGTAGTACTGTGGCAATTCACTTTTTGTCCTGCATACAAAGTGTTATCCAATACAACATATTATTGAGTACCACTCTCCATATTTCCAAGCATAGTGGTGGCTGCATCATGTTATGGGTATGCTTGTGCTTGTAATCATTAAGGACAGGGGAGTTTTTCCAGGATAATTAAGAAACTGAATGGAACTAAGCAAAGGCAAAATCCTAGAGGAAAATGTGGTTCAATCTGCTTTCCACCTTACACTTTGAGTTGATTTCACCTTTCAGCAGGACAATAACCTAAAGCACAAGACCAAATCTACACTGGAGTTGCGTACCAAGAAGACTGTGATTATTCCATGAGTGGTCGATTTACAGTTTTGACTTTAATCTGCTTGAAAATCTATGGCAAGACCTGAAAATGGTTGTCTAGCAATGATCGACAACCAATTTGACAGAGCTTGAAGAATTTTGAAGAAAGACTCACAGCTGCAATCGCTGAAAAAGTTGCTTCTAAAAAAGTATTGACTCAGGGGTGTGAATACTTATGTAAATGAGATACTGTGTGTAAACGGGTGACTTTTAATTTTTTTTTAATCCATTTTGAATTCAGGCTGTAACAAAATAAAATGTGGAATACATCAAGGGGTATGAATACTTTATCATGGTCTCTCCAAGGCTACCAACCCTCTTTTGCCAGGCTTGTACCACAGTGTATAGACGAGCTAGCAGACTCACAGCTGGGAACTGACTCTCTCTCCCTTGCAGACAGCAGCTCTAGCCTGCCCCCTAGGGTCCTGGGAGTGGCGGTACACACTTTTGATGGTGGCGATGCTATGATAATGTTTGGTTGGTTCTTTGCCTGTGGTTCTGTTTGTGTTTCTGCGTGTAGTCGTCAGACAAATGTTGGCCGTAGATGTTGTGCTGACCTGTGTCGTCTTCTTCCTCTTCCTATCTCTCTGCAGAACACCCTGGAGACGGCTTTGCTGTCTGCCAGTCAGGAGATAGAGCAGAGCTCTGACAACCCAGCAGCTGTACAGAGCCTTATACAGCAGAGAGACGTACTGCAGAATGGACTGCTCAGTACCTGTAGAGAACTGGCACGGGTCAACACTGTGAGTTCATATTGTAGCGGTATTTATTAGAGAGGGGCAAAGAGAGATTTTGTTCGGGCGCCAGGCAGGTATTAACCATACCGAAAGGAAAATAGTAGAATAGAGAGAGTACCACTACCAGACCAACACACATCAGCAGAAGAGACTGCCTAGAGTGTAGCCTGTTTACCAGATAGCCAGTGGAGAGAAAAGAGAATACACACCATATAAAACCCACATCACAGCACAGGGGTAACCCCACCCAGAATACCTCATACAATAATAATAATAATAATAATAATGGCAGAGCAATTGAACAGCGACTTCATACAAGAAAGAACCCAGTCATCAACAGAGGATTTGCAGTAATATGTATTATCGTCCAGTGGAGGAGTGCAGAGGGTATGAATGTGGGGGGTGTTCTTAGACACAACAAAGGCCTTAAAAATTTCCACAATCTTCTCGGCCACATGTCATTAGTACACCTCAATACAGTTCACATAACAATACACAATTTGCAAGCAACCTCACTTTTAACTAAAATGTCCACCCAAATACATCTGGCAGGGCAATAATAGTCCAGCTCTAAAGAGAGAAAGAGAACAAGAGAGATCTTAGCTGTGGTCTTCAGGTATGCCGGTGTACTGTCTGATGGTTTGTATGTCAAAGCCTCGTAACAATGTTGCTACTAATTCCATGCGATCCATAACCGGCGCGGACCTAGAACTGTCACACCGATGATTAAGTTAAATACTTTATAAACTACACACGCTGAAAATAAACCAAACTTCTGCAGCATAGCACACACAATCAAACTGTCGCGCCAACCAAGAGCTCCTCCCCAAAGAGCTGAACGAGCTGTCTTTATTTTCTCCTTCCTTACTGCTGATGCGCTACTTAAGTGGCAACGCACGGTGAAGGCTCTGTGCAGGATTTCGCCACAATATGTATACACACACACACACACACACACACACACTGTACATGCAGATGTCAACACACACTGATCAGCACCTTTCAAGATCTCTCCAGTGTCAATGCTGTGAGTGTCAGTGCATAAACACACGCACACACACACACATACACACACACACACGCTGTCTAGTAGTGACACCCTCTTGTCTCTCAGGAGTTGGAGCGGTCGTGGAGGGAGTATGATAAAATGGAATCTGGCGTCTCTCTGGCCAAAACAAACCTGTTGGAACAGCTAGAGGCCCTGGGCAGCCCACAGGTAAGACTCTCTCTCAACCACTCACACACATGCAAACATGCCTTTGCAAGATGTAGAGTGTTTTTTAATCATTTTCTGTCACTGTGTGAGCAGACGGAACCTCCCAGCCAGCAGCATGTCCACATCCAGAAAGAGCTGTGGAGGATCCAAGATGTGATGGAGGCTCTGGCCAAGAACAAACCCCAGAGGACCACTGACACTGGTTTCCTTGGTTCCAAACCCATCTCAAACCTACAGAAGAACGAGGTGAGTCTCACTTCTACTCTATGGATAAAGACAAACACCAGATAAGTACTGTATATAATCTGTGCATGGAGTCTTTGTGAACTGATTTAAAGCTGTCCAAGGCCTACATGTGAGACGGATGGGAGCCAGGTAGCTCCACTCAATGCCACAGGAGACTGTGCTGATCTGTCTAATACTCTTGTCTGGTGTGGCTTACTGTTGTCACAAGAGTGTCTCAACAACAACAACTTTCTATCTATCCTCTCCTCATGCGGCAGCCGGTGACCTTGTTCCGGTCACTCTGTTCTCTCACGGAGGGTGACCGTCAGCCCCCCGCCCGCCCCTCCCCCAGTCCTACGGCTCAACAGAGCGCCCTCCCGCTGTACCCCCCCTTCCCTCCCCCTCGGGCGCCCGTCCGCCACCACACACAAGCAAGCACGGCCAGAGGAACGGAACACACAGCAGTGTAAGAGACACGCTGACTCGTCACGCCTGACCCTTCAACCCCTGTCCTTGTGCTTCATCATCGCTACTTGCCCTTAAGCACAGATCTAGGATCTGTTTAACTTCACCAAATTCTAATCTTAACCGTTAGGGTGAGGTAATACAAAACTGATCTTAGGTCAGTGTCTAGGGGCAGTTTTATCCTACTCTGTACAAGACCAGTACAAATTGACCCCTGACCCTCTACCTTTACCCTCACCACACATGGTTAATCTCTCATCGCCAACTTGGGTCACCGTTGTGACTCTCTTTTCGTTTGCTCTGAATCATTTGTTTTACCATTTGTAGACATTCAGGTTTTTCCTTGCCTCTTACCCTGGAGTGTTGAGTTTGACATTCATTCCTTTGGTTTATCATCTGTTTGCTCTTCAGTTTGGTTTATTCTTCTTTCCATGGAAGCGTGTGTGACTCCACCCCAGTTGTCATTCCGACTGTGTCTGAGTGCTGTGCTGCGGTGTGACTACTCTTAGTGTTTGGAGTGTCAGTTAACCGTTTTCTGCTCTTTTCGGCTCCGTTTTAAATGTCCCTCGACCATCCATCGGTCACATCCATCGTGACCACTTTGTGACCTGCGGGTGTCCGTGTTTCCTATGCGTGTACCTCTCAGTGTGCTGACTCTCTGTCCCTCTACAGCAAGGCCCAGACTACCGTCTGTATAAGAGTGAACCAGAGCTGACCACTGTGGCCGAGGAGGTGGACGATAACAACGGAGAGGACAATGACAAGGACAGACTACAGGCGGGGCTGACCACTGACAAGGAGCCTGCGGCCACTAAAGGTCAGTCACTGTCTGTCATCAGTTTGGTCATGCTGCTGCCGCTGTTTCAGGCTGGATACCTGCTCGGGTCAAAACTATTGTAATTCAGTGAATTCAAGAAGTAATTATAAATTCCATAGGTCAACTTATAAAGCGCATTATAAGTATTACTTATAAAAGGTTTATAAGTACTCTATTAACTGAATATAAAAATTAAACACCTCTAATGGCTTTGTCACTGACTTAGTCCCCCACCCCTCCAAGTCCCATTAGGAGTACCAGTCTACCCAGTGGGTATCGTGCCCCCCAGGACCAAATCCCCCATGAGCCCCCCAGAGTCCTGCACCATCGCCTCCTACGTCACCCTGAGGAAGGGCAAGAAGCCTGACCCCAGGACTGTAAGTCTGACTCAGCACTTTAGGGAATAGCAGGGGAACAGAACTATACACTGACCCTCGCTAACATATTAGAAACTGTTGTTTGATAGACAGAACAGCACTGATTTTGGATTCGGAAGTGCTACTGTTGCTATTCATTCCCTGACATTTTTACCACTACAAGAGCTGGAGAAGGACACAATATGTCACCAATAGACGGGCAGATAAAACGTAATAATAATCCAACGTGACTGATCCCTGCTCCGCTGCTCCCCCTGTAGGAGCGTCCTCACAGTGCGGTGGAGCAGACGTGCGGACCGGGGGAGAGGGAGAGCGGCAGAGCCAGGATGAGTGTAGAGGAGCAGCTGGAGAGGATCAGGAGACACCAGCAGGCCTCGCTCAGGGAGAAGAAGAGAAGTAGCAGTAGTATCTCCCCCTCACGCTCTCCATCCTTCTCCAAGGAGAACCCCTTCGTTACACAGGTAACCTCTCCTCGGTTTGGTGTGTGTGTTTGATAGGACTTGATAGGACTACGCGTGTGTCTGTGCGTGTGTGTGTGTGTGTGTGTGTGTGTTGATAAACGTTGTTTCACAGCATTGAATGTGATTGTGTACACACTGTAAAACTGAGTTATTAATTTGGCATGTGTGTCTCCTGCAGGTCAGGCTGGAGGTGTTCTCCACAGACACCCAGGAGCTGGAGGCAGCACTGCAAGACCTGGAGGAGGTCAGAGGCCGAGTTACAGAGCATCTGGAGAGGGACCGAGGTGCAGAACTGGAGCTGCAGAGAGACAGAGCTGCAGCAGCTGCTGAAGAAGAAATGGAGAGGGGTCGAGCTGCAATAGAAAAGCTGGAGCGAGACATGACTGAGGTGGCTGCAGTGGTGGAGCAGGAGATGGCCAGGACTGCTGTGGCTGTAGAAGAGGAGTTGGACAGGGCTGCAGAATTGGAGCTGGAGAGAGACCGGGCCGCAGTGGCAGCAGCTGCAGAAGAATTGGAGAGGGCTAGAGCTGCAGCTGAAGAACTAGTCAGAGGGAGGACTGCAGTGTCTCCAGAAGAGGCGCTGGATATTGACACGGCTGCATTGGTGGAGCTGGAGATGGAAATCACTGTGGTAGAGGAGATCAGCTACAGAGCTGAGGAGGTGGATGTCATCCCTGTCCCCAGGCTGAGTGAGGAGGAGCCACAGCCCCGGACGGAGAGCTCCAGTATGGACACAGAGGTAGGAGAGTGTCCCTACTCACACAGACCACCAGAGAGCAGAATATGTATGGCAGACAATATCATTTGATAAGTATGTTTATGACTAGTAGGAGTGGTGACTGAGTCAGCATGGTGTACTGTAACCATGTATAAATAAGAAAGATCCTTACCGAGGATGCACAGAGCACTGTGTTCCTTCACTGAAAAATGAATGTTTTCAAAGAGAGTATTCAGAGAGAGAGGAAAGACTTGTACAAGTACAAATTTATATCTAATCCAATAATGTTGGCTAAGAGTGTTTCAGGGTTTTAGGGCATAAATGGTTGTGTTGTGTTGGCAGCCTGGTCTCCGTGTTAATGTCCTTTAATCTGATCTGGGAGTCTTTGTGGGCGTGAGGAGGATCCAGGCTGGATTTAGGGGTTTATCTCTGGGCCTCAGCCCAGCCGTGGTGACTCACACTGGGCTAGAGAGAGCGAGAGAGAGACACCTCCCAGAGCTGGCCTGAGCTCCACGGAATCTCATGATCTGATGATGATGATGATGCATAATAATATGGTTGATTGGTTATCACCATGTGTCTTATACCAATGTGTCTCAACTCCAGTCCTTGTGGATCCTCAACAGTACGCATTTGTTCTTGTAGCCCCGGGCAAACATCGCTGAGTGGCTGGGTGGCTTGATGATGAGTTGACCGTTTGAATCAGGTGGGCTTGTCAGGGGTTAGAATAAACCAAATGTACTGCTGGAGTTACTCAAGGACTGGAGTGGTGCCTTACACCTACCCGGTTTCTTCAGATCCCCAAACATCGAAGAGGTAGCCGCTAGGGATTGACATTAGACCACCAAGATCGTGTTCAGTAGGGCAAAAATAAGAGCTCCGTTTCAAAACATATTTTCCTGTTTGGTACCGCCTGAACACAACCCAGACTACAGTCGATCTCACTGTCCGTGTGTTGCAGGTGTCAGAGACCCAGGTGATGGTGATATCGGATCAGGGTGTGAAGCCCCTGTATGTACAGTACCTGATCCCTGGACAACATCAACAGCAGGGGGAGAGGGAGACAGAGAGGAGAAACACCCACACTCCCAACACCCTCATTCCCCACAACAGGTGAGACTAGCTGGGCCTCACCAGGACATATCTTAGCCTCTCTGGATCGATAGCAACTTTGACCCTGTTTGAATACTTTAAAACCATCCCTTCCTTCATCCAACTGTATTTAGATCAGTGACTACCTCATTAAAGGCAGTAAAGAAGGATGCATTTGTAAGTATTGGAATAAGGCCTGTATGTGAAGGTGTGACTGTGCCAGTTTGCCAGCTGCTGTGTCAGAAGCACTGACTCCTGAACTTGAGGAGGACATGATGCAGAGTGAGGTGATGCAAGGGGAGGCCCCGGAGCATGAGACCCAGGGGAACAACATTAACATATCCTATGAACTACCAGTAGAGGACGCTAAACTCAACAACAACCTGATGGCAGGTAAGAGAACAAAGTGCTTTGTTGATGATGATTGATTAATGGAATGATTGATGGATTGATTGATTGATATATAACTGATAAATGTCAAAGCATTTACGTACAGTACCAGTCCAAATTTGGACACCTACTCATTCAAGGGTTTTTCTTTATTTGTACTATTTTTCTACATTGTAGAATAATAGTGAAGACATCAAATCTATTAAATAACACATCTTTGCAGAATCTTGGCATTCTCTCAACCAGCTTCATAAGGAATGCTTTTCCAACAGTCTTGAAGGGGTTCCCACGTATGCTGCTTTTCTTTGTTGGCTGCTTTTCATTCACTCTGCGGTTCATCTCATCCCAAACCATCTCAATTGGGTTGAGGTCGGGTGATTGTGGAGGCCAGGTCATCTGATGCAGCACTCCATCACTCTCCTTCTTGGTCAAATAGCCCTTACTCAGCCTGGAGGTGTGTTTTGGGTCACTGTCCTGTTGAAAAACAAATGATAGTCCCACTAAGCCCAAACCAGATGGATGGGATGGCATATCACTGCAGAATGCTGTGGTAGACATGCTGCTTAAGTGCCTTGAATTCTAAATAAATCACAGACAGTGTCACCAGCAAAGCACCATCACACCTCCTCCATGCTTCACGGTGGGAACCACACATGTGGAGATCATCCGTTCACCTACTCTGTGTCTCATAAAGACATGACGGTTAGAACCAAAAATCGCACATTTGGACTCAGACCAAAGGACAGATTTCCACCAGTCCAATGTCCATTGCCTGTGTTTCTTGGTCCATGCAAGTTATTCTTGTTATTGGTGTTCTTTAGGTAGTGGTTTCATTGCAGCAAATCGACCATGAAGGCCTGATTCACGCAGTTTCCACTGAACAGTTGATGTTGAGATGTGTCTGTTACTTGAACTCTGACATTCATTTATTTGGGCTGCAATCTGAGGTGCAGTTAACTCTAATGAACGTATTCTCTGCATTAGAGGTAACTCTGAGTCTTCCTTTCCTGTCCTCATGAGAGCCAGTTTCATCATAGCACTTGATGGATTCCATATGTGTTATTTCATAGTTGTAATGTCTTCTCTATTATTCCACAATGTAGAAAATTGTAAAAATGAAGAAAAACCCTTGAGTGAGTAGGTGTGTCCAAACTTTTGACTGCTACTGTGTGTGTTGTTTGCAGTGAAAAGCCTGCCCTTTCCACCCCAGTCCTCCTCCTCTCCCTCTCCTCCATCTCCTCCTCAACTCACTGACGGATCCCACTTCATGTGTGTGTAGACGTGTCGAGGAGGTGGTTCTGTGAACTGAACTACACTCAGTAAGAGACTTCTCTGACCTTACCTACAACCTTTGACCTTTATCAAATCAAATGTTATGCGCTGAATACAACAGGCCTTATAGTGCAATGCTTACTTACAAGCCCTAAACAACAATGCAGTTTAAAAAAAAATGTAAAATACAACAACAAAAAATAAGAATAACAAATAAAAGTAATAGATAATTAAATAGCAGCAGTAAAATAACAATAGCGAGGCTATATACAGGGGGTGCAGGTACAGAGTCGATGTGCGGGGTCACCGGTTAGTTGAGGTAATTGGGGTAATATGTACTGTAGGTAAAGTTAATAACTCTACCCATCAACACCCTAACCTCAACTTCAGGGTCCAGTGCTCAGCCCTCAGAGATCTACCCTCCAATCGACACAGATCTTACCAGCAGGCAACATCACACCAGCCATTTAAACACAGACATGATTTGTCGCCGAAGCAAAAAGCACTGTCTAGTCATGTCAGCATAAACATTTTCTCAACATTTCTTTGTTGTTGAACATTGTGGCTTGTGACCTCTGCTATTTTTGTGTGTGCTCATCGGTCTCTTCACCTCTTCCCTCTCTTTGCACTTATCCCTGCAGCCCAGACATTGACCTTGGTGAGCAGTGACTCATAAGCGATGCCAGCCTGGAGACCCAAGATGGCATCCTACAGAGCCATGATGGCACCAGCCAGCCTGCACAGAGCATGCCCAGTAGCTCTCTGTATGTATAGAAACAACTGTAGCCAGACAGACAGAAAGAGTAGATCCACAGGCCTGCTCGTATTACTTACTGCCTGCCTACACAATAACTGTGATGCAAAACTTTTTCATTCACACAGAGATATCAGAGGACGAGATAGTATTACCAGAGTGATAATTTATGATGATTATTATTATTACAGGTATTATGATGGTCTGTTATTTTGGACATGTTCTGTGAGGATGTCTTGAGTGTCTATTAGCTGAGCACTGCTGTGAAAAGGAGAGGACTGTACAGTTGTAAATAAGAGCACTAGAGGAGTCTCACACTGGGAAGATCTCAATTGCATACTCCTTTCTCATCTAATGGGTTCTGAGAAGAAGACAAGGACCTGAGGATGGGAGGAGTATGCATTTGAGGTCTTCCCACGATCACACACTATTGAGAGGGCGAAGCACCAAATCTACACACACTAAGGCAGTGCTTTACTTTAACCACACGGGGGCGCCATATGCTCTTGTCTTTTTTACTGGTTTTACTCCCATTTAAGTTTTTAACCTGATGCCCTAAACTTTTCATTTTCCACATATTTTACACCGCACATTCCCTCATTGTTCAAAGAAGTTGTTAATATATACATATATAAAACATATAGAATGAACTAACTATTCAATGGGTTTATACTTCAATAAGGTGCCACCCTATTGCTGCTGTTGGACAGAGTTTAAATATTTTATAAAAGTTGTGTTTATTTATGTCGGGAGGATCGCCGCTGACAACCACACGTAAATGTCCTGGGTTAGAATCGATCTGCTTCTCTGTTTTTTTTTTATACGGCTGAGATATATTTAAAGTAAAATATAGAAGAGAGATAAAATAGTTTTATGAGATTAGGGTTGTGTGTTAGATTCTGTCTGATTGTGTGGAGTCCTGGACAGAGAGAAGAGAATAGCACATGTATAAGCAATAAGCAGGCGTTTTGTTCCTCCAGGACATTAAAATATAATGTACATAAATGTAAAGTTTCATTGTGTAAATGATGTACACCATAGAAAGAGCAGAGCAGAAATTATAAGTCTGAGGTTATTATTATTAGAGTTAATATGAAAAATGTTCATATCTCATCTGTTTTATATCATGTGGAATAAATGTTGATGTTCTTAAATGCTGCAGTGGGGGTTTATGTTATGACACAAGCTACGTATTTACAATTGTTTTAAACATTGGAGATCGAAGGAATGCCATTCCCAATGCTTCCTGCTGTTTTGGTTTTATCATGTTACAAATATGATTTCCTGATCACTGATATGATAGAAGCTCTGATGGTGCTGAAGACGAGACATTGACAAACTTTAAAGATCAGGAAGCTCCTTTCTGTGTCCGTTGAGGGACCGGGACTCTGGCCTCCAGCTGGAAGTGTAGCCTACAGGCCAATAGCTCATATCCACTTGGTACATGAATGATCTCTGGTCTGGACAGTGCCACTGTCACACAAGACGCAGCCAATCACTCAGGTCATCGACACAGTAAGGTCAGTCCCCTCCATTCTCACCCTCTTTCCCCATCCTACCACCTTCTTCCCTTCCCCCTCCCCCCCTTTCATGCTGGACACACATGAGTAGCTATGTTAATGAGGCTTTGAATCTTTTGTGGTCCCGGCCTTGAGCACTCTGTGGCTATGTGGGCCTGGTTCCATTCCACTCCTTCCACTAGTTCCTACCCTATAGTTCCTAATCCCTACCACCTTACGTATTTAGTATTTTATTAGGATACCCATTAGCTACTCCTCTTGTACCTGTACTTGGAAGAGTCTTTTACATGTGGTCATGATTTCCTACCTTACTTTTACAACTGAATAAGGCCTGGAGATGAAGAAAAGAAAATATATCCGCTTTGATGAATCTCTGCTTTATACAAAAACATAAATACACATATGCTAGGCCCGCTAATACAGTGGAGCACATGTATGGTGGTAAGAATTGTCTAGATTTATGACTGAAATGTGTTAATGGATGATTGGCCCTACATTTCACTTTAAATGATGTCAATGTTCTGTTTTCTGGAACACTTTAAAAAAAAAAGTTTATTGAATACCCGAAACATCCAATAGACTTGCAGCTCAACAACAACACCACACCAGTCATCCAATAGACTTCTATTCAGAGCAACACACAGAAGCATCCAGGGTCAACGCCCTGCTCAAGGGCACGTTGACAGATCTCCCACCTGGCCAAACCAAGATCCCCCCCACAGTTTCCCAGTAGCTGTCCCGCAACCGTTCGAGACCCCCCTCCTCCAAAGGACATCAAGGACAACTAAAATCATAACAGCAATATATGTTTGTGTGCATGTCTGGCACTATTACATGTATGTGTGTGTTCTTGTATGCGTTTATGTGAATGAGAGTGTGTGTATATGCATGTGTACAAACACCTGCACGGCATCAGCCTCAGGCAAACCCGTGTTGTGCCGAAACTCTCTCCCCTGCTCCCCCCGTTCTTCATTGCTGGGACTTGCTTGCTAGTTGAGATTTCTGCTCTTAACTCCGTTGTCAGTTTAGCCAACATTTCACTGTTCTTAGTGGCAGAAAGTATTTTGTATGCAGTTTTCGGTTTGGCTATTTGTTTAAGTGTAGGCGGCGGTTCTTGCTTGTATGGCGCCCTGGGTGAACCCCCCGTCAGCGCCCCGCCCCCGGGTCCCGCCGCCGTGGGCGGTTGCCCATGTCGCTCGTACATAAATCCGCTACTGATTTGTATTAGTCTATAAATACATCTCTTTGCCAAAGTTATTCATCTCTCCCATGTCTTATTCGACTAGTATTTTTCAAAGTGTAAGGATAATAATTCAGCCGTAGTTGTTCTGAAATGTCTAATGCTTGCCAACGTTTCACTCCCTCCTCTATGTTTAATGTAACACACATACATTAATTAATAATTTCGGTGTCCTATCCTGACGTGAAGTTTGTTCTATAGAAAGTATTTGACTCTGATGTGTGCCGAAGAAAGTATTTGACTCTAGCCACAAGAATAAGGAAATTAGAATGGGGGGGGGGATTCTGGCAGGGGGGGAGATTTTCGGTACAACACCGGCATTAGCTGTAAAAACACTGCCCCTCAGTGTCATTCAAACGTACTTTTTATTGTTTTAGTTTGACTTCATTTTTGACTGTCTGACCATCATTCTATCTCCCGCACAGCAACTCCACTCCCACTTGTCTCCAATTCCACATCCCAACCCTCAGCTTCCCTCAGCCCATCCCATCTATCTCTGCTGGCCACCCTCTACAAAGTTCTACTCAACATATATCTTTCAACTATGCTATGATGTTTAACGTACAATTTCAATCTAATCTAATAGAATCTACAAATTACGTGTGGAAGATCAATACTTTTACTAAGAGTATTAGTATATTAGTAATTGACTGACCCGGTCTCTCCAGATCTCCTAACAGTACTATTTCTAGGGTCAATTTTAGATCAATGTTAAGCATTTTCAGCCATTCCTGAACCTGAGACCAGAAACAGGCTACCTGAGGGCAATACCAAAATAAATGGTCTATTGATTCTGTATCCGCACAACAAAATCTGCAGAGCTTCGATGGTTTTATGCCCCAAATATTCAACATTTTGTTGGTGGCAAGAATTCTACATAATAATTTTAGCTGAAAAGCACGAAGTCCTGAATCTAGGCTTTATACAAAAACATAATTACACATATGCTTAAGGCCCGCTAAGAGTGGAACACCGGTATGGTGGTAAGAATTGTCTAGATTTATGACTGAAATGTATTAATGGGTGATTGGCCCTAACATTTCACTTTAAATTATGTCAATGTTGTGTTTTCTGGAACAATTCTTTTGGAAATATAAAACATATAACAATAGTTCTCTGGAACACGTGGAACGGTCCACAATGCGGGGGACTACGTCATGGTTATGCCTCCTCCCCTCGCGTCGCGGTTGAACGCTCATGGTGAAGCAGCGCATGCGATTGGGAGAAAGAACCAACTTTTGGGGGGGTAGTAGCCTACAACACAAAATAGCTTACTAAGAGCTGTGAACATGGCTGCAGTTAAAACCAACGGTACCGAACAAGACTCCACACCGGCAAACGAGCAAAATGGAACATTGGCCAAGGGAGAGAACATGAATAATAAGCAGGGCCCTGCAGACTCGAAACAGGAACCGGGTGACAACGAGGACGAAACCGAAATGGACGTGAGCAACGGAGACAGCAAAGAGGAGAAGCCTTCAGTCGCACCAGAAGTCGCCAAAGAATCGGTTTTACCCACGGAAAACGGCAACAAAGAAGACGAACCGGCCTGTGAACTGTCTGAACCGGTTAAAAGTCCGGTGGAGGGAATCCCTGCGAGTAGCACCGAAACCGGGGAGAGCACCGTGGAGCTGAATCAAGAACAAAGAGAGGAGAGCGTGTCCTCGCCTCCTAGCTCCGACAAGACCAAAAGCGAGGAATCCACGGAGAAAACCGACCACGGTATCAAAAGACGGGCCAGTGTCGAGATATCCTCCTCGGATGGAGAACCTCTCAGTCGAATGGATTCGGAAGACAGGTCTGTGCATTACTAATACCCAGTCAAATGTTGAATACAAAGCAGCGCAACAATGTTACCAGCCGACACCAACAATGATTCAATCTCGATAAGGTGTTGACGTTTGTGATCAAACTACATTGTCACGAGTTGCATGCACTATCCTTGCAATTATACAGTGTTGTGTGATATCTCCGTACCTTGTCTTTTGCCAAACAACAGTTTAGCGTAACAAAAGGGTTTGTTTTGCTACAATGCATCACCACCCAATGCGCAACGATGCGTTATGGACAGTTGACAACATTTGGGTACATGCATAGTTTTAACCGATAGTTGAATAGGCCTAGGTTTGCCTTTAGGTTTCAACGGAATGGTTCCACGCTGCACGTACACCCGCATCTGGACATAATGTCCATGTATGGCCTGCATTGCCACTTGGCCACCACGATGCTCATTGTGTAATAACGTAGCTACTATAACACCACGTTTTAAAAAGAGAGACACCAGCAATATGAACATTTCAGACTTGATTTTATCTTATGAACCAATTCCGTGAGTAAGATCGTCCAAGTTGGCATGTATCCTTGAAAACCGTTTGGTGAAAGTCCCATGAGTAATTTCACAAGTGGAGCACCGAGACAAAGAAAATTATAATCACACACTAACATATCTACACACACACTTACAGACGTGTCAGTGTGGTCAACACAACTCCTCGTCGCCTTCTAGTTGGTTTGGCCTTGTGGCTGGGTCACTGTAGTTACAGGATGTCTATGTTGAGATGAGTCCTACACACACACACACAGATTCTCACCCACATGCACATGAGGGAATCACACGCACAAGTCTTTCTGAGATATTTAGATGTGTACCCAGAATTCCCCATGCCATTATGTGAAATGGCCAAGATGGAACTTCCACTGGATCATAAACTAGTGCAGAACGAGAGAGTGAATCCGATCAAAGGCGTTAGAAATGAGTAATGATGTATGCAACTCGCTGCTCAACTCTCTTACAGTAGCAACTTAGGATACTTTACTCGGGGTTGCTGCGGGCCTGCCGAAGCAGTGAGTTTCGCCGATCTGATTCACCTAACACTGTGCAGAATTCCGGTTACGCCTGTGTGACTCTTTATGTGCATGTAACAATAGAAGTCAACACACAGACACATATGCAAAAGCCTGTATGCAAAAGTCCAGTGTAGATATAGGGTCCTATCGGCCAGATACTAATACATCTAGATTTGCCCCTGTACACAATGTCTGAATATCACTAGACTAGCCAACAGAAAATAACAATATACACATACTTTTCTTATTCAGACGGAAGCAGAGAAATCAACCATTTCACACACCTCGATATCCACCCTTCTCCTTTTGCTGCTAAAATAGTGGGATGATTCCCTTTCTGGATCCCAGTAGATTGTTTCAGTCTGTAGCCATAAGATGACCTGTAGCGGGTAGCTAACAAAAGAAACCCAGTTAAAGGCCTAAGACCCTGTGTTACTACATTTCAGCTCCTGTTGTATCTGAAGGAGAGGGGATCCCACCCCCTTTCCCCCCCTCTCCCGTCCTGGTGTGTTGCTTTGTCTAGCCGGGGTAGAAAGGCCTGTAGTAAGAAAAGAGCGAGTGAATGGAGGAGAGAGCTCTGCTGTTTGGGCAGCTGCATGGTCTCAATGTAACTTTTGTTCCCCTGCTGGCATTGAGGACCTCAGGAACAGAGCAGGGGAGCAGCTGGAGGCAGGCAGCTTTATGAGGTGTGTGTGTGTGTGTGTGTCACTTTCTCTTCATTCAGTCCAACATGGTAGCATTACTGTGTCACTAGTGCACTCTGAGAGGCTTTGTGTGTGAGGACGAAGGGATATACTTCTATGTCTATAGTGGCCAGAGATTAAAATCCGCCATGACACCCTCACATCCCTCCTTGTAGACCAGGCATACTAAACCTCATATGCCCCAGAGAAGTGGCACCGTCTGTTGAAGAGCGGTGTCGGCACATGCTATAAACGCACTAAATCACCAAGATTTAGTGACTGAGGCTGTCCAAACCCATGACTAGAACTGACCGCAAGGCGCGACTGAGGGTAGTGCGTACCGCCCAGTACATCACTGGGGCCAAGGTTCCTGCCATCCAGGACCTCTATACCAGGCGGCGTCAGAGGAAGGCCCTAAAAATTTCCAAAGACTTCAGCCACCCTGGTCAGACTGTTCTCTCTGCTACGACACAACCAGAGGTACCAGACCGCGAAGTCTAGGTCCAAAATGCTGCTTAACAGCCATAAGGTTGCTGAACAGCATCTAACCTCTCAAGCCATAAGGCTGCTTAACAGCATCTAACCTCCCAAGCCATAAGGCTGCTGAACAGCATCTAACCTCTCAAGCCATAAGGCTGCTGAACAGCATCTAACCTCCCAAGCCATAAGGCTGCTGAACAGCATCTAACCTCCCAAGCCATAAGGCTGCTGAACAGCATCTAACCTCTCAAGCCATAAGGCTGCTGAACAGCATCTAACCTCCCAAGCTATAAGGCTGCTTAACAACCTCTCAAGCCATAAGGCTGCTGAACAGCATCTAACCTCTCAAGCCATAAGGCTGCTGAACAGCATCTAACCTCTCAAGCCATAAGGCTGCTAAACAGCATCTAACCTCTCAAGCCATACGGTTGCTGAACAGCATCTAACCTCCCAAGCCATAAGGCTGCTGAACAGCATCTAACCTCCCAAGCCATAAGGCTGCTGAACAGCATCTAACCTCCCAAGCCATAAGGCTGCTGAACAGCATCTAACCTCCCAAGCCATAAGGCTGCTGAACAGCATCTAACCTCCCAAGCCATAAGGCTGCTGAACAGCATCTAACCTCCCAAGCCATAAGGCTGCTGAACAGCATCTAACCTCCCAAGCCATAAGGCTGCTGAACAGCTAATTAAATGGCTGTATTGACCCCTCCCCCTTTTTTACGCTGCTGCTACTCACTGTTTATCTATGCATAGTCACTTTACCCCTACCTACGTGCACATATTACCTCAATTGCCTCGATTAACTTGTCTCCTGCACATTGACTCGGTACCGGTAAGGCCCTGTATGTAGCCTCATTATTGTTATTTTGTTACTCTTGTTTTTTTACGCTAGTTTATTTAGTAAATATTTTCTTAACTCTATTTTCTTAAGTGCATTGTTGGTTAAGGGCTTGTAAGTAAGCATTTCAAGGTAAGATGTGACTAATAACATTTGATTGCTATGTAGTACAACAGATCTCTGTGCTGACCCCATCTCCCTCCCTCTCTCTCAGTATCAGCAGTACTCTGATGGACATGGAGAGCACAGCGTCCAGCGGGCGCTCCACACCTGCCATGATGAACGGGCACGGCCCGGGCACCGCCACCCCGTCGGTGGGTAAGGGCGTGGCATACACCTGCTGCTGGGACCAGTGCCAGCTCCTCTTTACCACCAGCCCAGACCTGGCTGAGCACATCAGGGGCGTGCACGTGGACGGACAACGGGGAGGGGTATGTTTTTTTTCTTTTCTATCCTTCACTTCCTCTATCATCTTCTCTGTCCTGCCTGCCTGCTCACCATCTTCTATCCCCTTCCTCCTTCCCCTTCGAGTTTTACGCCTCCAACTCGTCTTCTCCTCTTCTCCACCACCACAACCCTGTCTTCAAAATATCAATCCCCCTCTTGAAGATAATCCAAACATCCTGTGTTAAACTAAGTCCAGATGAGAAGTACTGCTGCACAAAGACCGCTTGATGTTTTATCTCTCTTGGAACTGTAGGTTCAGAGAGGGGGTGGGGGTCAGTTTACGGGGGCTTGAGTTTCTAGGTGCTTCGGTTAAAAATGATCCGTCATTGAATTTATATATGAAATGTCCATCTGCCAACTACTACAATTCTCTAGGATAGTAGGACATTTAGTTTCTTACATTGCATCTTGGGTAACTCATAAGAGCTAGGTTGTGAGTGACCTGTGAAGAGACGTGTGTTTAACAGTGTTGCTGTCCTCTCGCCAGGTTTTTGTGTGCCTGTGGAAAGGCTGCAAGGTGTACAACACCCCGTCGACCAGTCAGAGCTGGCTCCAGAGACACATGGTCTCACACAGCGGAGACAAACCATTCAAGGTGAGAAAATGCCTTCCTTTCTTCCATTTTCCTGTTCGGTCGCTCGCTCACTCTCCCTTTACTGTCACACACACACAATATCAAAGCACTGACTCTGCAAACCACATCCTCATGTCATATACAGAAGAGCCTTCATCATATTGATACCCCTTGACTTATTCCACATTTTGTTGTGTTACAGCCTGAATTCAACATGGATTCAATTGTTTTTCCTTCGCCCATCTACACACTACCTCATAATGACAAAGTGAAAACATGTTTTTATTTATTTTTGCTAATTTATTGAAAATTAAATACAGAAATATCTCGTTTACAGAAGTATTCACACCCCTGAGTTAATACATGTTAGAATCACCGTTGGCAGCGATTACAGCTGTGAGTCTTTCTGGGTATGTCTCTAAGAGCTTTGCACACCTGGATTGTACAATATTTGCACATTATTTTTATATTCTTCAAGCTCTGTCAAGTTGGTTGTTGCTCATTGCTAGACAGCCATTTTCAAGTCTCGTATTAGATTTTCAAGCCAATTTGTGTCAAAACTGTAACAAGGCCACTCCGGAACATTACGGAACATTATTCAATGTCGTCTTGGTAAGCAACTCCTGTGTATATTTGACCTTGTGTTTTAGGTTACTGTCCTGCTGAAAGGTGAGTTTGTCTCCAGTGTCTGCTGGAAAGCAGACTGAACCAGGTTTTTCTCTAGGATTTGACCTGTGCTGAGCTCTGTTCCATTTATTTTTATCCTAAAGAAAAGTCCTAGTTAATGACAAGCATACCCATAACATGATGCAGCCACCATCATGCTTGAAAATGTGAAGTGGTACTCGGTAATGAGTTGTTGGATTTGCCCTAAACATAAAGCTTTGTATTCAAGACATAAAGTAAATTTCTTTGCCACATTCTTTGCAGTTTTACTTTAGTGCGTTATTGCAAACAGGATGCATGTTTTGGAATATTCTGTACAGGCTTCCTTAATTTCAGTCTGTCAATTAGGTTAGTATTGTGGAGCAAGTACAGTTTTGTTGATCAACCCTCAGTTTTCTCCTATCACAGCCATTAAACACTGTACCTGTTTTAGTCACCATTGGCCTCATGGTGAAATCCCTGAACGGTTTCCTTCCTCTCTGGCAACTTAGTTAGGAAGGACGCCTGTATCTTTGTAGTGACTGTGTGTTAATAACTTCACAATGCTCAAAGGGATATGCGATGTCTGCTTTTAAATAATTATTTTTTACCCATCTACCAATATGTGCCCTTCTTTGCGAGGCATTGGAAAACCTCCCTGGTCTTTGTGGTTTAATCTGTTTGAAATTCACTGCTCAACTGAGGGACCTTACATATAATTGTATGGGTGGGGTACAGAGATGAGGTAGTCATTCAAAAATCATGTTAAACACTTAAGTCCATGCAATTTATGATGTGACTTAAGCACATTTTTACTCCTGAACTTATTTAGGTTTGCCACAACAAAGGGGTTGAATACTTATTTTACATTTACATTTAAGTCATTTCGCAGACGCTCTTATCCAGAGCGACTTACAAATTACTTATTGACGCAACACATTTCTGCTTTCACTTTTAATTAATAGGTGAACATTTGTCAAAACAATTCTACTTGGACATTTGAAAATCGGCTTGTAGCACAACAAATTGTGGCTAAAGTCGAGGGGTGTGAATACTTTCATACCTTCTGTATGTACATGTCAGGTGCTATAGATTATTCTAGTCTTAGAATGATTCTAATGATCTCCCACACAATACACTTGTCACACACTACCCTGTGTGAAGCTAATGCATGATATTATATTGAATGTTTCCATTGAACTGTGCCTTCTGGACCTACAGTTTCCTGTGTATTAAACCCTTTCAGCTATTATTGAAATAGAAATCAGCTAGATTTCAAATAGAACGACCAATACTGTTATTCTCTATGTAAGTGCTGTTGTATAAGCGATCTACTGTTAAATCTACTAGTCCGTGTTCTCACCGGGTGTTGTCTCCATCTTTGTCAGTGTGTGGTGGGGGGCTGCAATGCCACGTTTGCCTCCCAGGGGGGGCTAGCGCGCCACGTACCCACCCACTTCAGCTCCCAGAACTCCAACAAGCTGGCCAATCAGGGCAAGATGAAGGAGGATTCACCTTCGAAGGCGGGGCTTAACAAGAGGCGGAAACTCAAGAACAAACGCAGGCGGTCTTTACGTACGTATCCGAGAAACACACACACGCACATATAAACACACGCAATACACACACAGCATATGTTTTATTATCCTTGTGGGGACCTAAAATTGATTTCCATTAAAAATCCTATTTTCCCTAATTGTTGCCCTAATTTTAACTGTAAACCTAAGCCTAAAATAGCCTTTGTCCTCTGGGACTTTTGGGCATTTCTGGTACCCATAAGGATGGCAATACAAGCACCCACAAATGCAAGCATGTGTATACACACAGATATGCACGGGCACACACTCAGTCATACAATCAATCAATAAACCAATCATGTACTCACTGATCAGGTTGCCTGGCATTCAAACCAAGCGTCTTAACCAATCGGGTGGTGGGAAACGTTTTGATGATGAATATCTACGAGGGTCAGATCCATCTGATTGGCTAATCCCCTCTGACCTCCCGACCTATGAACCTCAGTTTAACGCTCCCCCTCTCTCACCCCAGTGTGTTCTGTCCCTCCAGCACGACCTCACGACTTCTTTGATGCCCAGACCATGGATGCTATCAGACACCGGGCCATCTGCCTCAACCTGGCTACACATATAGAGAGCCTGGGCAACGGACACAGTGTGGTGTTTCACAGCACGGTTAGTAGTAGCACACACACACACCATCACCGTCGTCTACGATAGCATGGTCAGGGATCCAGCGGCAGCAGACCATGCAGGGTCCTGCACACACACTGTACTTCACTGTTCAGACAGCAGAGGGCGCAGCAGACCTACAGAATAACGGTCTCAGCTGTACAGAGGAGTTTATTAGTATTTTTTTTTTTTACTTTTATTTAAGCTGGGAGTCATGCTGAGACCACGTTCTCTTTATGCAGATGAGGCCTGCATGAACACATCAATACACAAACATTGCACTATTATACATGTCTTTCTATACACGCATCAATTACACAATATGTGAAAAGTAAACACAACCGTATGAAACAAACACATTCTTCAGTAAAAAGCCCTCTAACATCTGCCTGAATTGCTCTAGAGGCACCAACTCTAACTTTTAAGGACTTTTGGAGAAAAACTCAAATCAGATTTACCTAATTCGGTGGAGATTGAAGGGCTCTCCAGGGTTAGCCATCCCTGAGTCCGGGTCTGGTAACTTCTACGTCTGAAGTTTAACAATGAGGTAACGTATGATGGCAGTTTATAGACAAAAAAAGAGCACAATGCCTCGATCTTCGAGACTTCGCGGAGGGCCATCCTACTTTCTGATACAAAATGCAATGATGTGTACGGAATCTGTCGCCCGTAATAATGCACTGTGATAAACTGTGCCCAACGGCTTCAGTACAGTGGTAGCTGCATTCTATAGACAAATCCTCATAGTCAATAACCAGAATGAATGTTGACTGGATGATTTTGTTTTCTGCTATTTAACAAAATACAGCATTTGTCACTATATTGGAAGCTTATTTGACCGATTAATTTCGTAACTTATTCATCAACATGCTTTTCGTTCATCCAGATGCCCAGATATTTATAAGAGGGGACACGATCAACGAGGGCACAATCCAAAGTACTAGGGCTGTAACTGTTCATCAAACCCACGGTTTGATATGTTTTTGGGGGTTCACGGTTCAGTTTCGGTGAAGTTCCCATCACAATATTCCTGTCAATCTGTTGTGACAGGATTGTCATGTTGGTCCTCTCATGTTTCCACTCTGATGCTGCATTTGTCACCTTCTGGGAGGTGGGAATTTAGAGTTGTGAAGTCATAAATACCAGTTGGATGCGTTCATGTGATTTGAACGCGTTGAGAAACGCCAGTAGCTAATTGCCAACAAGCTGCGTCAACCATAAACTAAAAGTACAGCCATCATGCTTGTAAACATGTTTTATTTTTATACCCACAATAGATATTTTTTTAATTAATGTTTTGCTGCATTTAACTGCCAAATGCTGCTCGAGGCCATTTCCTTAGTAGGCGACACCCGAGGTAATCATGTGGGAGAAGTGTGTGCTTCAGATCATTGACAAGTTTCCCACAAGTAAGTACCAGTTGGAGGGCCATTCAAGTGGGTTTTCCCCAGTCGTATGTGGTAAATTCCCACTTGGTTACGAACACACCATGACACTGTCTCCTTCAGTGCCAGATGCTCATAAAGGGGCATGTCTGTAGCACGGCACATCTCCTATACCAGGGTAATGTGATGTCTGTCACTGTTACGTAAGCGCAACACAGGGGTGCGTTGGCCAATTCATTCAAAACCGCATCTTTGGCTTGCTCATATAGAGCGGGTACAACCTGTTTGCTTAAATTGGTGCAAGAGGAAGTTCGTAAGGCGCTGAAACCCCCCTATTCTCAATCACCGTGATTGGTTATGTCTGTGGTTATAAAGCAAATAATGAAACGCAGCCTACCTATCGCTCTTGTAATGTATTCGGCCCGGTCAGAGTCAGCTGCCAAGGAATGCTTGAATGCCGAGGTGAGACTGTGGTGTTTCTTTGCGTTTCCGTCTTGCTCCGGTGTACTGGGGTGACATCAGAGTAAATGTGTCAACACATTTGAGGTGTTGGCAGCTGCATAGGATATTCTTGTTGAGCGTGGCCACATACTGTTAACGTTTTATCCACAACTCTCTGCCCATATCAGTTGTAATCTGCTGGGGAAGCCTGAATGTCCACAAACTGGAGATTTAAAGGATTGTTGATGATCCTCCCATTTCGGGTTTATCGACCTCCCCATCGTACAGAACTCGTCCTTGGCTGAGCCTCACAAAATGTGAAATGCGCCAGTTAAGGTCATTTTGATTCCGACGTTCGCGTAGGCACTAGTTTTAACGGAATAGCATTACATGCTTGTTTTAGTTCAGATTTACGGCATGGGCCTACTACTACGCAGCGTATGCATTGCCTAAAAGGCTTTTTATGTATTCATTCGGGTTCGGTGCGACCGAATCGAGGTCCCTGAACCGAATGTTTCGGTACGAATACGTGTACCATTACACCCATACAGAGTACTTATGCATAAATTATCAGATTCTTATGTGATTTGGAACATAACATGTTCTTGGTTTTACCTGCACTAAGTACCAATGTCAGTTCAGCAAAGGCCTTCTTGGAGGGCAATAGCGAAAGATTGAGACTGACAGGGTCTGGTCAGATGCGGGGTCAATAGCATACACCACAGTGTCGCCTGCGTACAGGTAAATGTTAATTTTGTGTTTTTTTTTGATACAGATTAACCAATATTGTTAATGTGAACATAACCGGAACACGAATTGATCCCTGTAGGACACCCTTTATGTCAAGACAACCCGATTTAACACCATCAGTAAATACACACTGTGTTCTGTCCTTTTGTTAAAGCAGCCAATCTGTAACTTTTTGGGTGACCCAACTAAATTCACATAGACATGTGAGTTATAGAGCTGTCATTCTCATTGAAAGCAAGTATATGTGAGAAGAGGTGTATATGTGCTTTATTTCTATGCTTTCCGTTCTTAAGTTTCAATTTTGCGTCTTTCTTTAGGTTTTGTACAATTGCTTCAAACAACTGAAAATACAATGTTTTTGGTTTATGGAAAATATATTTCAGTGGTTTAGATGGTACAATGATTCTCTACACTTTACTCCCATGCCCCTTTGAATTATTCTGCTAATAAAGCAACTGAAGTTTGGCAAACTTAGAATTTTAGCAACCAGGAACTGGCAGAGTGGTTTCTGTATGGTGCGTCTTTAAATAATTTCCTAACCAGCTAAACGCAGCCTGGTCCAGGCCAATTGATGAATCTTCTGAATAAGTAATGTAGGGTAGCCTAGTGTTGGTCTTGTAACCGGAAGGTTGCAAGTTCAAACCCCCGAGCTGACAAGGTACAAATCTGTCGTTCTGCCCCTGAACAGGCAGTTAACCCACTGTTCCTAGGCCGTCATTGAAAATAAGAATTTGTTCTTAATTAAAACTGACTTGCCTAGTTAAATAAAGGTCAAATAAAAAATGGCTGAAACACAGTCGAAGGCTTTAGACAGGTCAACAAAAAGGGCCGGGCAGTGTTACTTGTTATCCAAGCAATTTAAGAACATAATTTAAAACCAAAGAAGTAGCAGAGATGGTTCTATCACCTGGTCTGAAACCTGACTGGTTTCCATTGAAGTGATAATGCCAGAGAAGCCGGTGTTTGGAGGATATATTGGCACGGGTGTTAGGACCGAGACCTAGTCGAGGGTCGGCAAACACCGGCTTCCAGGGCATTATAACTTTTATACAACGGGTTACCAACATATTCAAATGATTGACATATTTTCATGAGCGTTATTTTGATTCATTTATTCATACTATTTCATCCTTCCACAAGATATTGTCCCGACACTAATACTAGTAAAGGCCCAGTGCGCTACTTTTGTGAATTATTATTACTATATATCTTTTTTTTTTAAACTCTGCTTTAAAAAAATAAAAATAAAAACTTCCGGCTGGGCTGATTGGACAGTGAGACAGAACAGAGAAAATTAGCATTTCAACATCATAGCTTTAGCCGGTGGTAACTTGTGGAACAGACA
Source organism: Oncorhynchus nerka (assembly GCF_034236695.1). Classification (NCBI taxonomy): domain Eukaryota; kingdom Metazoa; phylum Chordata; class Actinopteri; order Salmoniformes; family Salmonidae; genus Oncorhynchus; species Oncorhynchus nerka. Next base: position 48,639,670 of record NC_088418.1, on the reverse strand, counting down.
CCGTCAGACTCACCAGTTGTATAATTACAATACATTTCGTAGTTAAAAAGGATCTGAGTATTTACCAAAGGTTCTATCATTTTTGCTCGGCAAGAGTTTGGACATAGGGCTCCAATTGCTTAGGTGACCCGACACCACCTTTCGAAGGGGGAGTTTGTGGGCCACTTTCCAGACCCTGGGGATGGCACCAAAAATACTTCTGGTAAACATGTGTTAAAGATTCTGCAATCAGAGGAGCTTAAAGCTGCAGCAAGAATGGATCTTTTGGATGAAGCAATCTTGCTCAAGGCGTCTAACACATCACAAGTATAAAGTTGTTGAAATGAAAACAAAGATTCACAAAAAGTTGACAACTTCCATTGAGCCAGCTAGAGGCTGGGAGAGGGGCAGGCAGTCGACTGGCTGACCAGGGTCAATTAAAGCTTCATTTATTTCAAGTGAAAAGCCTGCTGAGATTAAATGCTGATTTAAAAAATAAATAAAACACATTTTTAAAGCATCAATCACACAACTTGTTTTCCAAAATTGACGGTTTAAACTCACATGAGTTCATGTGTGCAGTGTTGAGGCCTGCTGAAAATGAAGGGCCCAGCCAGGGAATAACACTGACTCCTGTGCCCCTTTTTTTAATTAAACTGCTAATAAAGGGAACTGCCAGCAACCCTCCCACGAAACACACTGCTCTGACGTACATGCCAGAGTCCAGACCCAGCCAGGCCTGTTGTTGGAGCCGCTTAGAAAACAGACCTCTTCACCTCCTTCCAGCCTCTGTCCTCCCTCACTCCCTCCATCTCTCCCCTACACATGCAGTTGGAGAACTTCTACCGGTATTTTCACAGAGAAATCAAGAGAGACAGACAGCGTAGGAACCCAGTAGTTGCCTGACGACTCCGACTGAATTATTCCGCTGCTCTGTTCACTTCGTACTTAAGTCTGAGACTGCCATCATTGTGGATCATTGTGGGGATGGCAAACTGATGGGTGTTGTACAAAACAAAGTCATCAACGATTGGGTCTTTACGTCTTTATCAGCTTTATCCACGTGTGTTCTGGCTCTGGCCCCACCCATCAGTTTCTGGGACCAATCAGAATGGTTAGAATGTGTTTGTGTTCTAGACATCGTCGGGGAGGTACTCGGATCCAGACTCATTGCGGAGAAGAAATTAATGTCCGTGGGCGTGGCGTAGCATTTGGCTGAAGCAAGTACTTTGGGTAGCCAGGCAAACCCAGCAGGCCTTCTCCAAGCCAAAGCAAAAAGCTAATAAAACCATGGGAGAGAGTCTAGTGTAATGTCTTTTCACGCTGTGACTTACGTTGTGTGTGTGTGTGTGTGTGTGTGTGTGTGTACGTGTATGCACACATCCATCTGTGTGTTTCTAAAGATAAAGAGCATTCCTAGTCTTCACCTTGGTCCAGGGTCACACTCACTCACTCACTGTGGAATGCACTAACGTCAGTCAGGGAGCTGTATTGTTCCTACCACACACAGGGTGTGTGTATATGTTTAGTGGCTGGACTGGCGTCTTCAGGCCAGTGAAGTAACAGTGTTAGTCTGCGGAGTGGGAGGGAGGACAGATTGAGTCTGGCTTAATTAGACTGGAGCCAGGTGTCTGATTCCTTTTCCTGACTTGCCATCAGCATCAGGCCTTTGGTTAGGGATGGTGTGTGGGTGGGTGTGTCTCTCCAAATATCTCTCCAGTATGACCTCAACAACAATGTGTTGTTTTTCCAATGTCTCTGTTATTGGGTGGTGTCTTACCTCTCTTCTTCTTCTGTCTCTAGGTAATAGCGAGGAGGAAGGAAGATTCTGGGAAGGTTAAAGTCCTCCTCCACTGGACTCCCGAGGACATGTGAGTTGCCCTCTTTTTCTCCACCCTCCCCTCTACCTCTCCTCCCCACATCCTGCTCTTCATCTCTCTCCTGTTGGCAGACACGAGGCCACAGTCCTCTTCTCTCCCCTTGCTCCCTTTTCTCTCCTGTACTACTGGCAAGAAAGAGGCCTATCCTCCTCCTCTCTTCCTATCCTTCTCCTCCCCTGCTCTGTAAATGTCAGCAGGCGTTTAGTGGTGGTTAGTCAATTTGTCCTGTGGCTGTGGGCAGGAGGCTGGCAGTCACCTGTGACCCTACCACCGCACCACACACACACAGGAGGATACCCAGGTTAGCGTCTCCATCCAGAAGGGTCAGTGATCTGCATGAGTTCACTCGTGTCGTGGGAGCTACCCTGTGATCTCTGTCCATCCTTTCATCCCTCCCTAACTCTTTCTCTTTTCCTTGGGTGTATTCCCATAGGTTAATTTTGATCAGTGGCCCAGTTTAGGAGAGAATGAATGACCAAGAGCTCCCTTGACAATCATAACAGCTATCATAACCAGCTGTGTGCATTTCAGACTGGAATATTCTAAGTTAGCTATGTAGTTGGCGTGCTATATTATCAGGGAAATGATTGAAGGGGAGGAGACGAGGAGAGAAAGCCTCTTCAGACTATTGAGCTGCAGCCCTGTGTAGCCCTACTCCTCCTCAGGCCATTAGTCTCTCAGCCAGAGGAGAGAAGGAGAGGAAGTCACTTCAGACTGAGACAAAGCCCTGTGCAGCCCTCCTCTCTAGCCATTAGTTTCTCAGCTGGAGGAACAGGCTGTCAGCTCTGCTCTGTCTAAAACCCCTCTCGCAGAGAGCTCATCTCCGATAGAAGCAACTTTCTGGGTCAGGAAACGGGCTATAAGCCAAAACGACGCTCGCTTTCATGGTACATGTCCAAAATAAACCTCTCTCTTTTGAATTTTTGTTGTTTTGGATGAAGAAGGGAGGAGGAGGAGCAAGAGGCGTATTGCGGCACTCGTTTCAGAAGCTGTGAGAGTGTTTTGTTTAAGATTTGGATATGTCTCTCTAAGGACCATGTTGCTGTAAAGGCAACTGTCACCCACACTACTATGAAGAATGTCTACCAGATGTTATTGTAGTCACTTCTAGCCCTCAGCTACGGCGCTGCAGCAGCATCCTATGTGTACAGTGAGCATTGTATTTGCTGTGATTTAAACCGTAACGGGCGACAGCCGAGGCCTTCCTCTCTGTCTCCTAGCATGTTATTGGGTGCTTTTCTGCCATTTGTTTAGGCTCTGTCCACTTGGGTTCATCCCTCTGCAAGGGTATGGTCCCCTCTCGCCTCTCCATTTCTTCAATACCTCTCTCTTCTCCTTTCATCCACTATCCACTTTCTTCCTTTCCTTCTCCTTTCCTCCCCCTAGGGCTTTCATCTGCCCCTCTCTGAATCTATGATCTATAGCCAAGCAGTCTGCTAACGATGAACCAGGCACCGCTTATTCACATCTCCCCCACATCCTCTCTCTCTCTCTCTCTCTCTCTCTCTCTGTTTGTTCATTGGGATGCTTTCCTGGTGACGCACACAGTGACGACTGTAGCAGGAGTAGAGAGGAGCCCAGTACTGGCATTGATACTCTCCCAATGTTTCCCACAGATAACACCTAAATACACTCTTTAGTTAGACGAGCACTTTAGGAAGCATGCATTTGTACCACTGCAATCTCCTCTTAACCCATTTCTGTTAGATGCCAGTCAGACACCAGCTCAGAGAGGCCACGGTGCCAACTACAGGATTTGTACTGTCTGTCACCTCTTCCCCCTCTCTCTCTCCCTCACTCTCTTCTCCTCCTTCTCTCCTCCTTCTTCCCTTGTGCTCTCACATTCTCTATCTCCTCCTTCCCTCTCGCTTGCTCTCAATCTCTATCCCCCTCTCCAGACTACCTGATGTGTGGGTGAATGAGAGTGACCGGCCACAGCAGAAGACCAAGGTGGTCCACCTCTCCCAGCTGCCCCAGGAGACACACGTACTGCTGGACCCCAACATATACAGGTGTGTGTATGTGCATGCACTGGAGGGGGGGGAGGGGTTGCCAAATCTTGAGGCATAGACCATTAGGGCTAATCATTTACTCTCCAAATAGTGTGTGTGTGCCTGTGGACGTGCACATGACTCATACAATGGTTGACTCACAACAACAACAATTTGAGCATACCTACCACAGCCAGTGTGTTTTCCTAGACTCCGTACTGGCCCAGTGATCCCCGAGGGCCTGTGCTACTCTGTGTTTACACAGCTAATTAATGATGGTTACAGGCTTCTTGTAATGGATGGCCATGCAACACAGAGCTAAATATGAACACCCAATGCCCATGGAGAGAGGTGATCCTGAACCTCACGTCGGCCTTGCACGTGAATGCCGGCTGCTTTGAGTTTGTTGTACCTAGTCTTTCCTCTCTTTTATTCTTACAAGCAGTGATGTAAATGCTTTATAGGCAAAGTGAAGAAAGTATGGTTCCCTGAAGACCCCCCCCCCCTTAAGTGATGTAAATGCTTTATAGGCAAAGTGAAAGGTATGGTTCCCTGAAGAGACCCCCCTTAAGTGATGTAAATGCTTTATAGGCAAAGTGAAGAAGGTATGGTTCCCTGAAGAGACCCCCCCCCTTAAGTGATGTAAATGCTTTATAGGCAAAGTGAAGAAGGTATAGTTCCCTGAAGACCCCCCCCCTTAAGTGATGTAAATGCTTTATAGGCAAAGTGAAGAAGGTATGGTTCCCTGAAGAGACCCCCCTTAAGTGATGTAAATGCTTTATAGGCAAAGTGAAGAAGTATGGTTCCCTGAAGAGGCCCCCCCCCTTAAGTGATGTAAATGCTTTATAGGCAAAGTGAAGAAGGTATGGTTCCCTGAAGAGACCCCCCTTAAGTGATGTAAATGCTTTATAGGCAAAGTGAAGAAAGTATGGTTCCCTGAAGAGCCCCCCCTTAAGTGATGTAAATGCTTTATAGGCAAAGTGAAGAAGGTATGGTTCCCTGAAGAGACCCCCTTAAGTGATGTAAATGCTTTATAGGCAAAGTGAAGAAGGTATGGTTCCCTGAAGAGACCCCCCTTAAGTGATGTAAATGCTTTATAGGCAAAGTGAAGAAGGTATGGTTCCCAAAGTGAAGAAGGTATGGTTCCCTAAGAGACCCCCCTTAAGTGATGTAAATGCTTTATAGGCAAAGTGAAGAAGGTACGGTTCCCTGAAGAGACCCCCTTAAGTGATGTAAATGCTTTATAGGCAAAGTGAAGAAGGTATGGTTCCCTGAAGAGACCCCCCTTAAGTGATGTAAATGCTTTATAGGCAAAGTGAAGAAGGTATGGTTCCCTGAAGAGACCCCCCTTAAGTGATGTAAATGCTTTATAGGCAAAGTGAAGAAGGTCTGGTTCCCTGAAGAGCCGCCCCCCCCTTCAGTGTTGTAAAGTACTTAAGTAAAAAATACTTTTAAATGACTAAAGTTGTTCCTTGGGGAATCTGTACCTAACAGTATCTGTACTTTACTTTACTATTTATATTTCTGTCTACTTTTACCTCACTACATTCCTAAAGAAGATAATGTACTTTTTACTCCATACATTTTCCATGACAACCAAAAGTACTTTTAAAACTTGTTATGCATAACAGGAAAGGAAAAAGGTCTAATTCACGCACTTAACGAGAACATCCAGGTCATCCCTACTACCTCTGATCTGGCAGACTCACAAAACACAAATGCTTCATTTGAGAGTGTGCCCCTGACCATCCGTAAACTCAAAACAACTAGAAAATCGTGCCGTCTGGTTGGTCTAATATGAGGAATTACAAATGATTTATACCTTTACTTTTGATGCGTAAGTTAATTTTTAAACCAAATACCTTTACTCGAGTTGTATTTTCCTGGGTGACCCCTAACCTAACCCATGAAGCACTCACTGGCTCCTTGGCCTGTTGTTTTCAAACACACATTCCTCCACTCTCCTCCTCCTCTCTGTCTCGTATGGGATGGTGAGAGAAAGAATCCTGACATGCCTGACATTCAGTAGGGTCAGGTTATGGTGTGTTGTCATTATGATTTGTGTGCCAGGAGTAATCTGAGAAGCAACCGCTTTCAAGATTCAGGAATGATGTGACTGCTATTTATTTCCCCACCAGGTGGCGCCAGTCACTGTTGTCAGCCAGAAGAAAATACTACGCCGTAGACAAAGCATTCCACCCCTTTCTTGACCCACCTCCCTCCCTCAATGCCATCTTGCACCTTGGGTGTCATCCCCTGCTGTTGACCCTTCTGGCCACTATAATGCAACCCTCCTCATCACTCCCCTGATAAATATTTTTCTTCACAAAAGTGGTTCCCTGGGCCTTGATTCCTCCTGTATGAAAATGTAATGGTCGGTATCCTCTCATAGTTCTGTAAATACCCCGGTAGAATGTATAACATTCTGAACATGTTCTGAATGCTTACAGTACATGAATGACTGTGGGGGGAGTTGGACCGTGTTAAGAGTGATGTCATGCGTACACAAGATGCATAAGTGGAAACGAATGTAAAGTGCCGTTGTCGTTACAGGATGTTCTTCTAGAGACTGAGGACCAATCAAAAGGGACTCGAAAAGGAGCCTGACGATGTCACCTGGCACAGGAAATCCCCATGTCATATCCTGTCTGGACAGGAGTGGAGAAGACTAGAGATTTCAATACCTCTTTTAATTCCCCCCTTTTTTCTTTAACTTTCTGCTCTTTTCACTTTCTTTTCAATGTCAAATTCCTCCAAATGATGAAGTTAATTTAGTATTTGTTTTCAATGGTTTCTGAAAATACACTCTATATACACAGTAGTATGCAGACACCTCTTCAAATAAGTGAATTTGGCTATTTCAGCCACACCCGTTGCTGCCAGGTGTGTTAAATTGAGCACACAGCCATGCGATCTCCGTAGACAAACATTGGCAGTAGAATGAAGTGGGTCTCCATGGACGAGCAGCCACACACAAGCCTAAGATCACCATGCACAATGCCAAGCGTCGGCTGGAATGGTGTTAAGCTCGCCGCCGTTGGACTCTGGAGCAGTGGAAACGTGTTCTCTGGAGTGATGAATCACACTTCACCATCTGGCAGTCCGACGGACGAATCTGGGTTTGGCGGATGCCAGGAGAACGCTACCTGCCCGAATAAGGTGCGCCCACTGTAAAGTTTGGTGGATGAGGAATAATGGTTCGGGCTAGGCCCCTTAGTTCCTGTGAAGGGAAATCTTAACGCTACAGCATATGACATTCCAGACGATACTGTGCTTCCAACTTTGTGGCAGGCCCTTTCCTGTTTCAGCATGACAATGCCCCCCTGCACAAAGCAAGGTCCATACAGAAATGGTTTGTCAAGATCGGTGTGGAAGAACTTGACTGGCCTGCACAGAGCCCTGACCTCCACTCCATTGAACCTTTGGGATTAATTGGAACGCAGACTGTGAGCCAGGCCTAATCGCCCCACATCAGTGCCCGACCTCACTAATGCTCTTGTGGCTGAATGGAAACAAGTCCCTGCAGCAACGTTCCAACGTCGAGTGAAAAGCCTTCCCAGAAGAGTGGAGGCTGTTATAGCAGAAAAGGGGGGGACGAACTCCATATTAATGCCCATGATTTTGGAATGAGATGTTCTACGAGCTGGTGTCCACATACTTTTGGTCATGTAGTGTAGGCCAAATGTATTATATACTAGGTGCTGAACATTTGAGCCATTTTGGGGGTGTTTTAGTTAATACAACTAGACTACGAGCTTAACAGCACAGTTACTTGATGTTGTAGAGACCTAGTTGCATTTTGTAGAGAAACGTGTCTTTGTAAATACTCCTGGAGATTGGTAATATATTTTTATACCTGGAAATTGTACTGTAGATGTTTTATTATTTCTGCTCCATTTAAAAAATAAATTTTAAAATTTAAAAAAAGGTTTTAAACTGTAATAATTGTACATAATGCAATAGGAAAATAGTTAGGAAAATAGGCTGTTAAGTGCACCCTGTTTCTGTCTTGACACTAGCTAGGTGAATTGTACTGTCGCAGCTTCTGATAGTTAAGATGACGATGAGGAAGTTGTAAGGCCTGTGTGTGTGTTTCTGTACGTTATCTTTGTGCTGCTGGCAATAGGCAAGTAATAACAGTATTATTAACCCCTCTCTCTCCAGTCCTCTGTCAGTCTGGCTAACTAACGTCTGCATGTTAGTGCGGGGAATGGAGATGATCATGTTGAACTATACAGTAGGACTGTTCTTCACGGTCTGTCTGAATAGCTACCGAAGTGTGTGTGTGTGTGTGTAGAGGTCCATTATAACATGGCATCACAGTTTGTTTTGTTTTTAAATAAAATGTTTAATTAAACCTGTCATCTCTTATAATTGCCTCTGACATTAGGCATGGGTGGGATGTCTGTAGAGAGTGTGGTTGTTCTGTTAAAATTGCAGTACTGAGCAGTGTACTGTTGACCATGACACCACACATAGTGATACTGGTGCTCACCGACAGGGCCTAGCAAGTTATTAGGCTCCCTGTGCGATGGTTCCATACACATTCTATGGCTTGGTTGGTAGAGCATGATTCGCTGTCTCTCTGGCCTAGTTTGTGAGTGCTGTTGTGGGGTTGTTCTTTAGCTGGTTCCGTCTGTTGATCCAGAGCAGGGCTGTTGTGGTGTTTTGGGAGGCTGTGTAACAGGCTTGTTTGGGAGGAATGCAGGGGCAGCAGGCAGCGGTGGGGGCATCTGGGACTGATTTGCTGAGCATGCTGCGGACGGACCTACGACCCACCCAATAAGTCATCCTTAAGCATCGTGTGTGTGTGTGTATACAGTGCTGTCAAAAACAGGTTTTATTGAATGCGGTTCATTTAGACAGGGATGTATGTCCAACCTGCATGATTGTCCATAATGAACTGACTGCATTGAAAGTCGGATTAGAGCATGTTATTTACATCTAGGACAAGTGCAACTGATAATTAAAGTGATCAATGAATGCTGACACCACCTCTGGGATATTGAGGTATGGAACAACAAAACATTGATCAAGAACAATATTAGCAATATCAGTCCACTCTGAATCCACTCTGGGCCCTACAATAACATCATGAAGCCTGTAGGTTAGCGCTAATCTATCAATCATTTCTCGCCAACTGACGAGATCTGACGTGAGGTTTGTTAGTGTTACATGATCAATGTCGTCTGGTGGTGACTGAAATGCATAGATTTTGAAAACAGGTTACGCTTTTGCCGAAGTGCCAGATTCCTACTGAGAATGTGTTGGATTAATCACTTCTTTATGAACCAGTATATTACTTGCTAGTTATCCAACAACTTTGATTTGCCGGGTGCAAGTTGGGAAGGAAGAAAAAGTTGTTTTTTAAAAGATCCCTAGCCATTCCAGATTTTTGGCTATGACTAGTATTGTCGAGATCAAGAATTTAGGTCTTATATCAAGAACAAAGGCAATAACTTAGAACCCTAAAATCACTTCTGGGATCTTTTTCTCGGGCCTCCATTCCAAATGGTTTCAAAATATGAAGGCTGGCAGAAAGCATTCAGGGTAGTTAGTCTGTAACAGTTTCTTCTCTCTCCCTAGAAAGATCCTAGTCATTTCATTATTCCGTAACTATGGCTGTGGTGATAAGGTCAGCTTTGGTTTGCAGTAGCCGGCAATTCTAGAATAGTTATTGGGGGGAAAAGCAGGAGCCGCATAATCCAGAGTGGTTTCGGGTGAGGGACAGTGGTCACGGTAGAGGGATCTAGGCTAACGCAGACGCCAGCACATTGTGACAGCCTCTTGTAAGGCAAAGTGGGCCAAACACACGTGACCCATTCTGTGTGGGTGTCACTATTCATCGCCATGATCATAATCGGACTAATTTCATCAGCACTCATCTGACTTGTAGGCTAACTGCTAATGCTATGTGTTTAGGATCAACCACTAATGAGAGAAGTCCTGTTTCTGTGGTCTGCGTTTGACCTCAGCCTGAGGGATTCTCCCATGGCGCTGTCACGCGTGTCACACATTGCGTGTTGTAAGGCCTGTAACTTTTCTTTCTCTCACGCATTCACATACACGCATACACACTCATGTTGCACACACACAAACACACAAATTCATTATCTTCGGGATTTGATCATTAGGGGTATTTTTTTATACATAAGATTCACAAGCTCTGTCTTTTATCAAGCAGATTGGATCTGATTAGCCAGATGCTCATAAATCATGATTTGGATAGGCTGCTAATTTGGATTTGGCCATCTTTAACGCAACACAGTCCAAGAACATTGTGTCGTTTAGCGATTGTGTTAAAAGAAATCTCATAAAAACGTTCTCCCTTTTAAGAGAATCTGATTTTAAACTATTCCCCTATGGAAGGCGGACTGTTTAACTCTCCCATACTTTAAAACCAACTTTGAGAAACTGGATCTATAGCTGTTTACCACTCCAAATAAACAGAATGTTTGTGGCACGGTTAACATGGGAAACAACACCACGGGGTTTCACTTATAGCTTGAACACATGTTTTATAACTGCATCTTTCCAGGGGGCCTCAGATTATAGCTAGCTGTCCTCCAACAATGAAGAACGTGGTCTTCTGGGAGAAAATGGTGGTCTTGAATGACATCATGGATTTCCTACAATTCCCAGAGGTGGCTCTATACTGGGGATGTGAGTTTCTCTCATTACTTGACTCATAATAAACATATAGCAAATTAGTATGTTTTTCTGTCTTGGGAATTTGCCAATGCCTCTTATACTCCCATGTAGTGCTTTTCTTTTACTGTAAAAATATGCATGTACAACAAACAACCAGTTCCACCATTGCGTGGAGTTGGAAATATGGATTAATGCTAGTTTGGACAGGATTTGGAAGACAAAACATTAAGAACACCTGCTCTTTCCATGACATAGACTGCCCAGGTGAAGGCTATGATCCCTTATTGATGTTACTTGTTAAATCCACTCAAACCAGTGCAGATGAAAGGGAGGAGACAGGTTAAAGAAGGATATTTAAGCCTTGAGACATGGATTGTGTTTGTGAATGGAGGGTGAATGGGCAATACAAAAGACGTAAATGCTTTTGAACTGGGTGCCAGATGCACCGGTTTATGTCAAGAACTGCAACGCTATTGGTTTTTTCACACTCAACAGTTTCCTGTGTTTATCAAGAATGGTCCACCACCCAAAGGATATCCAGCCAACTTGACACAACTGTGGAAAGCATTAGAGTCAACATGGGCCAGCATCCCTGCGGAACACTTGAAACACCTTGTGGAGTCCATGCCCTGACACATTGAGGCTGTTCTGAGCACACAAGTGAGTGGAGGTGCAACTCGATATTAGGAAGGTGTTCTTAATGTTTTGTACACTCAGTGTGTACATGTGTTAGGGTTATTCTTATTAAATACGTTTTTCTTTACATAGTTGAATGTGCTGACAACAAAATCACACAAAAATGATCAATGGAAATGAAAATTATCAACCCATGGAGGTCTGGATTCGGAGTCACTCTCAAAATTAAAGTGGAAAACCACACTACAGGCTGATCCAACTTTGATGTAATGTACTTAAAACAAGTCTAAATGAGGCTCAGTAGTGTGTGTGGCCTCCCTACAACGCCTGGGCATGCTCCTGATGAGATGGTGAATTTGCAAATCTTGGTGTTCTCTGGCAAATGCCAGAAGTCCTGCACGGTGTTGGGCTGTAAGCACAACCCCCACCTGTGGACGTCGAGCCCTCTACCACCCTCATGGAGTCTGTTTCTGACCGTTTGAGCAGACACGCACATTTGTGGCTTGCTGGAGGTCATTTTGCAGGGCTCTGGCAGTGCTCCTTGCACAAAGGCGGAGGTAGCGGTCCTGCTGCTGGGTTGTTGCCCTCCTACGGCCTCCTCCACGTCTCCTGATGTACTGGCCTGTCTCCTGGTAGCGCCTCCATGCTCTGGACACTACGCTGACAGACACAGCAAACCTTCTTGCCACAGCTCGCATTGATGTTCCATCCTGGATGAGCTGCACTACCTGAGCCACTTGTGTGGGTTGTAGACCCCGTCTCATGCTACCACTAAAGTGAAAGCACCGCCAGCATTCAAAAGTGACCAAAACATCAGCCAGGAAGCATAGGAACTGAGAAGTGGTCTGTGGTCACCACCTGCAGAACCACTCCTTTATTGGGGGTGTCTTGCTAATTGCCTATAATTTCCACCTGTTGTCTATTCCATTTGCACAACAGCATGTGCAATTTATTGTCAATCAGTGTTGCTTCCTAAGTGGACAGTTTGATTTCACAGAAGTGTGATTGACTTGGAGTTACATTGTGTTGTTTAAGTGTTCCCTTTTTTTTAGCAGTATATATTGTATTTGTACTGTATTCGTCATGTATATGTTCCTAGCTGTACACATGCCCAACACTTCTCATCTCTACCATAATAAGCTACATGTATATTTGACTTTGGTCTGTCCAGTCCTGCAGCTTATGACCAAAGACTTATGTGGTCCACAGACCTGGGGTTCATATACTATTTGTTTTCAAATACTTTATCAAGGCTTGATTGAACTTACCTTGCACAGTGGCAGCAATAGAATAGTCCCAAAAGTTCAAACCCCACCTGTAAGAAAGAGACCTAGGGCCTCAGTCTTGAAAGGATAGCACTGACCGACGACAAGGTTCCATTCGATTATTTATTCCATATAAAAAGACTGAGCACAATACTGCTGCTCTTCATCGGTCCTACCTCCTGCGGCTCTGCATTGGCCCTACCTCCTGCAGCTTTTCAACGGCCCTACCTCCTGTAGTTTGCTGTACTCCACCACTCTGTCCTGGAGAGAGAAGCTCAAACAACAAAGACAAGATGCTAGTTCATGGTAGACAATATCTTTGAAACGGTACTACAAATCTAGAGTTGATCCGTCTTTGTGTGTATCATTTATTGATTAGATGTTTTTAACTTTTGACCGAACAAAACAATGCTGCATTGCGCCACCCGGTCTTTACCACGGCTACCGCAATTTTAGCCTGTAGGCCTAGATTGATGGAAGGTGTAATGTGAGCTGTATAATCAGTAGAGGTGTGATGGGTGCTTCCCTTCCACACCACCCAGCTCATATGAGTTCCAGTCATACTCAATCAGACAGTCAAAATATTTGAAAGAAAGCAAATACTATTTGAACCCAGGTCTGCGGTGGTCCAGTCTGTTCACCAGGCTGGTTCCCCGCTGATTATCCCCTCTCTCCCCCATCCTGTGTGGTCATTCCTATCATGACTCAGTCTGTCTGCTAGGCATTACCGTTCCCTCCGTGTGGAGTGGAGCACATTTAGAGGTGATTACACATTGATTAATGACTTGTTGTCTTCAGTAGAATCCCACAGCCTGGCAGGAGAAATTCTGCTGAGAGTTCTTCTCTCATATGGACATTGATCACCATTGTGAGAGCTAGCCTGATCTGGTTCACACACATAACTAACCTTTACCCTAAACCCCCTACAAATAGCATTTGACCCTGTGGGGACTAACAAAATGTCCCCAGTTGGTCCCCACAAGAATAGTTAAACACCACACTGAACCATTGGTGCTCTGCAACTGGAGTAGTTAGAGATGGTATCACCTACATATTTGCTAGCAGCCCTCTGTATAAGAGCTTGTTAGCAGCCCTCTGTATAAGGGCTTGTTAGCAGCCCTCTCTATAAGAGCTTGTTAGCAGCCCTCGGTATAAGAGCTTGATAGCAGCCCTCGGTATAAGAGCTTGTTAGCAGCATTTGTCCTATTTTGTTGCCTTAAAACCTGGAAATTAAAATAGATTTTTGGGGGGTTTTTATCATTTGATTTACACAACATGCCTACCACTTTGAAGATGCAAAATATATTTTATTGTGAAACAAACAAGAAATAAGACAAAAAAACTGAACTTGAGCATGCATAACTATTCATCCCCCCCAAAGTCAATACTTTGTAGAGCCACCTTTTGAAGCAACTACAGCTGCAGGTCTCTTGAAGTATGTCTCTATAAGCTTGACACATCTAGCCACTGGGATATTTGCCCATGTTTCAAGGCAAAACTGCTCCAGCTGCTTCAAGTTGGATGGGTTCCGCTGGTGTACAGCAATCTTTAAGTCATACAACAAATTCTTAAATGGATTGAGGTCTGGGCTTTGACTAGGCCATTCCATGACATTTAAATGTTTCCCCTTAAACCACATCAGTGTTGCTTTAGCAGTATGCTAAGGTCATTGTCCTGCTGGAAGGTGAACCTCCGTTCCAGTCTCAATTCTCTGGAAGACTGAAACAGGTTTCCCTCAAGAATTTCTCTGGATTTAGCGCCATCCATCATTCCTTCAATTCTGACCAGTTTCACAGTCCCTGCCGTTGAAAAACATCCCCACAGCATGATGCTGCCACCACCATGCTTCACTGTGGGGATGGTTTTCTCGGGGTGAAGTGTTGGGTTTGAACCAGACATAGCTTTTCCATGATGGCCAAAAATCTCAATTTAATTCTCATCTGACAAGAGTACCTTCTCCCATATGTTTGGGGAGTCTCCCACATGCCTTTTGGCGAACACCAAACATGTTTGCTTATTATTTTCTTTAAGCAATGGCTTTTTTCTGAGCCAAGCTCTGTGGAGTATACGACTTAGTGGTTCTATGGACAGATATTCCAATCTATGCTGTGGAGCTTTGCAGCTCCTTCAGGATTATCTTTGGTCTCTTAGTTGCCTCTGATTAATGCCCTCCTTGGCTGGTCCGTGAGTTTTGGTGGGCAGCCCTCTAGCAGGTTTGTTGTGGTGCCATATTCTTTTAATTTTTTAATAATGGATTGAATGGTGCTTCATGGGATGTTCAAAGTTTTGGATATTTTTTATAACCCAACCGTGATCTGTACTTCTCCACAACTGTGTCCCTGATCTGTTTGGAGAGCTCCTTGGTCTTCATAGTGCCTCTTGCTTGGTGGTGCACCTTTCTTAGTGGTGTTGCAGTCTCTGGGGCCTTTCGGGACAGGTGTATAGTTGAAGTCGGAAGTTTGGCAAGTCGGTTAGGACATCTACTTTGTGCATGACACAAGTCATTTTTACAACAATTATTTACAATCAGATTATTTCACTTATAATTCACTGTATCACAATTCCAGTGGGTCAGACGTTTACATACACCAAGTTGGCTTTGCCTTTAAAGAGCTGGGAAAATTACAGAAATGATGTAATGGCTTTAGAAGCTTCTGATAGGCTAATTTACATAATTTGAGTCAATTGGAGGTGTACCTGTGGATGTATTTCAAGGCCTACTTTTAAACTCAGTGCCTCTATGCTTGACATCATGTGAAAATCCAATAAAAATAAATCAGCCAAGACCTCCACAAGTCTGGTTCATCCATGGGAGCACTTTCCAAATGCCTGAAGGTACCACGTTCGTCTGTACAAACAATATAAACACCATGGGACCACACAGCCGTCATACCACTCAGGAAGGAGACTTTGGTGCGAAAAGTGCATATCAATCCCAGAACAACAGCAAAGGATCTTGTGAAGATGCTGGAGGAAAATGAAAATGGTACAAAAGTATCTATATCCACAGTAAAATGAGTCCTATATCGACATAACCTGAAAGGCCACTCAGCAAGGAAGAAGCCACTGCTCCAAAACCACCACAAAAAAATCCAGACTATGGTTTGCAACTGTGCATGGGGACAAAGATTGTACTTTTTGGAGAAATGTCTGATGAAACAAATATAAAACTGTTTGGCCATAATGACCATCGTTATGTTTGTAGGAAAAAGGGGGAGGCTTGCAAGTCAAAGAACACCATTCCAACCGTGAAGCACGGGGATGGCAGCATCATATTGTGGGGCTTTGCTGCAGGAGGGGGTGGTGCACTTCACAAAATAGATGGCATCATGAGGACGGAAAATGATGTGGATATATTGAAGCAACATCTCAAGACATCAGTCAGAAGTTAAAGCTTGGTCGCAAATGGGTCTTCCAAATGGATAATGACCCCAAGTATACTTCCAAAGTTGTGGCAAAATGGCTCAAGGACAACAAAGTCGAGGTATTGGAGTGGCCATCACAAAGCCCTGACCTCAATCCTATAGAAAATTTGTGGGCAGAACTGAAAAAGCGTGTGCGAGCAAGGAGGCCTATACACCTGACTCAGTTACACCAGCTCTGTCAGGATGAATTGGCCAAAATTCACCCAACTTATTGTGGGAAGCTTGCGGAAGGCTACCTGAAACGTTTGACCCAAGTTAACCAATTTAAGGCAATGCTACCAAACACTAATTGACGGTATGTAAACGTCTGACCCACTGGGAATGTAATGAAAGAAATAAAAGCTTAAATAAATAATTCTCTACTATTATTCTGACATTTCACATTCTTAAAATAAAGTGGTGATCCTAACTGACCTAAGACAGGGAATTTCTGCTAGGTTTAAATGTCAGGAATTGTGTTTAAATGTATTTGGCTAAGGTGTATGTAAATTTCCGACTTCAACTGTATATATACACTGAGATCATGTGACAGATAATGTGACACTTAAATAATGTCCACCTGTGTACGATCTAACTAATTATGTGACTTCTAAATGTATTTGGTTGCACCAGATCATATTTAGGGGCTTCATAGCAAATGGGGTGTATACATATGCACGCACCACTTTTCCATTTTTAATTTTTGGAAATACGTTTTTTTTTTTTTTTTCATTTCACTTCATCAAATTGGACTATTTTGTATATGTCCATTTACATGAAATCCAAATCAAATCCATTTAAATTACAGGTTGTAATTAAACAAAATAGCAAAAAATCCAAGGGTGTGAATACTTTTGCAAGGCACTGTAAGTATCAAAAGTAAATGGAACTGCTAAAAAGTATAAGTTTAAACCATTTAAAATTCTGTATATTAAGCAAACCAGATGGCACAATTGTCTTTTTGTTTGTTTATTGACAGATAGCCAGGGGCACACTCCAACACACTTTACAAACAAAGCATTTGTGTTTAGTGAGTCTGCCAGATCAGACGCAGTAGGGTTGACCAGGGATGTTCTCTTGATAAGTGTGTGACTTTGACCATTTCCCTGTCAAAATGTAACGAGTACTTTTGGGTGTCAGGGAAAAGGTATGGAGTAAAAAGTACATAATTTTCTTTAGGAATGTAGTAAAGTAAAAGTTGGCAAAAATATAAATAGTAACGTACAGATATCCGCAAAAACTACTTAAGTAGTACTTTAAAGTATTTCTACTTAGGTACTATACACCACTGCTAGTAATCTTTTCATCCTTGTACTCCACATTCCTGCTCCTCGCCCCAGTCCCAGACAGTCACTGCTGCATCACAAATGGCACGCTGTTCCCTAAATAGTCCACTACCTTTGACCACAGCCTATAGGGCTCTGATGTATTTAATAGGGTGCCATTTGGGACGCACAAACGGTCCCATAACAAATTACCTGAATAAAAGGAGGCTAATTGAAAATGGAGTGGTTGAAAAGTGGAGAGCATGTTCTCCCCAGCCAGAGGAGATGCAGGCAGGCTAAATAATTGTTACATATTCAATAGCTTCTCCAAACAGCGGGTCATTTTCTATGCCCCCTATATTTTGTGGATTAACTTGGAGTTACTCACTTGCGAGTCCTATGTCCCTATGTTTGGTTCGTAGTCGAGTAAGCACATATTTCCGTGTGTATTACAAATCTTCTGGGTGTATATATATATACACACACACACACACACACAGCTGATTAACAAATGGTTGGCTCCCGAACAAGGATTTTCCCCATCCGTCAAATGACTAATACCCCATAATTCTATGAAATAAAGATGCTCTATTGACAGTAATATCTGTCATGAAGCATTGCCTTCTTACTCTTCCAACCTCAATGTTTTGATTGTCTCTTTCCTGGTGTAAAGCAGTTGGCTGCATATTCTGGGGTATCAGTTCTAGTCGTTTAGTTCATTCCAAGCTCTGGCACTGCAGATCACCAAATCCCTTCTGGTCCACGGATGAGGGGTCAAAGTTATGTGTAAGTTGTGTATGATTAACTGGTTTAGTGGAGTCTCTTCTCCCTTACTACAGCCTGTGATTCCTTCCTCTGAGTCGGTCTTCTGAATCCTTGCCCTTTTCTCCATCCAATGATGTCTGCTTCTTGCCGCTCATCCAAACAGATGATCGTCTTGTCATTTCCTGGCTTCTTTTAGCATGAATAACCTATACACTATCCTGTTGATGGTGAAATCACTTAGGAGCATTTGGAGGCATTAGCTTCATTATCCTATACTTTGCCATAAAATGTTGTTGATTACTAAGGTGGCACACTGCCTGTACATTCCTGCTGACTTGGTAGTGTTGTGTTTATAGCTTGGAGAGAATAGAACAACAGGAACAGGTGGAGTTGATTTGGAAATGTGGGAGACATTTCCTCATCCAGCTGAGGGCCCCAGGCGTCTGGACCGGTGTTACTTACGTCTGTGTTTGTGAGCGAGTGTGTGCTCTTTTTCTCCATCCGTCTTGCTCCTCAGTTGCCTTAGGGAAATGAAGACCTTTCAGATTTGAGTGTTTACATTTGTATGCCTGTGGAGCGCCAGAGAGTGATCTGAGCTATCGAACCCTGAAGTATTCGGTGGGAAGGAGGTCTTGTACACAAACACACACATTTTGCCGACCTTTACAGGCCACAATGTCAATGGTAGACCAAGTCTCCTGAAATATAGATGAAAACTCATGGTAAATAGTGTGGTCTACAGAGTACCTCAATGTGGTCTACAGTTTATTGTGAGGTACTCTGTAGACCACACTATTTACCAAGAGAGTTATCATCTATATTTTCATATTTTTTCGTCGCTGTCTATCTTCCACCGCAAACCAATGCTGGCACTAAGTCCACACTCAATGAGCTGTATAAGGCCATAAGCAAACAGGAAAACGGTCATTAAGGTGGCGCTCCTAGTGGCTGGGGACTTTATTGCAGGGAAACTTAAATCTGTTTTACCTCATTTCTACCAGCATGTTAAATGTGCAACCAGAGGGAAAAAAATACTCTTTTACTCCACCTTTACTCCACACACAGAGATGCTTACAAAGCTCTCCCTCGCCCTCCATTTGGCAAATCTGACCATAATTCTATCCTCCTGATTCCTGCTTATAAGCAAACACTAAAGCAGGAAGCACCAGTGACTCGGTCAATATATAAGTGGTCAGATGTCTTAGATGATAAGCTACAGGACTGGAATATGTTCGGAGATTCTTCCAATGGCATTGAGGAGTACATCACATCAGTCACTGGCTTCATAAATAAATTCATCAATGACGTCGTCCTCACAGTGACCGTACGTACATACCCCAACCAGAAGCCATGGATTACAAGCAACATTTGCACTGAGCTAAAGGACTGGAATATGTTCGGGGATTCTTCCAATGGCATTGAGGAGTACATCACATCTGTCACTGGCTTCATAAATAAATTCATCAATGACGTCGTCCTCACAGTGACCGTAGCTGCCGCTATCAAGGAGCGGGACTCTAACCTGGACGCTTATAAGAAATCCCTCTATGTCCTCAAACGAACCATCAAACAGGCAAAGCGTCAATACAGGACTAAGATTGAATTGTACTACACCGGCTCTGACGCTCATCAGATGTGGCAGGGTATGCAAACTATTAGACTACAAAGCACAGCTGAGAGCTGCCCAGTGACACGGGCCTACCAGATGAGCTAAATTACTTCTGTGCTCACTTCGAGGCAAGCAACACTGAAGCATCAGCTGTTCCGGACGACTGTGTGATCACACTCCATAGCCAATGTAAGACAAGTCAGTTAAAGAACCAATTCTTATTTTCAATGACGGCCTAGGAACAGTGGGTTAACTGCCTTGTTCAGGGGCAGAACGACAGATTTGTACCTTGTCAGCTCGGGGATTTGAACTTGCAACATTTCGTTTGCTAGTCCAACACTCTAACCACTAGGCTACGCTGCCGCCCCAAAACATTCACAAGGCTGCAGGGCCAGACGGATTACCAGGACGTGTACTCCGAGCATGGCGCTGACCAACTGGCAAGTGTCTTCACTGACATTTTCAAACTGTCCCTGACTCAGTCTGTAATAGCAACATGTTTCAAGCAGACCCGCATACACCCTTTGCCCAATAACACTAAGGTAACTTGCCTAAATGACTACAAACCCATAGCACTCACGTCTGTAACCATGAAGTGCTTTGAAAGGCTGGATCACAACACCATTATCCCAGAAACCCTAGACCCACTCCAATTTGCGTATCGCCCCAGCAGATCCACAGAGAGTCCATCTCTATTGCACTCCACACTGCCCTTTCCCAAATGGACAAAAGGAACACCTACGTGAGAATGCTATTCCTTGACTACAGCTCAGTGTTCAACACCATAGTGCCCTCAAAGCTCATCACTAAGCTAAGGACCCTGGGTCTAAACACCTCCCAGGTGGTAAGGGCAGGTAATAACACATCTGCCACACTGATCCTCAACACAGGGGCCCCTCAGTTGTGCGTGCTCAGTCCCCTCCTGTACTCTCTGTTAACCCATGACTGCCTGGTATGGAAACTGCTCAGCCTCTGACCACAAGGCACTACAGAGGGTAGTGCAAATTATTATAATAATATCCCCCCCCCCTCCCCATTCTAAAACCAAAGTTGTTCCCCTGGCTACAGTGTAGATTAACATGTATAGGTGCCATGTACTAAAACACCTGTTATTAGAAAGGAGTTTCCTTCATTTTCAGAAGTGAAGTTAACCACTAATGCTGTAAAAGGCACTAGGTATCTGAGTGTTGATGTAACTCCTGTCCTTTGTCAGAACATCATTCAGATATTGTCATTCCTTCACAGTGTCTTGAAGCATACTGGATAAATGAGCGTAAAGGTAGAATTTAGAAATGTCAAAGGAAGAGAAGAACCAGTTTAGAGAGGCGTGCCCTACCAAAACATCAAACAACGCTGCAGAGACCGAGAGAGAGGTTCCAACACTGGTCCTTGAAACACATGTGAGACGTGGCCCACGTCCACCTCGTCTGAGAGGAAGATCTAGGGTCGTGCTCAGGAGCTTATTACAGGATGTTACGGAACAGAACCGTCAGAAATATTACGTAGAATAGAAATGCATGTCCATCATGCTCCCGGGGTTGGGGAAAATGGAGAAGACGTATTTCTGTTCTAATTAAATGGAAAATAAATGACCTATTATATTATATTGTACACATTGTACAGTAGGGAATCATGGGAGCTCTATTCAAGAGGAACGTGAGCTTCTACATTCTCGGACGTTCAGTGTTCTTAGGATTTGTCATATTACAATGTGAATCCGAAAAGTGGATAATTGCAGAAAATCTGGGGTTGGCTCGGGTTAACAGAAGGAGTCTCATATGACCCATACACTCTTCAAACTCTTCTAATTAATAAACCCATTTATTCATATTCCGAATGTCCGTTTCATTGTGTCGTGCTTTCGCCCCCATCCAAATGGTATGGCTCTAGTGATTCATTAAAACAGTAAACCACTGGCGTTAGAAGAAGATAGGCCTTGGTATCATGCATAACTCTCTCTCGCAGTGTGTGTGTGTGTTATTAAGCCCACAATCCAAGGAATGTGTGAAGTAAGCTTTTGGATGCAAAGGGAAAACCGGTCAGCCAGTGAGGACGGGGAGACGACCGCAGAGTGAATGTATTAAGGCAGTTGTCAGATAAATAATTGGGAATGTATGTCACTTTGAATGAGTCCAACTGCTGACAGGACATTCCGCTTGGTGCATCTCCATGACACACCATCATTATCAGACGCAGCAGGAAGAACAGATCCCATCCCCTGTGGTGGGAAGAAAGTGTGTGTGCACGCCCGTATGCGTGTGCCTGAGTCAGTGTGTGCTGGCATTCAGGCATGATGTGTATTTACGAGCATGTATGAAAACGTTCACGCGTGTGTGATGTTTTGAAAGGGCATAAGGGATCAAATCAATTTCAAAGATTTGATGGAGGGAATCAGTCAATTGAAATAAATTCATGAGACCCTAATCTATGGATTTACAAATATGCATCTGAAATACAGATATGCATCTGTTGGTCACAGACACCTTAAAAAAAGGTAAGGCGTGGATCAGAAAACCAGTCGGTATCTGGTGTGTCCACCATTTGCCTCTTCGCATAGAGTTGATCAGGCTATTGATTGTGGCTTGTGGAATGTTGTCAAAATCCTCTTCAATGGCTGTTTGAAGTTGCTGGATATTGGTAGGAACTGGAACATGCTGTTGTACATTAATCCAGAGCATCTCAAACAGGCTCAATGGGTGACATGTCTGGTCAGTATGCAGGCCATGGAAGAACTTGGCCTCAACTTCCTGGAATTGTGCACAGATCCTTGTGACATGGGACCGGTCATTATCATTCTGAAACATGAGGTGATGGCGGCGGATGAATGGCACAACAATGAGCCTCAGGATCTCGTCACAGAATCTCTGTGCATTCAAATTGCCATTGATCAAATGCAATTGTGTTCGTTGTCCGTAGCTTATATCTGCCCATACTATAACCCCACCGCCACCATGGGGCACTCTGTTTATAATGTAAACCGCACGCCCACACGTCACCTTACATGCTGTCTGCCATCTGTCCAGTACAGTTGAAACCGGGATTGATCCGTGAAGAGCACACTTCTCCAGCGTGCCAGTGGCCATCGAACGTGAGCATTTGCCCTCTGAAGTCAGTAACAATGCAGAACTGTAGTTCGGTCAGGATGACGAGCATGCAGATAATGAGCATGCAGATGAGCTTCCCTGAGATGGTTTCTGACAGTTTGTGCAGAAATTCTTCAGTTGTGCAAACCCACAGTTTCATCAGCTGTCCGGGTGCATGGTCTCCGACCATCCTGCAGGTGAAGAAGCTGGATGTGGAGGTCCTGGGCTGGCGTGGTTACACTTGGACTGCGGTTATGAGGCCGGTTGGAAGTACTGCCAAATTCTCAAAAACGTTGTTGGAGGCAGTTTATGGTAGAAACATTATCATTAAATTATCTGGCAAAAGCTCTGGTGGACATTCCTGCAGTCAGCATGCCAATTGCACGCTTCCTCAAATTTTGAGACATCTGTGGCATTGTGTTGTGTGACAAAACTTCACATTTTAGAGTGGCCTTTTATTGTTCCCAGCACAAGTTGCACCTATGTAATGCTCATGGGGTTTAATCAGCTTCTTGATATGCCGCACCTGTCAAGTGGATTGATTATCTTTGCAAAGGAGAAATGCTCACTAAGAGGGATGTAAACAAATTTGCACACAAAATTTAAACGAAATAAGCGGCTTGTGCATATGGAACATTTCATGGACCTTTTGCTTATGAACAGGGTTGGGGAATAACGGATTACATGTAAGGGAATACAAAAAATGAACTAATCCGTTATGTTACCAGCTAAAATATTGTAATCAGATTAAAGATTCTTTTGAAAAACTAGATGATTACTTTGAGGATTACTTTTAAATTCAGAAAGGATGTTTGCGGGAAAAAAATTGTTGACACTTCTCTGCTTTCTCAGTGACATTCAAATCAGCATTGAAGTTTAAGTTTGTTCCACCTGAGCAAGTCTGACCAGAAGTTAGAGACCACTATGATGACACACCAAATGTGTTTGATGGATCGTGGGAAAAGAGCAGGAATAGGCTTTTGAAGGCTACAGTCCAAGATATGTCTTCCAATGGTGCGGCTGCTGTCGGCATCCAAGATGATCCAACTTGAATAATGGCTGATCACAAATCTAAATGTGTATTTATAATAATGGTTGAATACAAGAAGTTTAAGCTGCCTATCAATCATTGTTTTTGAAACCAGTGGACAGACAGTGAAAAATCCGCTCTTCCAACAGCTGCATAGTGCGGATCCAAGCCTATGGAATAAAAGTGGAGCTTTTATTGCTCAATCTAATTCATGCTGATAAAAAAAATACAAATTCAGAGGCCTAATGGACACATGCTCAAATTTGCACACTTTTGATATCTGTAATTTGATATCTGTAGTTAAGACATACATTTCTGGACTTATAAATGAAATATATATAGATATAGATATATATCCATTGATTCTTGAATAGAACTTGTAAATGCCTCATGAGTTTAGTTCAACTGTCACACTCCATGAGAATCCAAAATATAAGCTTGTTTTACTCCAATGTCTGTAAACATTGTAAATATTAACAAACCCTGTATAACCTCATAACATGGTTAAAACAATACTTTTGATATCATGGATGGTCAGTCCTTGCATCCACAGCTCTGTCTATTAATCTGAGAGTGGTTACATTTCTCCAGGCCCACCCCTCAGCTTTTTACCAAAACAGAGGCGGGGCAAGCATTTTGTTATTGTTTCATCTGTGGATTTGTCCTTTAAACAGCTGCATATTATCAAGATAAAGTGTCACCAAAAAAAGGTCAACAATAGGCCTATAACAAATGTAGCATATGGCATTCATTTTTCACATGTAAATAGCACTTTTCAGTAGTGCTCAAAGCATGCGAGCCCAATCAGTCCTCCATGACAACAAAATCATAAACAACAGCGTAGGGCTGGCTAATAAGTCCTTAGTTATGGGGTTATGCTCAGGTAAAACAATTTGGCTAATCTATATTTCCATATTTCCAAGTCCTATTCTTGAAGATCAAGGGTTATAACATTTATTGGAATGACCGGAATTCTGATAGACTTTGGTTTTTAATGCAAAGATATAATTTAATAGTATTATTATGTGTAGTAGAAAGCAATGGTTTAGAAGAAGCCTACGTAACCAACCTATAAAATAAAATGTAACATCCATATGGCCAGCTATGTAAACTTTAACATTGATTTATCCTGCAATAGATGTCGTTCAATTGCTAACATACATTTGTGTCTTCTTAATGCCTCTTAAGGGGAACGTAATCTAAAAGTAACATAATGTAATCAGATTACGTTTCCGAGTTTGGGTAATCCAAAAGTTACATTACTGATTACAATTTTGGACAGGTAACTGTAATGGATTACATTTAGAAAGTAACCTACCCAACCCTTCTCATGAATCACGGGACCAACAATTGACATGTTGCGTTTGTTTTTGTTGAATGTATCTCGGACACATAAAACCCAGAAGGGTTGTTGCTGGATGGTA
Organism: Oncorhynchus nerka; assembly: GCF_034236695.1. NCBI lineage: Eukaryota > Metazoa > Chordata > Actinopteri > Salmoniformes > Salmonidae > Oncorhynchus > Oncorhynchus nerka. The sequence continues at coordinate 48,614,688 of NC_088418.1, read as the reverse complement.
TCTGAGTGTTGCCTGTGGCGGTGTATGTACTGTACATTTCTATCGTAGATCATTAGCGTAATGCTCTTTGACTAAGTCTCCCCTGTAGACATGAATTTTTGCCTGCTCTCTTCCCTGCAGATACTACTAATAACATCCCTTTGGCTTGACTCACTCACTCATGATATCATAGTTGAATCTAATAATCTGCCTTTCATTTTGTGTGTGTGTGTGTGCGTCACATGATGTTAGGGGAATTCTGCCTGCTCTATACGGACACATACAGTGAGTCTCCCGCTTGCTGATTGGCTGAGACAGCCAGTGATGCTGATAGGACCATTGGACTGAAAGGAGGGAGGAGAGAGCGAGGAAGGCGAGAGTGGGAGAGTGAGTGTGTACATCACAGATGACGGGCATTGCCAGTGATTGTCTGCCAGCGATGCTGAGTGTATGCTCACCTCAGTTACTGCCACGGTAAGCATCTATCTACTGCTCTTTCTTGAGAGTGTTGTCATCTCCTTAGGTTAAAAAGAGACCGCCTCGTAATCGCCATTGTGTCTCCTGGGCTATGTTTGACCTGTGCTTCATCTCTGGTTAGAATTTATATTCAGCAGGTCATTGGTGCATTAATGCATCTCCTCTCTCTCTCTTTCTTTCTTCTTGCTCCCCCCTACCCCCTCTAACTGCCAAAGCCAGGTTTATTGGGATGAATATACAGGTTATTGTGGATTTGAATTAGCCTGAAAGGACAGTCACAGCAGTACAGTAATAAAGTCGACAGAAGGGGACACAACTATAATGAGTAGAAAGGACGTTCCCATTACCTCACAGTTTGTCCTCTGTTGACAGATCCCTAAGAAATCCTGATTGATGAGTGTGAACCACTGGATGTGTGCATCCTCAGACGAAGTCAACTTGTCCTGGAAACAAATGAGCGAAACATTGCTGCATCCTCCCTGACATGCATACAGTTAAAGTCGGATGTTTACATACACCTTAGCCAAAAACATTTAAACTCAGTTTTTCACAATTCCTGACATTTAATCCTAGTAAACATTCCCTGTCTTAGATCAGTTAGAATCTCCATTTTATTTTAAGAATGTGAAATGTCAGAATAATAGTAGAGATAATTATTTATTTAAACTTTGATTTCTTTCATCACATTCCCAGTGGGTCAGAAGTTTACATACACTCAATGAGTATTTGGTTGCATTGCCTTCCACAAGCTTCCCACAGTAAGTTGGGTGTATTTTGGCCCATTCCTCCTGACAGAGCTGGTGTAACTGAGTCAGGTTTGTAGGCCTCCTTGCTCTCACACGCATTTTCAGTTCTGCCCAAACATTTTCAAAAGGATTGAGGTCAGGGCATTGCAATGGCCACTCCAATAGCTTGACTTTGTTGTCCTTAAGCCATTTTGCCACAAATTTGGAAGTAATATTGGGTCATTTTCCATTTGGAAGACCCACTTGCGACCAAGGTTTAACTTCCCGACTGATGTCTTGAGATGTTGCTTCAATATATCCACATAATTTTCCATCCTCATTATGCCATCTATTTTGTGAAGTGCACCAGTCCCTCCTGCAGCAAAGCACCCCCACAACATGATGCTTCCACCCTCGTGCTTTACAGTTGGGATGGTGGCCTTATTCCTCCAAACATAACGATGGTCATTATGGCCAAACAGTTCTATTTTTGTATGATCAGACCAGAGGACATTTCTCCAAAAAGTACAATCTTTGTTCCCATGTGCAGTTGCTGAGCGGCCTTTCAGGTTATGTCGATATACGACTCGTTTTACTGTGGATATAGATATTTTTGTACCTGTTTCCTCCAGCATCTTCACAAGGTCCTTTGCTGTTCTGGGATTGATTTGCACTTTTCACACCAAAGTACATTCATCTCAGTTTTAATGACTCCAATCTAAGTGTTTGTAAACTTCAACTGTACATACATGCCAGTCTGTTCCAGTGACAAACACGTCACCAAACATACACCAGTCCACCCCAGTGACACAAACACGTCACCAAACATACACCAGTCCACCCCAGTGACACAAACACGTCACCAAACATACACCAGTCCACCCCAGTGACACGCACACGTCACCAAACATACACCAGTCCACCCCAGTGACACACACACGTCACCAAACATACACCAGTCTACCCCAGTGACACACACACGTCACCAAACATACACCAGTCCACCCCAGTGAAACACACACGTCACCAAACATACACCAGTCCACCCCAGTGACACACACACGTCAGGTCTCTCCCTGGACCCAGACACCTCTTTGCACGAAAGACAACCCTCTGTGTTCCACTGTTGTGATATGTTCGCAATAATAATATGACACATGGCTTAATGTCATTATATGTGTGTGTGTTTGGCATTTTGCATGCTCCTCCCTCCGAAATCACTTTCTTGTGGCAATGACCAGGCCTGTGTGTGCATGTGAGTGAGCGTGACACTGCTCTGGGCCTAAGGCTAGCTAACCCCCAGCCAGCCCTGTGGATAGATAAGGAATTGATGTACGTGGTCTGTGAGCTGCCTTAACCCAGGGGCCCATGCTCTCAATAGAGAGAGAAGAGAGCAGAGAGCAGTGTGTTATAAAACACATCATCTGGCCATGGTCCACAGGCTCCAGAGCCCAATTCTTGTCCCTACATGCTGTACATACGATTCTGATTGGCCCATTTTCTGCCAGTATACTGTACATACAATTCTGATTGGCCTAGGTGCAATACCATTCCCTCAGTCCATTGGCTCTTAATTCAGTCCCAATTCACATTCAAAGGAACCTTCCATGGTGGGCACACCGGCAGCCATATTTGGTACATCATTTGTAATCTGCCAATAGATGAGTATTGTTGAATAGCTGTCAATGACAGTAAAGTGTAACATAGACATACATGCCAGTTGAAGCTAATTCTGTTTTGACATACAGCAGAGAGTAAGAGAGTCGGCCCACAGTAGTGTGCCTTCGTCATGTATAAAACTACAACGGAGTGATTCCTCACAAAACTAGAACAACAAAAAAAATACAATTTTCACAACATTTAATCAATAAAAGCGTCCTTTGGAGGAAGGATTGTTGACATATTTTTGGCCATACTCAGGCGTCCTTTAATACTCCATAACGTTTCATCTGTAGGTGCTACAAAACAAAAATTGGTGTCATATGAAGATTTACGGCTTGAAAATGGATTCAAAAGGGTCGCCTTCTGCTGTTGATTAGCAGGATGTGCAATGATACAAGTGAAAAGAGGGCTGTGATTCATTACATTTCTCTGTATAAAATGGCCCGTAACTTTAAAACTAGCTCAGATTCCACTCTGTAGAGTATATTATGTTCAACAATATATTGAAACATTTGCAACACCAACATTTCTATATTTTCAATATTCATGTTTATATTTTTCAAAATACATATATTAATGTAAGAAATTGTTATTGAAATCATAATACCTCTCATATTACAGAGCAAGCGGTAAAGCTTCATATGACACCAAATTCTGCTTTGTAGCATCTACAGATGAAACATTATGGAGTCTTAAAGGAGGCCTGGCTAAAGCCAAAATATCACAAATATTCCAACTTATGCTTTACGATACAAATGTTAAATATATGTCAACAAACCTCCCTCCAAAGCTCTTTTTTTGTTCTAGTTTCGTGAGAAATCACCCAAAGTGTATAGTGTGTAGTGTTTGTGTGATGTGCAGTAACAGTGCAGCTGAAGTGGGAGAGGGCAGTAAACAGGCTTTTTTTGTTTGTTTGGTGCTTCACATGTGGCATGTGTGTGCTTCTGTGCGAGCACTCATGCATATGTGAGTAAATGTTTGCATGACACGAGCGGTGTGTGCATGAAGCATTGTGTGCATGTGTGGTGTGTGTGTTCTGTCCAATAATCCTTCAAGAGGTGAAATACTTTCTAAACATATGCTTTCATGTGAGGAAGTTGAAACACCCTATGAACACACATAACACCATACAGAATATCATAGTGAATCTCCCCATTGGTTTTCACTACCCAGTCAGCCGTTCATTGCATGCCTTCCACCCTGAATGTCTGACTTGAGAAAATGTAGCATGGAAATTATTTCAGCTTTACTATCATCAGGCTGTGTAACATTGGCATAACCCTGTGAGTGTCGGTGCAGGGCTTGGTCCACATCGTGCCCGCTGCCCAGACCATCAGACCGCTGCCACACAGGAAACAGAACAGGGCAGACATGTTTCCAATTACATGCTATAAACTGACCTGCGCTGCAGCCATCTATGGCAATGTGCTGCTGTTAAACGTCAAACGGCAGATTCTTTGAATTATTAATGGTGAGGAGGGAGCAGCGAGTGACGACGATGCATAGATGAAGCTGTAATTTAGGCACGACCTCGTAAGTGCTCCGCTCACTCACTCGGCAAAGAGGGGAATGCACACACACTGCTTTTTTTCCATTAGCTTTTGCAAAAGCTGGTATAAGCTTGAAACATGGCTGATGGTACTTGTATGTTTGTGTGTGTGGTTTTAATCTATTTGGTGAACAACAGTTCAGATCAGTAGGCTAATCTGAAACTCCTTTGTGTGTTTTTGTGTGTGTTTACATAGTTATGGAATAGGTTAGGTAGTTTGGACAGCACACTCCCACACTCCATTCCCCCAGGGAGCAGTAGCAACCGCGTCCAGATGCTGAGCCTGGTTGATAAGGAGACGGGTGCTGCTAATTTAAGGTGGTCGTCAGTCAGAATGCCTGGTTGGTTTGGTGGACATGAAGCCTTCGTTTGGTTTTTAATCTTTAGTTTAGGTATGCCTGTTTGTTAGTTTCATATTGTATATTTTTATGTTTAGCCACCATCTGAACAAACAATAATTCGCTTGGAATGGCCAACCAAGAGGTCATGAGAGACAGAGCTGGCCCTGGAAATTATTTCAGCTTTACTATCTCTGGGCCCCTGGACCAACGTGTCGGTGACGGCTTCTCCCTGGGCCCCTGGACCATCGACCGGTGCCACACGGTCTCTCTGGGCCCCTGGACCAATTACATGCTATGACGGTCTCTCTGGGCGCTGTTAAACGTCAAACGGACCAATTATTAATGGTGAGGACGGTCTCCTGGGCCCCTGGACCAACGTAAAGGTGACTGTCTCCCTGGGCCCCTGGACCACGTAAGGGACGGTCTCCCTGGGCCCCTGGACCAACGTGGTTTTTTCCTCTAGGCCCTGGACCAACGTGGTGACGCTTGAAACCTGGGCCCCTGATGACCAACTTGTGACGGTTTGGGCCCCTGGACCAATCTAAGGTGACAGTCTCCTGGGCCCCTGACCAACTCCTTTGTGTGTTTTTGGGCCCCTGGACCATACGTTATGGAATAGGTCTCCCTGGGCCCTGGACCAGCACACTCCCACACTCCATTCCCCTGGGCCCCTGGACCAACGCAAGGTGACAGATCCCTGGGCCCCTGGACCAATAAGGTGACGGTGCTGCCCTGGGCCCCTGGACCAACGTCAGAATGCCAACGTTGGTTTGGTCTCTCTGGGCCCTGGACCAATCGTTTAGGTGACGGTCTCCCTGGACCAACGTTTCTGGGCCCCTGGACCTGACCAACGTATATTTTTATGTTTAGCCACCATCCTGGGAATGGCCAACCAAGAGGTCATGAGAGACTCCCTGGGCCCCTGGACCAACGTGGACCAAGGTGACGGTCTCCTGGGCCCCTGGACCAACTGGGCCCCTGGACCAGGTGACGGTCTCCCTGGGCCCCTGGACCAACGTAAGGTGACGGTCTCCCTGGGCCCCTGGACCAACGTAAGGTGACGGTCTCCCTGGGCCCCTGGACCAACGTACGGTGACGGTCTCCCTGGGCCCCTGGACCAACGTAAGGTGACAGTCTCCCTGGGCCCCTGGACCAACGTAAGGTGACGGTCTCTCTGGGCCCCTGGACCAACGTAAGGTGACAGTCTCCCTGGGCCCCTGGACCAACGTAGCGGTGACGGTCTCCTGGGCCCCTGGACCAACGCAAGGTGACAGTCTCCCTGGGCCCCTGGACCAACGTAAGGTGACGGTCTCCTGGGCCCCTGGACCAACGTAAGGTGACGGTCTCCTGGGCCCCTGGACCAACGTAAGGTGACGGTCTCCCTGGGCCCCTGGACCAACGCAAGGTGACGGTCTCCCTGGGCCCCTGGACCAACGTAAGGTGACGGTCTCCCTGGGCCCTGGACCAACGTAAGGTGACGGTCTCCCTGGGCCCCTGGACCAACGTAAGGTGACGGTCTCTCTGGGCCCCTGGACCAACGTAAGGTGACGGTCTCCCTGGGCCCCTGGACCAACGTAAGGTGACGGTCTCCCTGGGCCCCTGGACCAACGTAAGGTGACGGTCTCCCTGGGCCCCTGGACCAACGTAAGGTGACGGTCTCCCTGGGCCCCTGGACCAACGTAAGGTGACTGTCTCCCTGGGCCCCTGGACCAACGTACGGTGACGGTCTCCCTGGGCCCCTGGACCAACGTAAGGTGACGGTCTCCCTGGGCCCCTGGACCAACGTACGGTGACGGTCTCCCTGGGCCCCTGGACCAACGTACGGTGACGGTCTCCCTGGGCCCCTGGACCAACGTACGGTGACGGTCTCTCTGGGCCTCTGGACCAACGTAAGGTGACGGTCTCCCTGGGCCCCTGGACCAACGTAAGGTGACGGTCTCTCTGGGCCCCTGGACCAACTTAAGGTGACGGTCTCCCTGGGCCCGTGGACCAACGTAAGGTGACGGTCTCTCTAGGCCCCTGGACCAACGTAAGGTGACGGTCTCCCTGGGCCCCTGGACCAACGTAAGTTGACGGTCTCCCTGGGCCCCTGGACCAACGTAAGGTGACGGTCTCCCTGGGCCCCTGGACCAACGTAAGGTGACGGTCCAAAAATTGGTGTCATATGAAGATTTACGGCTTGAAAATGGATTCAAAAGGGTCGCCTTCTGCTGTTGATTAGCAGGATGTGCAATGATACAAGTGAAAAGAGGGCTGTGATTCATTACATTTCTCTGTATAAAATGGCCCGTAACTTTAAAACTAGCTCAGATTCCACTCTGTAGAGTATATTATGTTCAACAATATATTGAAACATTTGCAACACCAACATTTCTATATTTTCAATATTCATGTTTATATTTTTCAAAATACATATATTAATGTAAGAAATTGTTATTGAAATCATAATACCTCTCATATTACAGAGCAAGCGGTAAAGCTTCATATGACACCAAATTCTGCTTTGTAGCATCTACAGATGAAACATTATGGAGTCTTAAAGGAGGCCTGGTGACGGTCTCCCTGGGCCCCTAGACCAACGTAAGGTGACGGTCTCCCTGGGCCCCTGGACCAACATAAGGTGACGGTCTCCCTGGGCCCGTGCACATTCAACACATTCGCTGATTGTTCACATACAGTGCTGAGAAAAAGTATTTACCCCCTTTCTAATTTACTCTACTGTTGCATATGTTTCATACTGAATGTTATCAGATCTTCAACCAAAACCTAATGTTAGATAAAGGGAACCCGAGAGAACAATTACATACTTATTTGATTTATTTCCTAAACAGTAATGCAACACCCAATGCCCCTGTGTGAAAAAGTAATTGCCCTTTTACATTCAGTAACTGGTTGTACCACCTTCAGCTGTAATGATTGCAGCCGAATGCCTCCTGTGGTTGTTGATCAGTCTCTCACGTCTCTGTGGATAACTTTTGGCCCACTCTTTCATGCAGAACAGCTTTAACTCAGCGACATTTGTGGGTTTTCAAGCATGAACTGCTCGTTTAAAGACCTGCCACACCGTCTCTATTGGGATTAGGTCTGGACTTTGACTAGGCCATTCCAAAACTTCAAATTTGTTGCATTTTAGACATTTTCATGTAGCCTTGACAGTGTGTTTTGTATCATTGTCTTGTTGCATGACCCAGCTACACTTCAGCTTCAGCTCACAGACGGATGGCCTGACATTCTCCTGTAGAATTCTCTGATACAGAGCAGAATTCATGGTTCCTTCTATTAAGGCAAGTGGTCCAGGTCGTGAGGCAGCAAAGCATCCCCAAGCCATCACACTACCACCACCATGCTGACCCCAAACCATCACACTACCACCACCATGCTGACCCCAAACCATCACACTACCACCACCATGCTGACCCCAAACCATCACACTACCACCACCATGCTGACCCCAAACCATCACACTACCACCACCATCCGAGGCGGTGCAGCCAACGGGTTTCTCCACGCATCGCGCCGACAGAAACAAACATCTTTCTGGTAAGAAGAGGGGCGGGGGCGTATGCCTTATGGCTAACGAGACATGGTGTGATGAAAGAAACATACAGGAACTCAAAACCTTCTGTTCACCTGATTTAGAATTCCTCACAATCAAATGTAGACCGTATTATCTACCAAGATAATTCTCTTCGATTATAATCACAGCCGTATATCCCTCCCCAAGCAGACACATCGATGGCTCTGAACGAACTTTATTTAACTCTTTGCAAACTGGAAACCATTTATCCAGAGGCTGCATTCATTGTAGCTGGGGATTTTAACAAGGCTAATCTGAAAACAAGACTCCCTAAATTTGATCAGCATATCGATTGCGCAACCAGGGGTGGAAAAACCTTGGATCATTGTTACTCTAACTTCTGCGACGCATATAAGGCCCTGCCCCGCCCCCCTTTCGGAAAAGTTGACCACGACTCCATTTTGTTGATCCCTGCCTACAGACAGAAACTAAAACAAGAGGCTCCCACGCTGAGGTCTGTCCAACGCTGGTCCGACCAAGCTGACTCCACACTCCAAGACTGCTTCCATCACGTGGACTGGGATATGTTTCGTATTGCGTCAGATAACAATATTGACGAATACGCTGATTCGGTGTGCGAGTTCATTAGAACGTGCGTTGAAGATGTCGTTCCCATAGCAACGATTAAAACATTCCCTAACCAGAAACCGTGGATTGATGGCAGCATTCGCGTGAAACTGAAAGCGCGAACCACTGCTTTTAATCAGGGCAAGGTGTCTGGTAACATGACCGAATACAAACAGTGCAGCTATCCGCAAGGCTATCAAACAAGCTAAGCGTCAGTACAGAGACAAAGTAGAATCTCAATTCAACGGCTCAGACACAAGAGGCATGTGGCAGGGTCTACAGTCAATCACGGACTACAGGAAGAAATCCAGCCCAGTCACGGACCAGGATGTCTTGCTCCCAGGCAGACTAAATAACTTTTTTGCCCGCTTTGAGGACAATACAGTGCCACTGACACGGCCTGCAACGAAAACATGCGGTCTCTCCTTCACTGCAGCCGAGGTGAGTAAGACATTTAAACGTGTTAACCCTCGCAAGGCTGCAGGCCCAGACGGCATCCCCAGCCGCGCCCTCAGAGCATGCGCAGACCAGCTGGCCGGTGTGTTTACGAACATATTCAATCAATCCCTATACCAGTCTGCTGTTCCCACATGCTTCAAGAGGGCCACCATTGTTCCTGTTCCCAAGAAAGCTAAGGTAACTGAGCTAAACGACTACCGCCCCGTAGCACTCAGAGACTAGTCAAGGACCATATCACCTCCACCCTACCTGACACCCTAGACCCACTCCAATTTGCTTACCGCCCAAATAGGTCCAGAGATGATGCAATCTCAACCACACTGCACACTGCCCTAACCCATCTGGACAAGAGGAATACCTATGTGAGAATGCTGTTCATCGACTACAGCTCGGCATTCAACACCATAGTACCCTCCAAGCTCGTCATCAAGCTCGAGACCCTGGGTCTCGACCCCGCCCTGTGCAACTGGGTACTGGACTTCCTGACGGGCCGCCCCCAGGTGGTGAGGGTAGGCAACAACATCTCCTCCCCGCTGATCCTCAACACTGGGGCCCCACAAGGGTGCGTTCTGAACCCTCTCCTGTACTCCCTGTTCACCCACGACTCAATCATCATTCAACTCAATCATCAAGTTTGCGGACGACACAACAGTGGTAGTGTTGATTACCAACAACGACGAGACGGCCTACAGGGAGGAGGTGAGGGCCCTCGGAGTGTGGTGTCAGGAAAATAACCTCACACTCAACGTCAACAAAACTAAGGAGATGATTGTGGACTTCAGGAAACAGCAGAGGGAACACCCCCCTATCCACATCGATGGAACAGTAGTGGAGAGGGTAGCAAGTTTTAAGTTCCTCGACATACACATCACAGACAAACTGAATTGGTCCACTCACACAGACAGCATCGTGAAGAAGGCGCAGCAGCGCCTCTTCAACCTCAGGAGGCTGAAGAAATTCGGCTTGTCACCAAAAGCACTCACAAACTTCTACAGATGCACAATCGAGAGCATCCTGGCGGGCTGTATCACCGCCTGGTACGGCAACTGCTCCGCCCTCAACCGTAAGGCTCTCCAGAGGGTAGTGAGGTCTGCACAACGCATCACCGGGGGCAAACTTCCTGCCCTCCAGGACACCTACACCACCCGATGTTACAGGAAGGCCATAAAGATCATCAAGGACATCAACCACCCGAGCCACTGCCTGTTCACCCCGCTATCATCCAGAAGGCGAGGTCAGTACAGGTGCATCAAAGCTGGGACCGAGAGACTGAAAACAGCTTCTATCTCAAGGCCATCAGACTGTTAAACAGCCACCACTAACATTGAGTGGCTGCTGCCAACACACTGACACTGACTCAACTCCAGCCACTTTAATAATGGGAATTGATGGGAAATGATGTAAATATATCACTAGCCACTTTAAACAATGCTACCTTATATAATGTTACTTACCCTACATTATTCATCTCATATGCATACGTATATACTGTACTCTATATCATCGACTGCATCCTTATGTAATACATGTATCACTAGCCACTTTAACTATGCCACTTTGTTTACATACTCATCTCATATGTATATACTGTACTCGATACCATCTACTGTATCTTGCCTATGCTGCTCTGTACCATCAATCATTCATATATCCTTATGTACATATTCTTTATCCCCTTACACTGTGTATAAGACAGTAGTTTTGGAATTGTTAGTTAGATTACTTGTTGGTTATTACTGCATTGTCGGAACTAGAAGCACAAGCATTTCGCTACACTCGCATTAACATCTGCTAACCATGTGTATGTGACAAATAAAATTTGATTTGATTTGATGCTGACCTCAAACCATCACTTTTTGAACGACATGGGTCCCATTATGTCTGGCGAAAACCAAACACTGCATTCCACAGTAAGAAGCTCATACCAACGGTCAAGCTTGGTGGTGGTAGTGTGATGGTTTGGGGATGCTATACTACCTCAGGACCTGGACCACTTCCCTTAATAGGAGGAACCATTTCTGCTCTGTATCAGAGAATTATACAGGTGAATGTCAGGCCATCCGTCTGTGAGCTGAATCTGAAGCACAGCTGGGTCAAGCAGCTTATCCAAAACACACAATCACAATCAAGTCTTTAATCAGGTTACAGACCAGTTAACTAGGCCTAAGACCCCTCGACTTAGTGAGTGCACCAATATTAGCAGGCTAGTTAATGGTTTCATAACAACATGGCCCGCTCTCCTGGTGGTTTTTCACACAGTTTGACCCTTTCAGTATAGGTCAATGGGATTCGGAGATACCAGGGCCTGTGGTCTGTGACTTCTTCTCTCAGCCCCCCCCATCTCTCTCTTCTTCCTCTCTCACATTCTCTCTTCCTCTCTCTAGCTCTTTCTTCCGCTCTTTCTCTCTTTTCTTCCTCTCTCTCTCTTTCTCCACTTCCTGTCGGACTCTGTAAGGTCACTGTAAGCCCCCAGCCCCCATGGGGAGGTGTTGGGTCGATATGAAGCAGGCGAGCAAAAGAAGTAGGGATAGAGAGAGAGGGAGAGAGGAACAGGAACATGGTGAAACAGCTGAGGCCAGTGTTCTACTCTCTTTATTCCTGATGACTCCCAGATGTTTCAACAAACTCCACTGACACTCTCTTGCTCTCTGGCCCTGGATAGGCTTGCAGTACCATTCTCAGGACGTTCTCTTCCCTCCCCATCCCTGTTTCCCCTGCCTCTCTTTCCCTCTTTCACCCTCTCGATAATATCCCTTGGATGACAGGGCATGCTTTTGTATTTTGAAATTCTTGTGGACTTTTATACATTCTGAAAGCAGAGTCTTAGCTTGAACAGAAGAGATGGATACCATGGACCGTGTGTTATTTATTCTCTCACAGCGTCGAGGCTGACACCAGTACCAGATCATACTCTACTGGGAGTGTGTAGTGACTGGGCTGTGCTGGTGTGAGTCTGCGTTGTGTGTCATACAGTTCTCTACTCTGTGTGTATGATGGGGTTTAGTTAAGCATACTGTATTTTTCCCCTGGAGGAACAACAGGAGGTGAAGAGGAGATGATGGAACTTATTTTGACCCCGTCACAGCTCTCTTCGGGGACCGATTCCATGTAAATGAAGTCAACTTCTCTGCAGACTCCCGGGGATTGAGTACAATTCCCAAAATGCGCGTATCCACACACACTCGCACACACCGACACACAAAGACAGTAAAAGTGGCCGGGCTTTGTTTTTTGTCAACCACCTTAAAAAAAAAACTCCACTATTTCTAGTTGTAGTTGTTTTTTGGGAGCCGTATCACTAGGTACCGCCTGGTTAACATTTTCTCATAAACCCGCTCTGGTGAGGAATGTTTATTGCTCTGTTTCCACTGTATTGTCCAGGAGCCATTTCACAGAGCAGAAAGAGTGTTTGTCAGTACTGAGGGAGGGAGTGGGACTATAATTGTTTTCATTTTGGTAGAGGTACGGCTCTAATGCTTCAGACAGTAAAAACTCTTCTTTCCTCTCTGTTTAACAGTGGCTGCAGTTTCTGGCTCACAGCAAAATCACAAATCTGCTTTTATGAGCCTGGGGGCCTCCCGGTTTCACAGCCCTGCTCTGGAAAGCAGAGTGCACTGCCAAATGATTAGTTGGAGGGATTGAGATCTTGGAGGGATCGAGGTGGTGTGTGTATTCATGTGCGTGTGTGTTCCTTAACCGGCATCATTATTCAAACCCCATGATGAGACCTTAAGTGGATACATAAAACCAGTCAATGTGGGTCAGAACTCATCTACTGCTCTTTTCAATTAGACAGTTAAGTATGCTGTCAGAGCCAGTTGGCCCAGACCTGAGGTCATTGTCTTCTGTGTGTTTTTTTTTACATTCTCCGCAGTCAGAAATATGCTCTGTCCCCTCATGTTACCGTTGTTGTTCTTCTGCACCATAACATGACAGTAATATGGGAAAGCAAGATGGTGGCTACCATCCCACATGAATAAACACTACAGTACACTATAGAATACTACAGTACTTACTATAGAATTCTATAGTAAACTGTAGTATAATTTAGAATACTATGCTACACACGGTAGTATCCCTCGATCATAGTACTTTCTGTAGAATGGAATGTTGTAGTATATTGTAGTAAGTTCTACAGTATTATCCAGATGACAAAAACACTGTAGAAAATACTACAGTATTGTCCAGAAAACCAAACACTTCTCTAACTTTAGGAAATACTACAGCATTTCATTAGCATATACCCTTCCCATTCCCCTCCCCCATATTGCAATTTTTGCCACCAATAAGTGAGAAACCAATTATAGACCCTATATCCAGCCATACCTACCTACAGGTTATGGAACATTTGCTAATTTAGAATTTCTCCAGTAGATTTTCTGAAGGAGAAATCCTCCACTTCTAGGTCAAAGATAATAAAACAAAAACACTACAGTAAAGTCTACAAAAACACTACATTGACTACTGTAGGTTTATACCATAGTTTAATATAATATTTTTTTCATGTGGGATGCAGCTGCACTCATCAAGCAAAAGACACACACGGGCCATTTTGGACGAAGTGACTGACTGATTGACCTACTGACTGACTCTCTGTTTGACTGACTGACTGATTGTCAATACGCTCCAATTCTTTCTCAATGTCCCATCACATAATGCAACTCTGGCATAAACATAACACACAAAAACCACCTACTCAACATCCATCAGGATTATATTAGAAGCTCAATGATAACCCCATTACACATGGATAGAGCTACTTACAGCCTCACATTTGGATATTCTCAATATAGTGCTCTGGCGGTACCCTGTATGAATCCTGTCCACACACCCTTTCCCATTAGATGAGCTCTTACAGATCCAGAATAATCCCTATAACTCCTGGGGACTTAGTTTGTTAAAAAGCCCCAAGGCTTTTATCCAGGACATGGTGAACACTGCTGGGTCCATCCCATTACGAATCAAGGAAATTTGATCTGTTCCACCTGGTTCTGGCAGGGTCTGTGCCCCAAATGACACCCTATTACCCACGTACTGCACTACTTTTGACCAGATCCCTATGGGCCCTGGTCTGAAGACGTGTGCTATATAGGGAATGGAGTGCCATTTTGGTGGCATCCAGAGACAGTGTTATGGGTAGAGTGTGGCAGTAATGGCTGTGCCACAGATTAGCTCGATAAGGATGATGAGTAAATGGACCAGGCTTTTCCTGTCCTCCTGCCTGCTGTGCCGTGTGTGTGTGTGTGTGAGTGCGTGTTTGTGCGTCAGAGTGGGGTGGTATTTTGGGACTGGGTATGGTGTCTCATCCAGCTGTGTCCTTGTAGTATTTATCGTACTCCAAAACGACCTCATCCACCTCCCTCTCGATTCCCATCTCCTTCTCTCCTTCACCCTCCTTGACTTCTCCTCCTCTTCCTCCTTTTCTCCATCACACCTGCACCTCTCCATAGCCACGGGAAGTAGGGAGGATGAGGGTGCACCCCCTAAAAACATTGTTTACGCAATGTGTATGTGTATATATATATATATATATATAAAAGAGAGAAACTCTTTATTTTTACTTTTTTCTACATTGTAGAATAATACTGAAAACATCAAAACTATGAAATAACACATATGGAATCATGTAGTAACCAAAAAAGTGTTAAACAAATCAAAATATATGTTATATTTGAGATTCGTAGCCACCCTTTGCCTTGTTGACAGCTTTGCAAACTCTTGGCATTCTCTCAACCAGCTTCATGAGGCAGTCACCTGGAATGAAGGATTTGTTTGAAAATGAATTAAAAATAAATAACAGAAATACCTTATTCACATAAGTTTTCATATACTGTGAGACCCGAAATTGAGCTCAGGCGCATCCTGTTTCCACTGATAATCCTTGAGATATTTATACAACTTGATTGGAGTCCACCTGTTGTAGATTCAATTGACTGGACATGATTTTGAAAGGCACGCACCTCTATATAAGATCCCGCAGTTGACAATGCGTGTCAGGGCAAAAACCATGAGGTCGAAGGAATTGTCCGAGCTCTGAGACAGGATTGTGTCGAAGTACAGATCTGGGGAAGGGTACCAAAGAATGCAGCATTGAAGCTCCCCAAGAACATAGTGGCCTACATCATTCTTAAATGGAAGAAGATTGGATCCACCAAGACTCATCCTAGAACTGGCTGCCCAGCAATCGGGGGAGAAGGGCTTTGTTCAGGGAGGTGACTAAGAACCCGATTGTCACTCTGACAGAGTGAGTCTGCAGAGAGTTACTCTGTGGAGATGGGAGAACCTTCCAGAAGGACAAGCATCTCTGCAGCACTCAACCAATCGGGCCTTTATGGTAGAGTGCCAGACGGACGCTATTCCTCAGTAAAAGGCACATTACAGCCCACTTGGAGTTTGCCAAAAGGCACCTAAACTCTCTCAAACCATGAGAAACAAAATGTTTTGGTCTGATGAAACCACGATTGAACTCTTTGGAGTTCCTGAATGCCAAGCGTCATGTCTGGAGGAAATCTGGCACCATCCCTACAGTGAAGCATGGTGGTGGAAGCATCATGCTGTGGGGATGTTTTTCAGCGGCAGGGACTGGGAGACTCGTCAGGATCGAGGAAAGATGAATAGAGCAAAGTACAGAGAGATCCTTGATGAAAATCTGCTCCAGAGCCTTCAGGACCTCAGACTTGGGCGAAGGTTCACTTTCCAACAGAACAGCGACCCTAAGCACACAGCCAAGACAACCAGGAGTGGCTTCGGGACAAGTCTCTGAATGTCCTTGAGTGGCCCAGCCAGAGCCCGGACTTGAACCCATTCAAACCCGATCTCTGGAGAGATCTGAAAATAGCTGTGCAGCAATGCTCCCTATCCAACCTGACAGAGCTTGAGAGGATCTGCAGAGAAGAATGGAAGAAACTCCCCAAATACAGGTGTGCCTAGCTTGTAGTGTCATACCCAGGAAGACTTGATGCTATAATCGCAGCCAAAGCTGCTTCCAAAGGTGTGTAGGTTGATGAAGGAAAAAACTATTTAATCAATTTTAGAATAAGGACGTAGTGAAATGTGTAAAAAGTCAAGGGGTCTGAATAGTTTCTGAAGGCACTAGATTTTTATAAATAACTTTACTTGTCCTGTGTTAGCTGACCGATAAACAAAATAATTATGCCCCCCCTCTACCCACAGCGAACAAATCGCAGCACCTCTCGCTTCAGACCACCTAATATTTCTCCTTCCTCCACCACTTCCTCTTCATCTTCGTCCTCCTTCGCTCTCATGATTTAGATAAATGCTGCAGGTCCTCCATCAAAAAATGATCTCTGGGTTTCAGCGTGTGGAGGGCTCTGCTCACGAGATGGGTGTTGAAATTGTTTACTTGTGTGACTGTGATCCCTCCAGTGAAAACGATTTCTGTTGACAGAGGAGAAGAGAGGCAGTCACACGCAAGCAATGTTGCATTACAACGTGACACAGAGACCGTGTAGTTATATTTAGAAGACATTATGAATAATATACAGATAGACATTTAACCCTAGGATGCATAGTAAACATGGAGCCCAAAGAATGCATTTGCCGGGTCAAAATCACCCAATAATGTAATATCTGTGTTTTATTTATATGGGTCTAAAATATTATCCATTTTGTGAAACACAATTATTTTGAGTAATGATTTGGATAATTATTTTATTGTTTGAAATGTTTTTAGTTGCTCCTCAACAGTTTGATACACATATTATGGAAATTCATAATGGCTATTGAAAATATTAGCATATTTTTCTTACCATCAATCTTACAATCAAAGTTTCACATTCAACCTTTTAGTGTGAAGAACAAAATAAAACCACCATAAGCATGTTTTCTAATATTTCAAAACATTTATAGGAAAATCACCCAGGACAGATTTAGCCCAGAGAGCCCACATCAAAGACAGAGCACTACTACGGACCCTTACAGCAGTGTATAGGACTCTGTATGCTGTGGGACCTACTGATAGGACTCTCCTGCCTGTGCTGAATGCTTTCAAAGAAGGCACCCAGGGAAATAGGGGAAGGGTGGAGGGGAGGGAAGGAGGGTCTTTATCTTGGCCAGGTCACTCTTGTAAATGAGAACTTGTTCTCCAACTGGCCTACCTGGTTAAATAAAGGTGAAATAAAAAAATAAAAAATAAATAAAAGGGAGAGAAGTGTGTGGACCAGAGGAGGCTGGTTTGAGGAGCTATTGCAGGATGGGCTCATTGTAATGGCTGGAATGGAATGAATGAAACAGTATCCAAAAGCATCAAACATATGGAAACCCCATGTTTGACTCCGTTCCATTTATTCCATTCCAGTCATTACAATGAACCCATCCTCCAATAGCTCCTTCCACCAACACAAGATGCGTGGCAGAGTGCGGCTGTGTGTACGCGTGCGTGTGTGTGTGTGTCCATGCATGCATTAGTGCATTTGTGTCTGCATGCCTCTGTATGTATAAGGCTGGGTTAGGTCTGTCAGGGACAGGAGGAGAGAAGGGAGGTGAGAGAGCAGCTCTGTCAGCAGAGCTGTGATGTCTGGGGAATATGCTCCCTTTCAATAATGATGAGTGTCAAAGACAGCCGTTTACTGTCCTCTGCTCTGCCTGCCTCTCTTCGCCTCTCTTCCCATCCACATACGGGTGCTACTGCCTGGGGGCTATACTGACCTAATAACAAGAGCCAGGAGGAATCTGCATTCCTTTTTTTCTATGTGTGTGCGCGTTGTGATGCATGCTCTCTGTGTGTTCTACGAATGCAAGAGAATGCAAGAACAACATTGTTTTAAACATGACTGGTGAATTGCAGTCAACTAATAGATTTAATCAAATCAAAATAACATTATATTTGTCACATACGCCAAATACAACAAGCCCTAAACTTACAAGCCCTTAACCAACAATGCAGTTTTAAGAAAAAATACTTAAAAAATCAATAAAAGTAACAGGTAGTTATAGAGCAGCAGTAAAATAACAGTACATAGGATAATTACAGGGGGTACCGGTCCAGAGTCAATGTGCAGGGGCACCAGTTAGTCCAGGTAATGGAGGTAATATGTACATGGTAGGTAGGTAGAGTTAAAGTGACTATGCATAGATAATAAACAGAGAGTAGCAGCAGCGTAAAAGAGAGGGGGGGGGGGCAATACAAATAGTCTGGGTAGCCATTTGATTAGATGCTCAGGAGTCTTATGGCTTGGGGGTCGAATCTGTTTAGAAGCATCTTGGACCTAGACTTGGTGCTCTGGGACCGCTTGCCCGTGCGGTAGCAGGGAGAACAGTCTGTGACTAGGGTGGCAGGATTCTTAGACAATGTTTAGGACCTTCCTCTGACACCACCTGGTATAGAGGTCCTAGATGGCAGGAAGTTTGGCCCCAGTGATGTACTGGGCCGTACGCACTACCCTATTTAATGCCTTGCGGTCGGAGGCCGAGCAGTTGCTATACCAGGCAGTGATGCAACCAGTCAGGATGCTCTCGATGGTGCAGCTGTAGAACCTTTTGAGGGTCTGAGGACCCATGGCAAATCTTTTCAGTCTCCAGAGGGGGAATAGTTTTTGTCAGGCCCTCTTCACGACTGTCTTGGTGTGCTTGGACCATGTTAGTTTGTTGGTGATGTGGACACCAAGGAACTTGAAGCTCTCAACCTGCTCCACTGCAGTCCAATACACTTGCCAGTTGGTCAGCGCATGCTTGGAGTACATTTCCTGGTAATCCGTCTGGCCCTGCGGCCTTGTGAATGTTGACCTGTTTAAAGTTCTTACTCACATCGGCTTCTGAGAGCGTGATCACACAGTCTTCCGGAACAGCTGATGCTCTCATGCATGCTTCGTGTTAAGTAATTTAGCTCGTCTGGTAGGCTCGTGTCCCTGGGCAGCTCGCGGCTGTGCTTCCCTTCGTAGTCTGTAATAGTTTGCAAGCCCTGCCACATCCGACGAGCTTCAGAGCCGGTGTAGTACGATTCAATCTGAGTTATGTATTGACGCTTTGCCTTTTTGATGGTTCGTTGGAGGGCATAGCAGGATTTCTTATTAGCTTCCGGCAGCTCTACCCTTTAGCTCAGTGCAGATGTTGCCTGTAATCCATCGCTTCTGGTTGGGATATCTACGTATGGTCACTGTTGGCATGACATCATCGATGCACTTATTGATGAAGCCAGTGACTGATGTGACTGATGTGGTGTACTCCTCAATGCCATCTGAAGAATCCCGGAACATATTCCAGTCTGTGCTAGCAAAACAGTTCTGTAGCTTAGCATCTGCTTCATCTGACCACTATCTTTTTGACCGAGTCACTGGTGCTTCCTGCTTTAGTTTTTGTTTGTTAGCAGGAATCAGGAAGATAGAATTATGGTCAGATTTGCTGAATGGATGGCGAGGGAGAGCGTCTGTGTGTGAAGTAAAGGTGGGCTAGAGTTTTTTTCCCCGTCTGGTTGCACATTTAACATGCTGGTAGAAATTAGGTAAAACGGATTTAAGTTTCCCTGCATTAAAGTCCCTTGCCACTAGGAGTTCCGCCTCTGGATGAGCATTTTCCTGTTTACTTATGGCCGTACACAGTTCATTGAGTGCAGTCTTAGTGCCATCAACAGTTTGTGGTGGTACAGTATGTAGACAGCTAAAAAAAAACAGATGAAAACTCTCTTGGTGTCACGCCTTGGTCAATATGTTTTGTGTTATCGTTATATATTTTGGTCAGGCCAGGGTGTGACATGGGTTTATGTGTTGTGTTCGTATTGGGGTTTTATAGGCATTGGGATTGTGTATGATTAGGGGTGTGTCTAGTTAGGCTTGGCTGCCTGAAGCGGTTCTCAATCAGAGTCAGGTGATTCTCGTTGTCTCGGATTGGGAACCGTATTTAGGTAGCCTGAGTTTCACTTTGTATTCGTGGATGATTGTTCCTGTCTTTGTGTATTCACCAGATAGGCTGTAATAAGTTTCACGTTCCGTTTGTTGTTTTGTATTCACAGTTATTTCATGTATCGTTTCATTTTCGTTCATTAAAGAAACATGAGTAACCACCACGCTGCATTTCGGTCCGACTCTCTTTCCACAACAGACGAACGCCGTTACAGAATCACCCACCACAAACGGACCGAGTGGCGTGGTTACAGGCAGCGACAGCTTGAACAGCGAAGGGAGGACGTTATGGACAGCAATGGCATGGAGTATACGACGTGGGAAGAAATCGACAGGTGGGCGGCCGACCCAGAGAGGGTGCAGGAGCCCGCCTGGGATTCGCTAGATCAGTGTGAAGAGGACTATAGGCGAATGGAGATGAAAAGGAAAACACGGCGGCACAGAGCGAAAACAGAAAGTAAACCCCAAATAATTATTGGGGGAGGGCGCAGAGAGAGAGTGGCTGAGTCAGGAGTCAGACCTGAGCCTACTCTCCCTGTTAATTGTGAGGAGCAGCAATATAAGGACTTCTGGTCTTGGGAGAGGATATTAGACGGAAAAGGACCCTGGGCGCAGCCGGGAGAATATCGCCGTTCCAGGGAAGAACTAGAGGCGGCTAAAGCGGAGAGGCGCTGGTATGAGGAGGCAGCACGGCGACGCAGTTGGAAGCCCGAAAAGCAGCCCAAAAAAATTATTGGGGGGGGCCTAAATGGGAGTATGGCAATGCCAGGTTGGAAACCTGCGCAAACTCCCTGTGCTTTCCGGTGGGCTAGAGAGACCGGGCAGACACCGTGCTATGCTAAGGAGCGCACGGTGTTTCCAGTGCGGGTGCATAGCCCGGTGCGGTACATACCAGCCCTTCGTATTGGCCGGGCTAGAGTGGGCATCGAGCCAGGTAAGCTTGGGCAGGCTCGGTGCTCAAGAGCTCCAGTGCGCCTGCACGGTCCGGTCTATCCAGAGCCACCTCCACACACCAGTCCTCCGGTAGCAGCTCCCCGCACCAGGCTTCCTGTGCGTGTCCTCGATCCTGTAGCACCAGTTCCAGCACCACGCACCAGGCCTTCAGTGCGCCTCGCCTGTTCAGCAGAGCCTTCCTTCCCTCCTACGCTGTCGGAGTCTCCCGCCTGTTCAGCGCAGCCAGAGCCTGTCTCCTCTCCTGCCCTGCCGGAGCCTCCTGCCTGTTCGGAGCAGCCTGAGCTGCCAGTCTGCAGAGAGCTGCCAGTCTGCCAAGTGCTGTCAGTCTGCATGAAGCAGCCAGAGCTGTCAGTCTGCAAAGAGCTGCCAGTCTGCAATGAGCTGTCAGTCTGCAGGGTGCTGTCAGCCTGCATGGAGCAGTCAGAGCTGTCAGTCTGCATGAAGCAGCCTGAGCTGCCAGTCTGCAGAGAGCTGCCAGTCTGCAAGGAGCTGTCAGTCTGCAGGGTGCTGTCAGCCTGCATGGAGCAGTCAGAGCTGTCAGTCTGCATGAAGCAGCCTGAGCTGCCAGTCTGCAGAGAGCTGCCAGTCTGCAGGGTGCTGTCAGCCTGCATGAAGCAGCCAGAGCTGCCAGTCTGCAAAGAGCTGCCAGTCTGCAGGGTGCTGTCAGCCTGCATGGAGCAGTCAGAGCTGTCAGTCTGCATAGAGCAGCTAGATCCGCCAGTCAACCAGATTCTTCCAGATCTGCCAGTCAACCAGTCTCTTCCAGATCTGCCAGTCAACCAGAATCTTCCAGATCTGCCAGTCAACCAGACTCTTCCAGATATGCCAGTCAACCAGAATCTCCCAGATCTGCCAGTCAACCAGAATCTTTCAGATCTGCCAGACAACCAGTCTCTTCCAGATCTGCCAATCAACCAGTCTCTTCCAGATCTGCCAGTCAACCAGTCTCTTCCAGATCTGCCAGTCAACCAGAATCTTCCAGATCTGCTAGTCAACCAGAATCTTCCAGATCCGCCAGCCAGCCAGGATCTACCGGAGCCTACTACCTGCCTGAGCGTCATCTCAGTACTGGGCTTCCTCTCAGTACTGGGCTTCCTCTCAGTACTGGGCTACTCCTCAGTTCCGGGCTACCCCTCAGTCCCGGGCTGCTTCTGTCCCGGGCTGCTTCTGTCCCGAGCTGCCCCTCTGTCCCGAGCTGCCCCTCTGTCCCGAGCTGCCCCTCTGTCCCGAGCTGCCCGCTGCCCCTCTGTCCTGAGCTGCCCCTCAGTCACGAGCTGCCCCTCAGTCCAGTGGGGATCTGGGTGAGGACTATTAGGCCATGGTCGGCGGCGAAGGTGGATTATCCCAGGACGCGAAGGGGAGGAACTAAGACTTTAATGAAGTGGGGTCCACGTCCCGAGCCGGAGCCGCCACCATGGACAGACGCCCACCCGGACCCTCCCTATGGTTTTGAGGTGCGTCCGGGAGTCCGCACCTTAGGGGGGGGTTCTGTCACGCCTTGGTCAATATGTTTTGTGTTATCGTTATATATTTTGGTCAGGCCAGGGTGTGACATGGCTTTATGTGTTGTGTTCGTATTGGGGTTTTATAGGCATTGGGATTGTGTATGATTAGGGGTCTGTCTAGTTAGGCTTGGCTGCCTGAAGCGGTTCTCAATCAGAGTCAGGTGATTCTCGTTGTCTCGGATTGGGAACCGTATTTAGGTAGCCTGAGTTTCACTTTGTATTCGTGGGTGATTGTTCCTGTCTTTGTGTATTCACCAGATAGGCTGTAATAAGTTTCACGTTCCGTTTGTTGTTTTGTATTCACAGTTATTTCATGTATCGTTTCATTTTCGTTCATTAAAGAAACATGAGTAACCACCACGCTGCATTTCGGTCCGACTCTCTTTCCACAACAGACGAACGCCGTTACACTTGGTAAATAGTGTGGTCTACAGCTTGTCATGAGATTACCTCAGGTGAGCAAAACCTAGAGACTTCCTTAAATTTTGTGCACCAGCTGTTTTCAAATATACATAGACCGCAACCACTTGTCGTACCAGAGGCCGCTGTTCTATCCTGCCGAGAAAGCTTCAAACTCGCCAGCTTTATGTTATTCATGTCGTCGTTCAGCCACTCCTCGGTGAAACAGAATTTATTACAGTTTTGACTGTTCCGTTGGTAGGATATACATGATCGTAGTTTGTCTTTTTTATTATAGATTGATTGTACTTTTGCTAATAGGACCAATGGTAATGGTAGATTACCCTCTCGGTGACGTATCCTCACAAGACACCCGGATCTTCATCCACGATACCTCCATCTCTTTCTCCTGCGAGTTACGGGGATGAGGGCCTTGTCGGGCTTCTGAAGTAAATCCTTCCAGTCCTACTCGTTGAAGATATCAATCAGTTGTTTAGCCATTTATCATAATTGGAACATACTGAGTGAATTACAGGGTTTAAACTAAGTCCAAATCTATAGCTAATTAATTAGCTTGTAATATTGTTGCTCACTCTCCCTCCACTGTCACTGTTTGGCCCAAAGCTTTCCAGTTCTATTCTAGTGAAGCTGGGAGTACCGGTGCTGGATGACTTTGTGTCGTTAGCAGCTTTGATTAGTGCCATGGTTCATTGGCCTGTAGTGTTTTATATGGTTCTCAGAGTGATCACTGTACACAGAGAGGTGATAGATGGTAGGTGCAGAGAGAGAGGTGCTCTGTGGGAACCAAATGAACAACGTTTTGAGACTGAAAGCTTTATGACTGTGTTGCTGTATGGCTGGAAGGTGATGAGCTGGGTTTGATGTTTATCAAGCCTGGCACAGTTATATTGACTCGTTTGATTTTTCTCTCTCTCTCTCGTTCTCTGTCTCTTGCTCGCTCACACTCTTCCTCACTCTCTCTTGTTGACTCCCCCTTTCTCCCTCTCGTTCTCTCTCTTCCTCGTGCTCGCGCGAGCTCTCGCTTGCTTTTCCTCTCTCTCTCTCTCTTCCTCATTCTTTTGTTGTTTCCCTCTTTCTCTCTCTCTCCCTCTCTCTCTCCTTCTCTTGTCTCTCTCTCCCTCCCTAGTCTCGTATCTCTCTCGCTCTCTCTCTCTTGTACTTTCTCGCTCTCGCTCTCTCTCTAGCTTTTTCTCTCTCTCGCTCTCTTCCTAATTATTTTGTTGTCTCCCTCGTTCTCTCTCCCTCTCTCTCTTATTCTCTTGTCTCTCTCTTTCCCTCTCTAATCTCTTCTCTCTCCCTCTCGTGCTCTCTCTCGCTCTCTCTCTCTCTCTCTCTCTCTCTCTCTCTCTCGCTCACTCTCTCTCGCTCACTCTCTTCCTCACTCTCTCTTGTTGTGTCCTCTTTCTTCCTCTCTCCCCCTCTCTCTCTTTCTCCTTTTGTCTCTCTATTTCTCTCTTTCTTGTCTCTCCCTCTCCCCCTCTCTCCTATTCCCACTCTCTGTTCAGTAAAGGTGTTGTATGGGCCTCCAGGTATAGTCCCTTCCTGCAGGTAGAATCTCCTCTCTGAGCTGATTCATACAAGGACTCTGAGTTTTGCCAGTTCATTAACCTAATCAAACTCTTTGCCTCAGAGCCAATCCCAGCCCTGTAGAGTGTTGTGTATGTCTAGAGGTTAATGAGTACCCTGGGTGGACAGGCTGTCTGCTAGGTATGAAGTCTTTACGGCTTCATAAGAGCCTGTAAATGTCCTGGGGGCTGTTATAAACTTTATCAACTCATTACTACTGCTATCCAGACCAGAGACTGGACTTTCTCACAGTGCTGGACTATACAGTGCATTACGTTTGGCCAGAGTAGGAGTATCAACCCCTACAAACGTGTACATTTAATTATAATTAATCATATCCAAATAATAATTCACATTTCCTGTTGCTGCAGGACTATTTTCCTGCTTTAGAAAACTATCTCAAATTAAGATCTTAGGTTATAGGATGCCATTTCAAACACCCCATTTGAAGATTACTGAGGTAGTAAACGGGGCTATTTCTTTTGGGAAATGCAGGTGATGTGATTTAGAGTGTGTTGTATATGTGTCACCAAACAGCCTGGTTTCATATACTTGCCATAACATAGTAAACGTACATCTGGGACACTAATGAATATGATACGTTTGGTAGGGTTGCATAAGGCAGATGGTTACTTAAGGCAAAAACAAAAGTGTGCAGTTGGTCAGGGTGGATGGGTGTGTGCATAATGTGAATGTCTAGCAACCCAAAGGTTGTGAGTTCTAATCTCATCACGGACAACTATAGCATTTTTGTTAATTAGCAACTTTTCAACTACTTACTACTTTTTATCTACTTTACAACTAGTTAGCATGTTAGCTAACCATTCCCCTAACCCTAACATTAACCCTTCCCCTAATCCTAACCCTATCTTAACCTTTTAACCTAACTCCAAAATTTTACCTTAACCCCTAGCCTAGCTAACGTTAGCCACCTAGCTAGAATTCTTAACATATCATATGTTTTGCAAATCGTGAAATAAACTATGTTTAGCAAATTCGTAACATATTGTCTGTTTTGCAAATTCGTAGCATAATACGGATTGTAGTTCGTAACATATCATACGAAATGGGTCATGGACATCCACAAATGAATACATACCATAACATATCATACTAAGGTCATCTTGGATTTACATACAGAAACATTTGAAATGCTGTGAGACCAGGTTGCACCAAAAAAAATCAAGTGCTAAGGGACACAATAGGTCACCAGTATTCAAAAATAATCTTTAAGTTTGCTGATCTAGGATCAGATCACCCCGCTCCAAATTATCTTATTAATTACGATCTAAAATGAAAAAAACTATCCTAGATCAGCATGCCCTGTTTTTGAGTAGTTTTGACTCTAGAGTCACATTAACATGAAATAGCTGTTTAAATTGGCCAGCTCTAGGGTCAGCCAATCACAACTGTGATCACTTCTCATTAGCTCAAACATAGATTAATGAGGACATCACCTAATTAATTGGGGATCTGCCAGCTCCATGTGAAACTGAATCTGCCTAAAATTGTGAAATATAGAATATATCCACACCCCAGAAATCAAACTGCCAATAAGTACTGCCAATTACAGGATGTGTGAGGTGTCCATGTTTGGTTATTGTCATGAGAAGCCATTGAGATGCTTGGTCCAAACATTGTATGACAAATGTCTCTCCAGACCCTTATGGTAGGTGTCCACAAGTGGCACCTCATCTGAGATGATATGGGGTGTTTTTGACTTCATAGAATGTGTGTCTGTTTAGGCTCAGGGGCATGTTGAACTTCCAATTCAATACATGGAATTCAACACTCTTTAGTTATTGAATTTTCAATTAATTTCCTCAATTGACAATAGAACTCCACTTGAATGGTTATACATTTTAGTCATTTAGCAGACACTCTTATCCAGAGCAACTTACAGTAGTGAGTGCCTACATTTTCGTACTGATCCCCCATGGGAATCAAACGAACAATTCTGGCATTGCAAGCACCATGCTCTACCAACTGAACCACATTGTAAAGTGAGTGTGTTTGTCTGTTTGTATCAGGCCCTTTAGCAGCCAGATCTGTGTCTGCAGCTGACATCTCTGTCCCAGTCCCATTCCCAGACGTCTCCCTGTGGACAAGACCATTAACGGCCTGAGGGAATGTCTGTAGTGTTTCTATCTGTCCAAAACCGTCAATCTTCATGTCAACTGATAATGACATCACCAAAGCTAGACAACCCTGACATTTCTGGACCTTCTCTTACTGATCCTGGCTGGGGCTGGGACTGACTGTGGAAAAAAACACCCTGGCTGGCTGTTGATGGGAAAGGAACGGAAACGTTGAACATGTCCTCTGTTCAGCGGAAATGGGACCAGTTTTCTTCCAAACTTTCTCAAGACACATTGAGACAATCGTCCTGGACTGAAACTCCTTTATAACTACAATTTGCTACTTATTTGGACAACATACAGCACATCTATCTTGGCTGTTTGCTGTGATTCCCACATCAGGACGTTTGCTCAGGTATTCACTCTTATATTCACAAAGTAAAAAACAACACAAGTTTATACTTTCCTAAAGGGTGAAATTGTCACGCCACC
The DNA here is from genome assembly GCF_034236695.1 of Oncorhynchus nerka. Classification (NCBI taxonomy): domain Eukaryota; kingdom Metazoa; phylum Chordata; class Actinopteri; order Salmoniformes; family Salmonidae; genus Oncorhynchus; species Oncorhynchus nerka. The sequence goes on along the minus strand of NC_088418.1, from coordinate 48,587,481 downwards.
TCCCGCTCCTCCCCCCTGGCACTCAAGGGTGCCAGACTGCCCTGCATTATGCACTTCTGCCACCATCATTACGCACACCTGCCTTCCCCCGTCACACGCATCAGCCATTATTGGACTCACCTGGACTCGATCACATCTGTCATTACCTCCCCTATATCTGTCTGCACCCGTGTGCTGACGCTCTTCCTGTCTTATTTCATGTCTGTTCCTGATTAAATGTTTGACTCCCCGTACCTGTTTCTCTACTCCAGCGTCGGTCCTTACAGAAATGGCATACTGAGCGTTGAAACGACAATCCCTTCTTCATTCAGTCAAATATTGTTATTCCTTATCATATTCTATTTGATATTGCATGGATGAAAGACCCATATATCTGATGTCAGGATATTTTGCTGTGTTGCCCTTTTGTCATATGCTGTTTTGTTATGTGACTTGGATCTGAACTTGATGTAATCCCTCCACAGAAGTGGCAACTTTAAAAGTAATATAAATCTATCTAGTGCCCTCTGAACTTATGATGTTGATAGTCAACATGCAGTGGTTCCTAACCTGCCATTAGAGAGAGCGATAATCTTCCTAACATAACAATAGGTACATATCCTTACATGTCCTTTTGACCTCTGCTTTCTCTGTCCCAAAGTATTCTGGGATAAGGTTTTCAAACGCAACAAATCCAACAGCCGACATTCCATCTCATTCTGTGTCAGTAAGCTTAGCATTTAGCCTTTTGGGCATAAAAACAGATGTTTTTATGAGTATGTTCCCCAAGAGTATGTTCCTGTGATTGCTACATCCTTTTCTATAATGTAAGTCTCTAGAATGATTTTTGATAAGAACGTGGAAACAGCGTTGATTAAATCAGTGCATGCTCAGTGGGGAATGTCTAAGAAGAAGAATATAGGTGAATACATTTAGTAAATCTATTGAGTAAGAGTGCCGGCCACATCTTTTCTTTGTGGCAAGGTAAGAGGGTTAGCAAAACAATAGCTCTGACTGTAGAGCATATCATCTAGTCTTGCTGTTGTGGGATAAACAACATATAATCCTGAATATCAATCAGGTATTTCAATTAGCACAATGTTCAAAGCAACCAGAGAGTTGAATGATGCTGCGGATCTATGCCAGGATGACTACAAGGGCTCTTAGTCAAACACACAATGCTGATGAGTCTTGATATCACCCTCCCCCTTCTCAAGTACAGTCTGGTTTAGTGTGTGTGTGTGCACATGAGCATATACTGTATGTGTAATTGCTGATCAGTCTTTAAGCCAGGCTCTACCCTCATTTCCTACTACCTCCCCTATCTCCTAATCCACAACACTAATACTACCAGTTGGCCCCAATCTAACCATGTTCAAGGGTTTTTGTTTGGCCAGTTATGCAAATGTGTTGATTTACATATTGACGAAAGGCATGGATGGATATTGAGGTTGTGTGTGTTTGTTCGCGTGCATGAGTGTGTTATGTATGTGCACGTACGTGTGTGTGTTTTATTCATCAGTCGGCCTGCTTGCTACATGGATAGCTACTGCCCTTATTAGGGACTTATTTCATGGATTGATGGGAAAACTGATTCTGCCATAATTGTCCAATGTCCACCATAATAAATATCAGACATCTTCGCTTGTGCATAGCTATCCCTTCCACTGACAATATGTCTTTGGTCATGGCGCCGACAAAGATAGTCGCCTCGCTTCACGTTCTTAGGAAACTATGCAGTATTCTTTTTTATGTATTATTTCTTACACTGTTACCCCAGGAAATCTTAAGTCTTATTACATAGAGCCAGGAAGAATTATTGGATTTAAGAGCAACGTCAACTTAACAACATTATGACCAGGAATACGACTTTCCCGAAGCGGATCCTCTGTTTGGACCACCACCCAGGACAATGGATCGGATCCCAGCAGGCGACCCAAAACAACGGCGCTGCGGGAGTTGCAGACGGAGCGGTCTTCTGGTCAGGCTCAATAGACAGGCACATCACTCACCGCTCCTGAGTATACTACTCGCCAATGTCCAGTCTCTTGACAACAAGGTAGATGAAATTTGAGCAAGGGTTGCCTTCCAGAGAGACATCAGAGATTGTAACATTCTCTGTTTCACGGAAACATGGCTCACTCGGCATACGTTATCAGAGTCGGTACAGCCACCCGGTTTCTTCACGCACTGTGCCGACAGAAACAAACATCTCTCTGGTAAGAAGAAGGGCGGGGGGGTATGCCTTATGATTAACGAGTCGTGGTGTGATCATAACAACATACAGGAACTCAAGTCCTTTTTTTCACCGGACCTAGAATTCCTTACAATAAAATGCAGACCGCATTATCTACCAAGCGAATTCTCTTTGATTATAATCACAGCTGTGTATATCCCCCCACTCCCAAGCAGACACCTCGACGGCCCTGAAAGAACTTCATTGGACTCTATGTAAACTGGAAACCAAATATCCTGAGGCTGCATTTATTGTAGCTGGGGATTTTAACAAAGCTAATCTGAAAACAAGGCTCCCTAAATTTTAGCAGCATATAGAATGCGTGACCCAGGCTGGCAGCATTCTGGATCATTGCTACTCTAACTTCCATGACACATACAATGCCCTCCGTCGTCATCCTTTTGGGCAAATCTGACCACGACTCCCAGCCTATAGACAGAAACTGAAACAGGAAACGCCCATGCTCAGGTCTGTTCAACGCTGGTCTGACCAATCGAATTCCACGCTTCAAGATTGCTTCGATCATGTAGACTGGGATATGATCCGGATAGCCTCAGACAACAACATTGATGTATACGCTGATTCGGTGAGTGAGTTTATTAGTAAGTGCATCGGTGATGTTGTATCCACAGTGACTATTAAAACCTTCCCCAACCAGAAACTGTGGATTGATGGCAGCATTTGTGCAAAACTGAAAGCGTGAATCACTGCATTAATCATGAAACATGACCGAAAACAAGCAGTGTAGCTATTCCCTCCGCAAGGCCATCAAACAAGCTAAGTGTCAGTATAGAGACAAAGTAAAGTCACAATTCAACGGCTCAGACACGAGAAGTATGTGGCAGGGTCTACAGTCAATCACAGATTACAAAAAGAAAACCAGCCCCGTCGCGGACACCAAGTCTTGCTCCCAGACAAACTAAACAACTTCTTTGCTCACTTTGAGGACAATACAGTGCCACTGACACGGCCCGATACCAAAACCTGGGGGCTCTCCTTCACCGCAGCCAACGTGAGTAAAACATTTAAACGTGTCAACCCTCGCAAGGCTGCTGGCCCAGACGGCATCCCTAGCCTCATCCTCAGAGCATGCCCAGACCAGCTGGTTGGTGTGCTTACGGACATATTCAATCAATCCCTATCCCAGTTTACTGTTCCCACATGCTTCAAGAGGGCTTCCATTGTTCCTGTTCCCAAGAAAGCTAAGATAACTGAGCTAAATGACTATCGCCCCGTAGCACTCCGTCATCATGAAATGCTTTGAGAAACTAGTCAAGGATCATATCACCTCCACCCTACCTGACACCCTAGAGCAACTCCAATTTGCTTACCGTCCCAATATGTCCACAGACGACGCAATCACACTGCACACTGGCCTAATCCATCTGGACAAGAGGAATACTTATGTAAGAATGCTGTTCATCGATTACAGCTCAGCATTTAAAACCATAGTACCCCCCAAACTCATCATTAAGTTTGAGACCCTGTGCAACTGGGTCCTGGACATTCTGACGGGCTGCCCCCAGGTGGTGAGGGTAGGAAACAACATCTCCACCCCGCTGATCCTCAACACTGGGGCCCCACAAGGGTGCATTCTCAGCTTTCTCCTGTACTCCCTGTTCACCCATGACTGCGTGGCCATGCACGCCTCTAACTCAATCATCAAGTTGCAGACGACACTACAGGGATAGGCTTGATTGCCAACAACGACGAGACGGCCTACAGGGAGGAGGTGAGGGCCTTCGGAGTGTGGTGTCAGGAAAATAACCTCACACTCAACGTCAACAAAACAAAGGAGATGATCATGGACTTCAGGAAACAGCAGAGGGAGCACCCCCCTATCCACATCGACGGGACAGTAGTGGAGAAGGTGGAAAGTTTTAAGTTACTCAGCGTACACATTTATGGACAAACTGAAATGGTCCACCCACACAGATGGTGTGGTGAAAAATGTTCAACAACCCCTCTTCAACCTCCGCACACAACCGTAAGGCTCTCCAGAGGGTAGTGAGGTCTGCACAACGCATCACCGGGGGCAAACTACCTGCCCTACAGGACACCTACACCACCCGATCTCACAGGACGGCCAAAAATATCATCAAGGACAACAACTACTGCCTGTTCATCCCGCTATCATCCAGAAGGCGAGATCAGTACAGGTGCATCAAAGCTGGGACCGAGAGACTGAAAAACAGCTTCTATCTCAAGGCCATCAGACTGTTTAAACAGCCATCACTAACATTGAGTGGCTGTTGCCAACATACTGACTATAATCTCTAGCCACTTTAATAATTAAAATTTGGATGTAAAAAATGTATCACTAGTCACTTAATGGAATGCCACTTTTTACAGTGGGGCAAAAAAGTATTTAGTCAGCCACCAATTGTGCAAGTTCTCCCACTTAAAAAGATGAGAGGCCTGTAATTTTCATCATAGGTACACTTCAACTATGACAGACAAAATGAGAAGAAGAAAATCCAGAAAGTCACATTGTAGGATTTTTAATGAATTTATTTGCAAATTATGGTGGAAAATAAGTCTTTGGTCAATAACAAAAGTTTATCTCAATACTTTGTTATATACCCTTTGTTGGCAATGACAGAGGTCAAACGTTTTCTGTAATTCTTCACAAGGTTTTCACACACTGTTGCTGGTATTTTGGCCCATTCCTCCATGCAGAACTCCTCTAGATCAGTGATGTTTTGGGGCTGTTGCTGGGCAACACGGACTTTCAACTCCCTCCAAAGATTTTCTATGGGGTTGAGATCTGGAGACTGGCTAGGCTACTCTAGGACCTTGAAATGCTTCTTACGAAGCCAGTCCTTCGTTGCCCAGGCGGTGTGTTTGGGATCATTGTCATGCTGAAAGACCCATCCACGTTTCATCTTCAATGCCCTTGCTGATGGAAGGAGGTTTTCACACAAAATCTCATGATACAAGGCCCCATTCATTCTTTCCTTTACACGGATCAGTTGTCCTGGTCCCTTTGCAGAAAAACAGCCCCAAAGCATGATGTTTCCACCCCCATGCTTCACAGTAGGTATGGTGTTTTTGGATGCAACTCAGCATTCTTTGTCCTCCAAACACGACGAGTTGAGTTTTTACCAAAAAGTTATATTTTGGTTTCATCTGACCATATGACATTCTCCCAATCTTCTTCTGGATCATCCAAATGCTCTCTAGCAAACTTCAGACAGGCCTGGACATGTACTGGCTTAAGCAGGGGGACACATCTGGCATTGCAGGATTTGAGTCCCTGGCGGCGTAGTGTGTTACTGATGGTAGCCTTTGTTACTCTGGTCCCAGCTCTCTGCAGGTCATTCACTAGGTCCCCCCGTGTGGTTCTGGGATTTTTGCTCACCGTTCTTGTGATCATTATCGGCAGACTCAGTAGCCTCGGTTTTTCGGATGACTGCCTTGCCTGGAACACAATGGTACTTTGCAGACAGAGTTCAGTGTGTCAAATCGGAGGGCATGCTGTCCGGTCCTCTGGCAGTCTCTATGGGGGTGCCACAGGGTTCAATCCTCGGGCCGACTCTTTTCTCTGTATATATCAATGATGTTTCTCTTGCTGCGGGCGATTCCCTGATCCACCTCTACGCAGACGACACCATTCTATATACATCCGGCCCGTCCTTGGACACTGTGCTATCTAACCTCCAAATGAGCTTCAATGCCATACAACACTCCTTCCGTGGCCTCCAACTGCTCTTAAACGCTAGTAAAACCAAATGCATGCTTTTCAACCATTCGCTGCCTGCACCCGCACGCCTGACCAGCATCACCACCCTGGATGGTTCCGACCTTGAATATGTGGACATCTATAAGTATCTAGAGTCGGCTTTCTATTCCGCAACAAAGCCTCCTTCACTCACGCCGCCAAACTTACCCTAGTAAAACTGACTATCCTACCAATCCTCGACTTCAGCGATGTCATCTACAAAATTGCCTCCAACACTCTACTCAGCAAACTGGATGCAGTTTATCACAGTGCCATCCGTTTTGTCACTAAAGCACCTTATACCACCCACCACTGCGACCTGTATGCTCTGGTCGGCTGGCCCTCGCTACATATTCGTCGCCAGACCCACTGGCTCCAGGTCATCTACATGTCCATGCTAGGTAAAGCTCGGCCTTATCTCAGTTCACTGGTCACGATGGCAACACCCATCCGTAGCACGCGCTCCAGCAGGTGTATCTCACTGATCATCCCTAAAGCCAACACCTCATTTGGCCGCCTTTCGTTCCAGTTCTCTGCTGCCTGTGACTGGAACGAATTGCAAAAATCGCTGAAGTTGGAGACTTTTATCTCCCTCACCAACTTCAAACATCTGCTATCTGAGCAGCTAACCGATCGCTGCAGCTGTACATAGTCTATCGGTAAATAGCCCACCCATTTTTACCTACCTCATCCCCATACTGTTTTTATTTATTTACTTTTCTGCTCTTTTGCACACCAATATCTCTACCTCTACATGACCATCTGATCATTTATCAATCCAGTGTTAATCTGCAAAATTGTAATTATTCGCCTACCTCCTCATGCCTTTTGCAAACAATGTATATAGACTCCCCGTTTTTTCCTAGTGTGTTATTGAGTTGTTAATTGTTTACTCCATGTGTAACTCTGTGTTGTCTGTTCACACTGCTATGCTTTATCTTGGCCAGGTCGCAGTTGCAAATGAGAACTTGTTCTCAACTAGCCTACCTGGTTAAATAAAGGTGAAATAAAAATAAATAAAAAATAAAAATTTGACCCCACGGGGTGAGATCTTGCGTGGAGCCCCAGATCGAGGGAGATTATCAGTGGTCTTGTATGTCTGCCATTTCCTAATAATTGCTCCCACAGTTGATTTCTTCAAACCAAGCTGCTTACCTATTGCAGATTCAGTCTTCCCAGCCTGGTGCATGTCTACAATTTTGTTTCTGGTGTCCTTTGACATCTCTTTGGTCTTGGCCATAGTAGAGTGTGGAGTGTGACTGTTTGAGGTTGTGGACAGGTGTGTTTTATATTGATAATAAGTTCAAACAGGTGCCATTAATACATGTAATGAGTGGAGGACAGAGGAGCCTCTTAAATAAGAAGTTACAGGTCTGTGAGGTCTGTGAGAGCCAGAATACTTATTTTCCACCATAATTTACAAATAAATTCATAAAATATCCTGTAATGTGATTTTCTGGATTTTTTTTCTCATCTGGTTTGCGCTTAGTGGGAATATCATTTTGTTTTTCAACAGGACAATGACCCAAAACACACCTCCAGGCTGTGTATTTGACCAAGGAGGAGAGTGGTGGAGTGCTGCATCAGATGACCTGGCCTCCACAATCACCCACCCTCAACCCAATTGAGATGGTTTGGGATGAGTTGGACCGCAGAGTAAAGGACAAGCAGCCAACACGTGCCCAGCATATGTGGAAACTCCTTCAAGACTGTTGGAAAAGCATTCCTCATGAAGCTGGTTGAGAGAATGCCAAGAGTGTGCAAATCTGTCATCAAGGCAAAGGGTGGCTACTTTGAAGAATCTCAATATAAAATACATTTTGATTTGTTTAACACTTGTTTTGGTTACTATGTGATATTTCATAGTTTTGATGTCTTCACTATTATTATACAATGAATACTTTTTATTTAACCTTTATTTAACCAGGAAGGGCTCATTGAGATTTAAAATCTCTTTTTCAAGAGTGTCCTGGCCAAGATAGGCAGCACGAAGTCATTACAAAAATGACAGACAAACAACATGAAAAACTACAAGTAATCTAGTAATGTCACGTTCTGACCTTAGTTCCTTTGTTTTGTCTTATGTTTTAGTATGGTCAGGGCGTGAGTTGGGTGGGTTGTCTATGTTAGTTTGTCTATGATTTTCTATTTCTGTGTTTGGCCTGGTATGGTTCTCAATCAGAGGCAGCTGTCAATCGTTGTCCCTGATTGAGAATCATACTTAGGTAGCCTGTTTCGTGGGTGTTTATTTTCTGTCTTTGTGTATGTCACCAGACAGGACTGTTTAGTTTCGTATCATTCTCGTTGTTATTTTTGTTTTAGTGTTCTGAGTTGAATAAATATCGTCATGAACACGTACCACGCTGCGCTTTGGTCCGATCCTTGCGACTCCTTGTCAGAAGAAGAAGCCGAGCGTTACAAGTAAAAACCATAGAATTCACAAGAGTATAACAAAATCAAAAAGAGCAAATTAAAAACATTGACAGGTCAGGGAATCAGTCTCAAGATCATTCATCAGCGATTTAAAAATACCAATCGGGACAAGTGGTTCTTCCAGTTTAAAAGTATTTTGTAAGGCGTTCCAAGACGATGGCGCAGAGTACATAAAAGTAATTTTACCAAATTCAGTTCGGACATTTGGAACAGTTAGCAGGATAAAGTCCTGCGAACGAAGAGAGTACCCACCACATTTCTGAACAATAAAAATGCCCAAATAAAAAGGTAGTAAACCCAAAATGGCTTTGTAAATAAAATTATACCAGTGTCTGAGCCTACGAGTGACTAGAGAAGGCCAGCCAACCCTGGTATACAAAGTGCTGTGGTGCGTAAGGGTTTTGCAGTTTAAAATAAATCTCAAAGTGCCATGGTAAAGGGTGTCAATTGATCTCAAACACTGAGCGGAATAATTCATATATAAAATATCCCCATAGTCTAGTAAAGGCATAAATGTAGCTGATACTAGCCTCCTTCTGGCTTCAAAAGAAAAACAGACCTTATTCTTAAAATAAAATCCCAATTTCAGCTTACTTTTTTTTGTAAGTTGTTGAATATGCAATTTAAAAGAGAGGCCATCATCAATTAAAATTCCAAGATATTTATATGAGGTTACAACCTCAATCTCCTTGCCTTGACGGGTAGTAAGGTAATAGGTGAAAGGTTCAGAGGTCTATTTCTTGCTTTAGAAAACACCATTAGTTTAGTTTTGTCAGTATTGAGGATAAGCTTCAATTGACACAAGGTATGTTGAACAGTATAAAAAGCAGTTTGCAAGTTCTGGAAAGCTTTTGTAAGAGACGAGGCACAACAGTAAATAACAGTATCATCAGCATAAAAAGGAAGTTGCGCATTTTGGACATTTTTGTCTAAATAATTTTTCTAAATAGTGAATAAGAGAGGACCAAGTACAGAGCCTTGGGGCACACCATTAAAGACAGACAATTTAATTCTAAAAAATAAAGAAAAACCCTGGAATGAGTAGGTGTGTTCAACCTTTTGACTGGTACTGTATATATATACTGGTACTGACTGATACTGTACATATAACTAGGAAGAAAGTGACAGATAGTAAACAGTAGCAGCAGCGTATGTGATGAGTCAAAAAAAGTTAGTGCAAAAAGTGTCAATGCACATAGTCCGGGTAGCTATTTGATTAGCTATTTAGCAGTCTTGTGGCTTGGGTGTAGAAGCTGTTCATGGTCCTGTTGGTTCCAGACTTGGTGCATTGTTACAGCTCGCTCTGAGGTAGCAGAGAGAACAGTCTATGACTTGGGTGACTTTGAACAATTTTAGGGTCTTATTCTGACACCGCTTGGTATAGAGATCCTGGATGGCATTCTGCTTCTTTCCTCTGTGTGTTTGCAGGCGGTAGGAACCCCTCAATGGCTATATCAATGATCCCTATAGTTGTAATGAAGGTCAAGTGAAAATCTGCTCTATAAAGAGAATGACCAGCAGACTGATGTGGAGGAGATGGAAGATGAGGGATTGGATGGTGTCCACTAGGATCCAACTTGTTCTCGCTTCCTATCACCTCTCTGATGAGTTAATGCGTGTGTGTGTCACAAAGAAACATTGACAGGGACGTTTTTATGTGTCTGCAAACATATAGACATACACACACACACCGTCATGTTCCCAGACTCCAGACTCTCTCTCACCTGACCTGTACCTAGTGGTCTCTGAGCAGGGACACAGACAGGGAGGGAGGGTGGGGCGAGCAGCCCCAATCAGCTGCTGATAACCAGCCTTTTATCCCTGGATTCCTAAATGGTTAGCAGCCCAGGCTTATCTCCTGTTGACGCAAGAGAGGTCCGCACCGCAATGCTGCCTGGAGGAAAGGCTGTTTTTTCTATTTAGTCCAGCTAGTGAGAATAATGGGTTTTCCTTGGATTCCCTGCAGCTGTGTAGATTAGATCACAGAGTGATTGAAACGTCTGGGCTGAGAGAGGAGATGGACGTCACTGACTGAGTGGGTTGGAAGTCTCCTATCTCTCTTTGGGTAGTCAGGGTTGCTCATATACAGTGGGGCAAAAAAGTATTTAGTCAGCCACCAATTGTGCAAGTTCTCCCACCTAAAAAGATGAGAGAGGCCTGTAATTTTCATCATAGGTACACTTCAACTATGACAGACAAAAGGAGAAAAAAATCCAGAAAATCACATTGTAGGATTTTTAATGAATTTATTTGCAAATTATGGTGGAAAATAAGTATTTGGTCACCTACAAACAAGCAAGATTTCTGGCTCTCACAGTCCTGTAACTTCTTCTTTAAGAGGCTCCTCTGTCCTCCACTCGTTACCTGTATTAATGGCACCTGTTTGAACTTGTTATCAGTATAAAAGACACCTGTCCACAACCTCAAACAGTCACACTCCAAACTCCACTATGGCCAAGACCAAAGAGCTGTCAAAGGACACCAGAAACAAAATTGTAGACCTGCACCAGGCTGGGAAGACTGAATCTGCAATAGGTAAGCAGCTTGGTTTGAAGAAATCAACTGTGGGAGCAATTATTAGGAAATGGAAGACATAGACCACTGATAAGACCACTGATAATCTCCCTCGATCTGGGGCTCCACGCAAGATATCACCCCGTGGGCTCAAAATGATCACAAGAACGGTGAGCAAAATTCCCAGAACCTCACGGGGGGGGGATCTAGTGAATGACCTGTAGAGAGCTGGGACCAAAGTAACAAAGCCTACCATCAGTAACACACTACGCCGCCAGGGACTCAAATCCTGCAGTGCCAGACGTGTCCCCCTGCTTAAGCCAGTACATGTCCAGGCCCGTCTGAAGTTTGCTAGAGAGCATTTGGATGATCCAGAAGAAGATTGGGAGAATGTCATATGGTCAGATGAAACCAAAATATAACTTTTTGGTAAAAACTCAACTCGTCGTGTTTGGAGGACAACAAATGCTGAGTTGCATCCAAAGAACACCATACCTACTGTGAAGCATGGGGGTGGAAACATGCTTTGGGGCTGTTTTTCAGCCAAAGGACCAGGACGACTGATCCGTGTAAAAGAAAGAATGAATGGGGCCATGTCTCGTGAGATTTTGAGTGAAAATCTCCTTCCATCAGCAAGGGTATTGAAGATTAAATGTGGCTGGGTCTTTCAGCATGACAATGATCCCGAGCACACCGCCCGGGCAATGAAGGAGTGGCTTCGTAAGAAGCATTTCAAGGTCCTAGAGTAGCCTAGCCAGTCTCCAGATCTCAACCCCATAGAAAATCTTTGGAGGGAGTTGAAAGTCCGTGTTGCCCAGCAACAGCCCCAAAACATCACTGCTCTAGAGGAGATCTGCATGGAGGAATGGGCCAAAATACCAGCAACAGTGTGTGAAAACCTTGTGAAGACTTACAGAAAACGTTTGACCTCTGTCATTGCCAACAAAGGGTATATAACAAAGTATTGAGATAAACTTATTTTCCACCATAATTTGCAAATAAATTCATAAAAAATCCTACAATGTGATTTTCTTGATTGTTTTTACTCATTTTGTCTGTCATAGTTGAAGTGTACCTATGATGAAAATTACAGGCCTCTCTCCTCTTTTTAATTGGGAGAACTTGCACAATTGGTGGCTGACTAAATACTTTTTTGCCCCACTGTATATACACACAGACCTAGGTTCAGATTGGCTTACCCAATAGGGGAGGGGCTACTAAACTGACCTAAGATCAGTGTCTAGGGACTAGGGAGTTTGAGTTTATTTTATTTTTACAGGGACAGTGCACATTAATCAACGTTTCAGTAAATGTGCCGGTTTTAGCCAGCCGGCTAATTTTCAACCGCAGTCCCTGGGCAGGTTATTAAAAACAATTACATTATAGAGAATCATTGACAGGTGGGAAAAAGGGCTACCTAAGTATGGTTCTCAACCAGAGACAACGATAGACAGCTGTCCCTGATTCACAACCCTACCCGGCCAAAACATAGTACTACAAATAATAGAACATTGAATACCCACCCCAAATCACACCCTGACCAAACCAAATAGAGACATAAAAAGGATCTCTAAGGTCAGGGCGTGACAGTAGCATACAGAGAGAGCAACATAGAACAAAAAGCAGCAGGACAAAATTCATAAAAGCAAGTGTTTCCACACCTCACAAGCAACAGACAACATGGAAAGCGACAATACACAGCTAGGGATTATGTTCACAAATCTGATTGACCTTTAGCCATGTTTTCATGCATTTTGTGAAAGTATGATATGTGGTGCAGTTATGTGTGTCTGATGGCAGTATATTCCAGACATGGAAAGCTCTCACAGAGAAAGCGGATTTACTAAAGGTGTTTTTCCTTAAGGGAACTATACAGTCACCTCTCATGGCAGACCTTGTGGATCTGCTGCCATATGTTTGGGTTTTCTGTTTAACAAAAATACTGAGTGGAGGGGGAGCCAGGCCATTTAGGATCTTGAATACAAGACATGCGTCATGGTGTAGTGCACAAGATTTTCCCAACTCAGGAGCTCATGCTTTCTGAGGATATAACAGTGATGATGGCTATTGGGCTTCCTATCAAGCACTTTGAGAGCCTGTTTGTAGACAGACTGAATAGGTTTTAATGTTGTACAGCAAGCTTGGGCCCAACTAGTCAAGCAGTATGTTAAGTGGGGGAGTATCATAGATTTGAAGTACAGTTTTGCTACCTCTGTAGTCAAACAATTTCGTATGAATCTAAATTCGCTAGGTAGAATTTGGTTATTTGAATGACCTTTTTCACATGCTTTTTAAAATAGAGGTTGGAATCAAGTATGATGCCAAGGTACTTAAAATCAGATACCACCTGGAGCTTCTCCCCTGACACATAGACATCTGGCTCAGTAGCATCGGTTGCCCTCTTTTTGAAGAACATGCAAACAACTTAATCCATCTCATTAAGGAAAGAAGCAGAAGTCTAGAATGCAACTAAGCCAGCACATAGAGGACGTGGGGCAGGAAATGACCTGTTACCCAGCAGTAACACTTTAGAGGTCAGAGGTCAAAATCATTATGAGCGTGGGTAATGTCTCAATAGTCTGAAGTAGTCTAAAATAACTCCATTCCCTTTCTAACAAGGCCCAAGTACGCACACAGAGATACAGGTATTTCAGCAATCCATGGAGGACAGTCTTGTACATTAAAATGTTAACCATACTGTTGGTGTGAACAGGCCAGTCTGTGTCATTTACACTGCAGTACAGGAGAGAAAAAAGGAAATGGAGAATTTTCTGCTCCACCAACGCATAAACAAGCCCTCTATCGTAAGGAAACAATTAGCAGAGGAGAAGAGCAGAGCAGTAAGAAAGATAATAAAAGACAAATCCAGTTTGACTATAAATCTCTACTCTCTCCTGGGGAAAAGAGTAAGCCTTGAAGCAGGAATTACTGGTGGTAATCTTTAAAGTGTATAGATTTCAAATCTATAGCAATGTTGAAACTGCTCTGTTCTAGGTTTACATCAATTTTAGTGACTAGTTTGTCATTCTTATTTTTGGGGATTTGTTGGATTGAAGCAGAAGACAAAGCTGTCAGGGGCACAACTATACTGAACAAAAAATATAAACGCAACATGCAACAATTTCAATGATTTCACTGAGTTACAGTTCATAGAAGGAAATCAGTCAGTTGAAAACAATTCATTAGGCTCTAATCAATGGATTTCACATGACTGGGCAGGGGCACAGTCATAGGTGGGCCTGGCATCCAAGTGGGTGGGCCTATGCCCTCCCAGGCCCACCTATGACTGCGCCCCTGCCCAGTCATGTTAAATCCATTGATTAGAGCCTAATGAATGGGGAGCTGGCCCACACTGGGGAGCTGGCCCAGCCAATCAGAATTAACTTTCCCCGACATAAGGGCTTTATTTATGGCTGGTCTCAGACAATACCACAGGTGAAGCCAGATGTGGAGGTCCTGGGCTGGCGTGGTTACACGTGGTCTACGGTTGTGAGGCCAGTTGGATGCCCTGCCAATTTCTGCAAAACGATGTTGGAGGCGGCTTATGGTAGAGAAATGAACATTAAATTATCTGGCCCCCATTGATTTTTGTCACTCTAACTCAGATATCATATTAACAAGGCATAAGACACAAGTCATTGCGAAATGTGCAAAAATACAGGAAATTAGCTGTAAAACTGCAACATCAAAAAAATGATGCAAAGCAGTTATTTGTTTAACTTTTGTTAAGAAAATACTTTTTCTGCTAACAGATCCCTTTGTACGTGTTCAATTATAGTTTTTAATCCCGGTTTTCCAGAAATCCTGGTTGGAAGATTTAGGATCTTCTGCTTTATTCCCTCCTGATTCTGGGAATCTTCCAGCAGAGTTTTCTGGAAAACCGGGGAATTGAAACCCTAAACAGGAGTGTGAGAAGTTCATTGCAGAGGTTATTTTCTTGGAATGCAATTTCTAAACCGTTGTAAAAAATATGCACCACAAATCATGTTACCAAAAGTGTCTCTCTGAAAAAAAGTGAAAAAGCTTCTTAAACGCTTTGATATTAAAATCAGTACCCTCCATTAATCTTCAGGCTGAGGAACCAAGGACTCTTAGTAGAGGTTTAATAATCTCTGCCTGTCAGCAAAGTGATGAAAAATACATAAGTATATAAAAAATACGAAATCATAATGTACCTAGATCTCTGGTTAGGAGCAGCTTCCTCTAGCAGTAAAAACACTGAATTCTTAGCAACTCGAAAACAAACAGAGAGGGTCCACTTCCTCCAGAAGTTTGAGTGACCTATATGCAAATGCACTGTCGTGTCATCTATCCACAGACCTAGGCTGAATAGACAGTGCCTTGTGACAGTTATAGTTTTCTAGGGATATGTTTGCATGTGTGATAAAACCACAAGCGGCCAAGCAAAAGGTTGGTGGTATGTAAATGGTCAAGTGTTTGTTGAAGCCCTCTGTTACAGTATTGGTCAGCTAAAGGTGTTGAGGCTACACACACACACACACACACACACACACACACACACTATGTTTGTGAATTGAAGCAGATGAGCCTCCAGCTGGTATGGCTGCCCTCTATAATTGCTGTGTCCATTAGTATGAGTCATTGATTACAGTAATATAGTAACCATGCTGTAACCATGCTGTTACTGGATCATGTTCTCCTCAACAGACTGCAGCATATGAAACACACAGATGGAATCTGTTATCACCCGCTATCATCAAAACCCATTCATGTTTATCTTCTCCATTTATAACAATACTTCAGGGATTAATTGTAGGGATACTGTAGCATAAAGGTACAGTTGAAGTCAGAAGTTTACATACACTTACGTTGGAGTCATTAAAACTAGTTTTTCAACCACTCCACAAATTTCTTGTTAACAAACTATAGTTTTGGCAAGTCGGTTAGGATATCTACTTTGTGCATGACACAAGTAATTGTTCCAACAATTGTTTACAGGCAGATTATTTCACTTTTAATTCATTGTATCACAATTCCAGTGGGTCAGAAGTTTACATACACCAAGTTGACTTTGCCTTTAAACAGCTTGGGAAATTCCAGAAAATTATGTCATGGCTTTAGAAGCTTCTGCTAATTGACATAATTTGAGTCAATTGGAGGTGTACCTGTGCATGTATTTCAATGCCTACCTTAAAACTCAGTGCCTCTTTGCTTGACATCATAGGAAAATCAAAAGAAATCAGCCAATACCTTAGAAAAACAATTGTAGACCTGATTCATCCTTGGGAGCAATTTCCAAACGCCTGAAGGTACCACGCTCATCTGTACAAACAATAGTACGCAAGTATAAACACCATGGGACGACGCAGCCGTCATACTGCTCAGGAAGGAGACGCGTTCTGTCTTCTAGAGATGAACGTACTTTGGTGTGAATAGTGCAAATCAATCCCAGAACAACAGAAAAGGACCTTGTGAAGATGCTGTGGGGAAACAAGTATAAAAGTACCTGAAAGGCCACTCAGCAAGGAAAAAGCCACTGCTCCAAAACCGACATAGAAAACCCAGACTACGGTTTGCAACTGCACATGGGGACAAAGAGCGTACTTTTTGGAGAAATGTCCTCTGGTCTGATGAAACAAAAATAGAATTGTTTGGCCGCAATGACCGTCGTTATGTTTGGAGGAATAAGGGGGAGGCTTGCAAGCCAAAGAACACCATCCCAACCGTAAAGCACGGGGGTGGCAGCATTATGTTGTGGGGGTGCTTTGATACAGGAGGGAGTGGTGCACTTCACAAAATAGATGGCATCATGAGGTAGGAAAATTATGTAACAACATCTCAAGATATCAGTCAGGAAGTTAAACCTTTGTCTCAAATGGGTCTTCCAAATGGACAATGACTCCAAGCATACTTCCAAAGTTGTGGAAAAATGGCTTAAGGACAACAAATTCAAGGTATTGGAGTGGCCATCACAAAGCCCCGACCTCAATCCTACAGAAAATGTGTGGGCAGAACTGAAAAAGCTTGTGCGAGCTAGGATGCCTACAAACCTGACTCAGTTACAACAGCTCTGTTAGGAGGAATGGGCCAAAATTCGCCCAACTTATTGTGGGAAGCTTGCGGAAGGCTACCTGAAACGTTTAACCCAAGTTAAACAATTTGGTGGCCTCCCGGGTGGCGCAGTGGTTAAGGGCGCTGTACTGCAGCGCCAGCTGTGCCATCAGAGACTCTGGTTTTGCGCCCAGGCTCTGTCGTAACTGGCCGCGACCGGGAGGTCCATGGAGCGACGCACAATTGGCCTAGCGTCGTCCAGGTTAGGGAGGGCTTGGCCGGGAAGGGATGTCCTTGTCTCATCGCGCACCAGCGACTCCTGTGGAGGGCCGGGCGCAGTGCGTGCTAACCAAGGTTGCCAGGTGCACGTTGTTTCCTCCGACACATTGGTGCGGCTGGCTTCCGGGTTGGATGCTCGCTGTTGTAAGAAGCAGTGTGGCTTAGTTGGGTTGTGTATCGGAGGACGCATGACTTTCAACCTTCGTCTCTCTCGAGCCCGTACGGGAGTTGTAGCGATGAGACAAGATAGTAGCTACTAAAAACAATTGGATACCACGAAATTTGGAAGAAAAAGGGGTAAAACAACAACAAATAAAATAAAAAGTTAAACAATTTGAAGGCAATGCTACCAAATACTAATTGAGTGTATGTAAACTTCTGACCCACTGGGAATGTGATGAAAGAAATAAAAGCAGAACTAAATCCTTCTCTCTACTATTATTCGGACATTTCACATTCTTAAAATAAAGTGGTGATCCTAACTGGCCTAAGACAGGGAATTCTTACTAGGATTCAAGGCGGCACTCCACTCCACTACTAATTTTTACTAGGATTAAATATCAGGAAATGTGAAAAACTGAGTTTAAATGTATTTGTCTAGGTTGTATGTAAATGTCCGACTTCAACTGTAGATCACGATATAAGTATTCCATAAATACTCATAATAATGAATGCTCAAGAACAATCTCCCTATCCACCTTAGTAATAGGAGTAACCCTACTGAAAATTTCACAAAATAAACATGTTCCGTTTACCAGACTAACGTTTAACACAACAAAATGCAGCTGCATCGCTCAAAACTGCTGATTTGAGGAAATCAGTTAGGAAAATCTACAATCTAGAATCAGTTTGGAACATCTACATTACAGAACTGTACACAGAGGCTGTTTGTGTGTGACATGGCTCAGAGAGTAAAGCAGTGAAACAGGAGATTTCCTAAAGGTGTTCTTGGAGGTTTCTTAAGCACCTTTAAGTGTGGCTCCCTGGACCACTGAGTGAGAGCATCAGAGCAGCACCTTCTAAAGACATTCCTCAAGTTCAGGAAAACATCTAATCGCACCGGCAGGAACAGAGCTGAGAGTGAAGTCATCTCTTTCTGGGCCACTGGAGGCCCCTCCTCACACATAAACACACGCACACGCACACACAGACACACACACACACACAAACACACTAAACCAGTGTGGTGTGCCCTCTCTCCTACAGAGGAGGGGGATGCTTGCTGTTTTTCCTGGCAGCTATTGAGCAAACACCCGTCCTATGACGTCGCACTGGCCAGAGAGTCAGAACATGACAAATTGTTTTATGTGGTATTATTATTCAAAAGGTTGTGGCAATAGCAGTGCATTCTGAATTGACCTGAGAAACAGAAGTATTCCAGAAAGTGGAAATCTTGTTATAGAATAAGTGACTTGTGACCGCGAAGCAAACAGGCGGCACTCCACTCCACTACAGCAGACTAGCCTCTCCCAGTCATTCTGGTGGGTTTAGCCTGAAACAAAAACAAATCTCCATTTGTCCACTAAAAATGTATAGATCACCAGAATATGTAAGCATGTTAATACAATATTTTTACTAGTATAATTGCAATGTTTCTACACGGGTATAAGTGGAATTCATTTTGAATAAGTGTAACCAAAATATTATTGTTGATATTAAAAGCTTTTAATATTAATTACGACAGTTTCTTAGGAATTGACACAGCTGTGTTGATTCATTGGGAGTATGGAGATTCAAAATGTCCCCTCCTTTCTTTGCGGCAGCAAGCTGAGGCTGGGGGCAGTGTCTGTCTCAGTTCTGTAGACACACAGGGGCTGCTGATGCTCATTCAGCAAGCTTACGACATAAGTAACTCTGGAGCAGGCAGTGTGTGTGTGTGTGTGTGTGTGTGTTGTGTATGAGAATCTGTGAATGTGAATGTATGTGTCAACTATAATGAGGAGGGGGGGGGGGAGGAGACCCATGGACATCAAAGGGACCCTGGTAATGTATACCTGGGAATCATCCACCTGGATATCTGCCATCAACATAATGATCTGCCCATGGGGTTGATTGAGTGCTGAAGTCCATTGTGAAACATTAGTGCTTTCTAAAAGTGGATCTTTTGTCTGGTTGATGAGTCATCAGTCAGGCCTATTGATCGAGGGGAGCGTGCTCTGCCCTGTTTGTCTGTTTAAAATGTTCACATTCATAGACTGTAGGCTACCCAGAGCGAGAGTGTACCAGGCCTTCCTCACCTCATAATGTGTTATATGACCCCGTGTGACCTTCAGTTCGACGAGCCAGTCTCTACACAACTAGCCTGGTTTCCTGAATGTTTCTGCTTAAACTAACAATGACTAAAGCCAACACGTGGATAAAGAAGTGACATCCAGGCTACTAACTACACAGCATAGACCACATAGGAGATTTAGGTACGTAGCCTCAGGCCTCTGCTCCCAGGGTCCAACCTTTATTTAACTAGGCACGTCAGTTAAGAACAAATTCTTATTTACAAACACAGGTCAACCTCGTTATCAGGAACCATGGTTTAACTCAACCGTGATATGAACTCATTATTGACCCTTAATTTAAACCCTGTTCTGGTTACGAATCGCTGTCGTTTGGGAAGGCAAAAAAATTCACTGGCTATGTTTGGAAAAATATGGGATGTTTTTAGTAGCTTTTTTCTGCATGGATGGAGGAACCTGTATCCCCTCCAAATGCTACATTGTTCCCAGAAATGAGATGTTTGATTTGTTGATCCAGTTGGGCTGGTCGGAGAGGAGTTTGAACTTTGAGCTCTGGCTGATTAGTAGGGGATAATTAGGTTCAAAAGTGGGCTACTATGTTTATCATAACACACGGCTCATACGGTTTATTAGTAGAGTTGTACAGTCCCTCCTCTCTTGTCCTCTCCTCTAATCTATCCTCCCCTGGCTTTTCCTTTTCGTTGCTCTCCTCCACTCTCTTCTAATTTCTTCTTCTCTTCTCCTTTCTTTTCTCTTCTTCTCTTCCTCTCTGACCGTCTCCTCTCTCCACTCCTTTGTTTTCCTGACACAGCTCCATCAATGCCTCCTCCACCCTCCTCTCCTCTCCCAGTAGTCTTCAGGGTGAGCCAGCTCCTCAGATTCCTTGATTCCCATTTGACCACATGAGTGTGTCTAGAGAGGACAACATGAAGGACCGGGACTGAAGGTTAAGGATTGTTTATTATGCCAGCCTGTCCCCTGCCAAGACAGGATTCATGTCAGCACCACTGATGTACCAGCAGTCAGAATTTAACCCTGTCCCAGGTTGGATTCTCCCTGTGCTCAGCCGCTGTATTTCCCACCTGTAATGGGTTTCAGAGTCACAGATTTGGCTCTGGGATACAGTCACAGAAAGGGCAGGATTATTTTTCAAAGCCCCAGTGCATAGCAGGGCATTGGCGGGAGTATCTTGTCTGAATGTTAAACACTCTGTAGCTGTATCTAGGCTTCTTACAGAGCAACAGGAGAAAGGTATTATTATATATTCAGTACCAGTCAAAAGTTTGGACACTCCTACTCATTAAAGGGTTTTTCTTTATTTTTACTATTTTCTACATTGCAGAATAATAGTGAAGACATCAAAACAATGAAATAACACACATGAAATCATGTAGTAACCAAAAAAGGGTTAAAACAAATCAAAATATATTTTATATTTGAGATTCTTCAAAGTATCCACCCTTTACCTTGATGACAGCTTTGCACACTCGTGACAGTCTTGTCCCATCGCTGCAACTCCCGTACGGACTCGGGAGAGGCGAAGGTTCGAGACACGACCCCACCAAGCCACACTGCTTCTTGACACACTGCTCGCTTAACCCGGAAGCCAGCCGCACCAATGTGTTGGAGGAAACACTGTACAGCCGGCGACCGAAGTCAGCGTGCATGCTCCAGTGATTCCACAAGGAGTCACTAGAGCGCGATGGGACAAGGACATCCCAGCCGGCCAAACCTTCCCCTAACCCGGACGACACAGGACCAATTGTGTGCCGCCTCATGGGTCTCCCGGTTGCGGCCGGCTGCGATACAGCCCGGGATCAATCCCGGATCTGTAGTGGCGCCTCTAGCACTGCGATGCAGTTTCTTAGAGTGCTGTGCCACTCTGGAGGCCCAGGAGAAAGGTTACATGGTCCAGCAGAGACAGACAGGGCCGTCCTGCCAAGGTTACAAAGACTGGTCCTACTTTGCAATACATGTTCCTTGTATAGTAATAACGTTGTAATAATGTTATTCGGTATTACCATCTAGGCAACTCTTTTGGTTGGTTTGAAATGGATTTGTCCTACTGTGAAATGGAATTGGTCCTAATTGTGTTGAATGCTAGCTATTGTGTCTCATTAACAGCAATGCTGCACCCTTTAAAAAGGGGTCTGCCCTCAGCACCATTGAGCAAAGCATGGCTAGACAGAGAGGAGCCTTCTTTACAATAACATTGTAACACCTATTAACGTACAGTGTATTTTACAGTGTAGGTATGCATAACAAGACTGTCTATGAACCATAAACAGATGATTTCAGCCTTCGTGGTAGGGCTTCGATGTAACACTCATAAAACTAGGCGACCAAAAACACTCAGGGTAATCACAACATGTACAGAGGTTTGCCTGTGTGTGCACACCTCCTTGTATGTTCTGATCTGGAGTCAGTCACGTGTTTATTTTAGCTTGGGTACATTAGCGGTGGTCTCTGTTTGACACATCACACTCTCTTCATCTTGGACTGCTCGGAGCTGTTTGCTTTGAGAAAGGGTCCTTGCCATGTGAGATCCATCAGCTTAGGCCTATTCCGTTCTTTTGTCCAATAAACATGTTAAGGTTAAGTTGGAGAGCAGGGATTTTCCGTTCATTTTTAAACGTCTTTTAGTGTTTTTGTATAACACCTGAGTGCCAATGTACAATGTTGCCTTTAAAACTAAGCAGGGTTGGTCCTGGTCGGTCCCTGAATGGGAGACCAGATGCTGCTGGAAGTGGTGTTGGAGGACCAGTAGGAGGCACTCTTTCCTCTGGTCTAGAAAAATATCCCAATGCCCCAGGGCAGGGATTGGGGACATTGCCCTGCGTAGGGTGCCGTCTTTTGGATGGGACGTTAAACTGGTGACCTGACTCTCTGTGGTCACTAAAGAATCCATGGCACCTATCATTAGAGTAGGGGTGTTAACCCTGGTGCCCTGGTTAAATTCCCATTCTGGCCCTCATACTGTATCATCATAGGCACTTAATCATCCCCAGCTTCCAATTGGTTCATTCATATCCCTTCCTCTCCCCTGTAACTATTCCCCAGGTTGTTGCTGTAAATGAGAATTTAAATAAGGGTTCAATCAATAAATAAAAAGTGCATGTAAGGTCATGCAATAACAAGGTACAATGTGACAACACAGAGCTGGTAGGGAGGGAGATTGTATGTGTGACCTCTCTACCTGTGGCTCACTGTAAACACAATCTCAAACACCTTTCCTCTCTGAATACACTGCTCCCAAAAGTTGTTCTATTCTACCAAAATAAGTTTATATTCCAAATCCAACTTGGGTCCCAAATGGCACTCATTCCCTATATAAAAGCACAATTTTTTACTATATAGGGAATAGGGTGCCATGTATGCCACTTCACAAACAGAGATCCAGTCTTACATCAATCAAATGTATTTATAAAGCGCTTTTTCCATCAGCTGATGTCACAAAGTGCTGTACAGAAACCCAGCCTAAAACCCCAAACAGCAAACAATGCAGATGTAGAAGCATCATGTGAATTGCCCTTCAGTTGCACCTGCCTGGTCTTCTCTTTCGTGACAATAGATTTGGCTTACCCTAAAATAATTAATGCTGATAAGATCATAACAAGTGAAAGATAGCCTAAAGGTTACCTTTTGAAGTTAATTCCTTTCATGAAATACGCTATGAGAGAAGAGGTGTACGTTGAGCTCATCTTTTTAGGATATGGATTGGATGACGTAGCCCATGATGCAAGTGAGTTTAATATGCATTATTCAAGGTACACCTTCCATAGAAAAACGTGGGATCTTCTGCCAGCGGTTTCCAACTGCACTGGGAATCTCACGAGCCATTTTCTACTACCATGACATGGTATTTATTTCCAGCAGAGCATACAGAAAATGTTATAATTTAATTGATGTTCGTGGAAATAGGCCTAATTATTGCAATCATTATCATAATTATAATCAATACCATCACGATCATTATTGCTTTGTTTTATGACGCCTTTCGAGCCACCGGACCAAGCCGGGGATCTATTTCATCTCCGTAAAAATAAAAAATAAAATACGGAGGGAATCTCTTATGTAAACATGGTTTACGTCCGCGCAGCAGTATGCCACGCTTCGGCAAACTCCGCTGCTGTTCCTTCAATAGGAGAGTAGTAGCCTAGCCTATGAAGAGCAGAAGAAACGTGAGGGAGAAATAACACGGAGAGAGAAACAGACGGAGCGGCACAAAGGAGAGAGGAGAGTGTTGTGCGAGAGGGCGATATAGAGGGAGATGAGAGGAGATGCAGGCAGTGGCCTAGATGTGCGAATAGCCAAGAGTTGCTCTTTCTGGTTCACTGGATGGAGGCTGCTCCCGCGCAGGGAGGACTATAGAAAATATGGGGATGTTTTACGCGGTTTGTTGAAGTCTACACAGTGAACCGTTACTTTTTTTCAGTACGTTTGTTCGTTCATTCGTGTTCTGTATTTTTATGTAGCCTACATTGTGTGTTTTGGGGAGAAATGGGTCAATAATTTGGAAGCGCCCATGCAGTAGCGCACAGTCCCACACACTGCCGCGCGTTATGGCTCTCTCTGTCAAACATGGTATGAAAATGCACTGAGCCTTTTACATTTACACACGGCAAATATATAGTTCACGCCGCTTCCTTCGCTCCCCCTATGTGATGGCGATGGAAGTGGAAGCTGACAGCGGCAGAGGTATATCAAGGAGCGCTCATGAGAAATGCCCGCGGGCTGTGGAGCGCAACGGCTATGTGAAAACATGTGTCACCCCTCTGTATCAGGACGCAGGCTGCCAGTCTTGGCTGAGACTCGCAGAAATATGGAGTTCCCGGAGACTGTCGTCCGCAGTGTGTGTGGGCTCTGTATCGGTTATTCTCGCTTTGCTGGTCAGATTGGTTGACTGGGACGTGGAGCAGCAGAGTTGCGGTAGTAACAGCGAGAATAACGGCGAGTCTGGATCTCTAGTTCATTTCGTGGCGAGCTGTGTGGTGGAACTGTTGTTGAACATATGGTACCTGGTGTCCCCTGTCTTCACTCTCGTATGTGCCTTCTTTTGGGTTGGCTTGTACCTGATCCGTTGCGGGGTGCTGATCCGGACCGCCGTGTTTCTGTTGGCAGTGTGTCACTTGGGCGAAGCCGCGGCGCAGTCTCTCCTGCACGGTGCGGAGGACCAGTTGCTGTCGTTTACCGCCACCGTGGTGGTTCTGTCCTGTCTAGCCAGCGGGGCGCTGATGGTGGTCAGGCTCGGACAGGGGGTTTCCGTCATCGTCTTCATCAGCATCATCAGGACTGTGTCTCTCATCTCCCTCAACAAGGTCCGGGCCAGCTGGAGACCCTACCTGGCGTACCTGGTAGGAGTGCTGGGGGTCCTGCTAGCGAGGTATGCTGACCGGCTCCTGACAGGCTCAGGGCCACTCGGGGCGGGTTGTTGCTACGTGACAGCGGGGAAGGAAGATAATATCATTCCCGTGTTTAAAAGGCGACGGAGGTCCAGTTCGGTGGTCTCTTCAGAGATGGCGCACAGTCACAGCAACAGCAAGTCCCACCGAAGGACCTCGCTCCCATGCATTCCACGGGAACAGGTAAAATATTAGCTATAATTTGAATGTTTGGCTTTTTTTTTTAGGGAAAGGGAATGGCACAAAAATATGCCCACAATTAACGCATTGTGCCGGAATCTATTATTATTATTATGATTATTGTTATTATTACAAGGCCTATTATTATTACATTAGACGGGTCATTCGAATTACTTTGCGGGATGCCTCAAAGCTCAGCTTATTCTCCAACGCATATTCCTATAGGCTACTCTGAATATCGAACACGTGTGTTAATTTGCGCTGATTCTATCATGAGCACTTTATCTACGCTATTAAAGGGAAATGCTCTCAGCATGCACGTTCCAACCCCTTTTCCTTTTCCCGTTCTATTTTAAAGTTGGCCACTGTTCAAATGGCAAGTATGTGTTTGTGCTTCTGATAAACAACTGTATGCCACTGTCCAGTGGTCAGTATAGTGTATATACTGTCCTACCAGGGTGGGGAACCTGAGACAGAGTCAGGGCTGATAACCAGCCCTCAACCAGATAACCAGCCCTCAACCAGATAACCAGCCCTCAAACCCAGCCTTTTGTTTGACCTGGCTAGGTGGCTGTGGGTCGGAGGAAAGGCTTTCACGTCAGCTCACACCAATTCTAAAAGGTTATCAGTAGTTAGAGACTGATATCAAACACATTTCCGCATGGTTTACTGTAATTTGTGTGCTTTTATACAGTAGTTACCGGGATTTGCATTCTCCAGACCGGCTTGAATGGGGCTTAAATGGATAAGAAATTAATCTTAAATGTGAAGGTACACATTCTAGAGTAGCTTTTTATTGTATTCAAGTGCATTTACTGACCTCGCCTATTGTTTTATTCAGCCTCATGCTTTGTTTATTTTATGTCTAAGGACACTGTGTATCCTGAGAAGGGTTTCCTGTCTTTCAGGACAGATTTGGTTGGACTTTTAAAAATATCTCCCGATGTCTTTTCTCATCATTGAATTGCAATCCAAAGTTAGTACAGCTGCTACGTTTTAAATGCAGATGTACAAGTTGTGTATCCTCCTCAGCGTGAAGGATGTGAATGAACACATCCATATGAAGCTGAGGTACTCTAGTATGTCAACCAGACCTGTGGGTAGTGTTCATTAATGCATCATCTCCACTGTGATTTCTTCAACAAAGTGAATCAACAACGACTGATCTCTGTCATACAACACCCTTCGCTCATAAATGTTGGATTTGTTGTCCCTGATCTTCAAGGGTAAACAACAGCTCTACCTCCTCCATACCCTTCTCAGCAGCCACTACTGTGTTGCCTCCCAGGGAAGTTACGCCCTCTAGTGATAGATTAGAATAAAAACAAAAAATAAAAAGGTGTCCAAGTTGAGATAATATCCAAGCAGACGTTTTTGTGTTGGCAGAAGGCACGTCACACTATTAAAGATGGGATACTGGACACTCCAAAGGGTTTCAACTTGATTTGTCCCAGAGGGCCATTGGTTTGGCAGCAAAGGAGCATAACAAACAACATTGAACATATAAAATCCACATGGATATCCACCAGGATTGTACTCTGGACTAGCACACTGTCTAAAGTCTCGACTATAATGACTTCTTTTTAAGTAAGAGGCCCCAGCTGGCCCATATCTTCATACGGATGTTTATTGCAACGTGTTTAGGCCATGTGTTTTGGTGTTGACTGTCGAGTGACTTTGGGCACATCCCTTTTGAACTGTACATGGTGTTAGCGATGGGTCATCTGATCAAATCGTGTTCAGAGATGCTGACCAACCTCACTAACAACACACGACGACACGAGGTCTGACAATTTGTCCCCCTTCTCTCAGAGCACTTGGTTACGGGGGCTTTGATTCTCAAGAGGCCTTGCGATTGGTCAGGGTGAGTGCTGTGCGGAGCGGCAGGCCAGGCAGCATGTCCTGTCCTCCACAGGCGTTTCCTTGACGTGAGTTGCGTGAGCCTCTTGAGAGAGAAGGCTAGCTACACCAGGAGAGGCTCGCTGGCTGGATCAGAACAGGTCTGTCTGTTAAACAAGGCCTGGTCGCCAGTCAGCAGAGTATGTGCTGTACAGTATGGGAAATGATCAAATGTCACCTATGATGGTAGGACATTATTCTGTATTCTCCATAGTGAACGGCTTTTTAGTGCAATACAAATGGAATAGGGTATAATTTTTGAAGCAGCCTTTCGTTTTTCCTAAGGATAAAAAAAAAAGAAATCATCTCGTTTTGTGTGTGCGTGCGTGCTTGTGTGTGTGTGTGTTTGTGTCTAGCTCTCCTCTGGGTGCAGGTCTCGCCCAACTCAGAGAAGCATAGATTTTCATAAACCTGCCCTCCTGCAGTATTTATGAGCCAGCCTCTGCTGACTGCCTGCCAGAATGGGTTCTTGCTTTACATTGCAGCATCCAGCAGCCCCTGAAATTCCTCCACTGCTACTTCGAACTTTCCTGTCACCATTTCTTTGCTCTCTGTAGCCATAATGTCAAGTTTACAATGCGTTTATAGATGTGTAAGGTAGGCTTTATGAACATTCAGTTCTTAGTAAATCATTACCATCTGTATAATATAGCATGTATAGTTTGAGGAAAACATTGTAATGTCAGATGAAACCGTTTCAGATAGATTACCGCTTCATAAATAGCTTTTTAATTCATTTCTGGGGGGATTTCTTAGAACGTTAGAGCACTTCTAATAACATATCATGATATAAATCTCTTTTTAGACAGTGTGAGTAGCTCTGCGGTAGCGCTGCAGTGGACTAGCAAGCTACAAAAATGTTTTGCATTTCAGCAGAGGCTTCTAGAGGGATATGATTCGAGGAAATAGCCTTTTCTAGTGAGTTTGGGGCTTATTCAATCCAAACTTTGGCTCAGTAATAGAGAAGTTGTAAATTGGACATTTAAAAAAAGGCATTTTATATGAGATTAGTTTATGCCTTGGTTCTCTTTCTCATTTTCCCTATCCACACACACAAGAGGACTGTATATTCTACAATGCCATACATTATAACAATGCTTCTGCTAAAATAGTTGAATGCTTGAAAAAGAGTTGGGGATCCAACAGTCCAAACAGTTCTGGATTTTGTTCAATTTCCGAACTGTATATTACCTAATTATCAAACGTCTACAGAGAGAGAGAGAGAGAGAGAGAGAGACAGAGAGAGAGACAGAGAGACAGAGAGAGAGAGAGAGACAGAGAGAGAGACAGAGAGACAGAGAGAGAGAGAGAGACAGAGAGAGAGACAGAGAGACAGAGAGAGAGAGAGAGAGAGACAGAGAGAGACAGAGAGAGAGAGAGAGAGAGAAGGAGGGTGTGATTCAGTTAAATTTGAAGGAGAAAAGGGTGCAGCAAGAATCTATTTGAGGGAAACCCTATTCTCTCAATGACGCACATTCATTCCCACAGAGACCCGCCACATTACGCTCTGTGCCATAGATTCCTGAATTTCTGTGCCACTGATACAAGGTTAGTAGGCTGGACTATTCTATCTGCCCTCATAGGTTTAGACTATAGTCCCCAAAAGAGCCTAGATCATGTACAGATGTAGGATCTTAATATGATCACCCTGTTGCAGGAGAACTGCAATGTAAAGCTTATAGTGTATTTGAGGTTTAAAAAGGCTTCTGAAGTTTGTAATTCCCACTTTGAAATTTCAGACTTGATTTTCCCTTAAGAAAAATGTATCAACCCCTACAAAAATGTAGATGAATTATAATCCACATAATAATTCACATTTCCTGCTGCTGCAGGATTATTTTCATGCTGTAGCAAGATGGGTCAAATTAAGATCCTACATCTATACAAAAACAGATTAACTTGGAACCGGTTTGTACTTAACATGGTGGCGTGTTGTGTGTGTGCTTGTGTGTGTGTTGAGCATATTCCTCTACATGTTGTCATAGTGTACATTCACCTGTTTTCATCTTGTCGGGAGCAGAGAAGGTGTCATTTCCACCTGACGACGAGACATGCGGCATGTTGAGTTTATTAGTCTGTCTAGCCCTCTCTGTTCAATTGAGCTTGTCTGTGTGTGAATGGACAGAGGGATCTTTTACGCACACTCACTCACTCACTCACACGCACACACACACACACACACACACACACACACACACACACACACACGCACGCGCACACACAAGCTCAGCACGGCCAACCTTGTTTTGGTTGAGAGTGAGAGGGGCCTAGCTGCGACTGTGAGAGGGCGTCCGAGGAATGTGTAGCTTCAGCTGGATGATGGGGGTCCGCCGGCTGCCAAACCTCATTCATTTAATAAACCCAGCGCTGCACAGCGACCCGAGTCTCAGAGAACAGCACCACCAGAACACAGTCCTGAAGAGGAAGAGATACAGAGAGGTTGAGGTAGGGAGGTACAGAGAGATGCAGGGGAAGAAGAGAGTGGGAGGGAGAAGCAACGAGAGAGAGGGGGAGATGCAGAGGCAGAAGAGAGGGAGCGACAAAGGAAGATGTAGATTGATAGACAGAGGCAGGGGTAAAGGGTAGGGGAGGTAGAGAAAGAGAGACGGAGAGCAAGCGACGAGAGCCGTGCCCTCATGTCACCAGGTGTGCAGCACTTATGAAGAGAGAAAAAAAATGAATGGACTGCCTCATTCAGTCCAGAGGTAGGTGGAGAAGGAGGGAGGGAGGAATGGAGGGCAGAGAGCAAGTGAGGAAGAGAAGGATGGGGATGGAGAGTGGTGAAAGACGTGAGAGAGATGGAGAGAAATGAAGGAGGGAGAACAGTTTCCTGCCAAGTCTACCAAATATGTCAGTCGGAACAGGACAACAGCCTAGCTGGCCTGTGAAACCTCACCACTGTTATTATAAACACACCACAGCACCGCTCTGCTCACTAAAACACTAACAGACACCACGTTCAAATACTAACACACACTCACTCCAAACACTAAAACATTTCTACAGTTTCTGCCGCGGCTGCCAAGACAGTGTCTCCTATATAGACAATGGTTCTTTTCCATGTACTTGTTTTTTTTCTATCCAGTACCTGAAGGTACATTAGGATTTGAGTTGCTTTCTCTTTCCATTCACTAGTGAAACATAGCAGATGCCTGTATAGTCTCACAGTAGCCTATGAAAAGCCCGTTTTGTGTCTGGAGTTAGAGACCAGAGTAATCCCAAAGAGAGATTCTGCCTCCGGTTGTCACCGTCTGACTTATCCTCCTCATTAGGAGTTCATTATCAGCCTCACGTCAACATCACTCACATGTGAAACAGGAGAGATGGGATGTGTCTGTATGCTTGCCTGGGCAGCCAAGCATGTGCTCCATGTATGTTTTCATGCATGATTGTGAAGGCACGTTTATGTGTGTGTCCACTGGTTTGTCCACATACCGGTATGTGTGTGCCTATGCAAGGTATGCCCGCATGTGGATGTGTTTGTGTGTGTGTTTGTGCATCTGTGTGCGTTTCTGAGAATTTGCGTGTGTACATGTGTACCAGCGAGAGAGAGAGAGAGAGAAAGCTTGAGCCCCAACTCTAGCTGACTAGCTGTAGCTGTAGGGCTGCTAAGCCCACTGCTGAGAGGCAGCTTGTTATTTTAACCTGGACTGGCCCCTGCCCAGCTCCCTTCTCCCCCGCTCCCTGCTCCCTGCCCTCCCCCTCTCTCCCCTGCAACTCACTCCCTGCTCCCAACTTCCTACTCCCCTGACCCTGCTCTCGGCTAGCCTCTCCTCTCTCCCCTCAACGCGCTCTCCTCTCCCCTCTCCCCATATACAGAGTGGCTACCCTGCTGGCCAGCCATGTGAGCCCCTGGCCCCAGACAAGGAGCGTACTGTTACCCACTCAATGGTGTGTTTTAGTTTGAAAATATGCCCAGGCAGATGGGGAGGGGGGAAGAAAGCCAGCCTTTAACAGAAACCAGGTCTGTACATCTGTCTGTTTGTCCGTCTGAAAATGAGTGAGAGCCAGGGGGAGCGAGGGAGAGGCTAGAGAAAAAAAGGTTGAAGGATTTTGGTGCAGGGTTTGTTTTCTCTGAGTCTATTTTAATTAGAGAGAGAAGTGGGCTAAATGCTGCCGTGCTACACAGCACAGTACAATGCCATGTTCAGGAGGAGAGGCGTGGAGGAGTCTCAGTCAGCATACGAGGAGGTGTACTGCTGCATGGTCAGATATTTTTGTTGAAAGAAGGGAAGTTTATTAAAATAATTATGTAAAGGGCGTTTCTATCAGTTCATTGGAGAGAACAGACAGCCAATGTGATCAATTGTGTGAATTTGATTAATCAAGTGTAATGAGAAAATATGCTACATTTCTCTAAATGTCTACAATAGCGTCCTGTTGTAAGAAATGGATGGCTCAAGCCCCTGTAGCAGCAGCATCGGAGAACTGTCCTTGAGGAGCCTCCCAGATGACCACAGTCCTCATAAATCATGTATGAGTCCTCATAAACCATGGAGGAGTCCTCATAAACCATAGCTCCTGTCCACAGGTCATGTCACTGTGGTTGATTACCATGGCCTAGTTGAGCAT
The DNA here is from genome assembly GCF_034236695.1 of Oncorhynchus nerka. NCBI lineage: Eukaryota > Metazoa > Chordata > Actinopteri > Salmoniformes > Salmonidae > Oncorhynchus > Oncorhynchus nerka. The sequence goes on along the minus strand of NC_088418.1, from coordinate 48,556,023 downwards.
GCAGCGTTACTGTGTTCGGTGTGTGTGTGTGTGTGGGTGTGTTTGAGAGATGAGTGTTTATAAATGTTCATACTGTTTAACCAGGTCCTTGTTGTAAAATATAAATATTTCTCATTATTTCGCAATGGCTTACCTGTCCATATAAAGGTTTGAAAAATTAACATTACAGATTGTTGTTGCACCAAGAGGGTTCCAGGCTAGCCCAATGCTTCTGCGCTGTCATCAGTCTGCTGGGCTGCAGTGTTTGCCCTCCCTGCCCCCTGCCTCCCTCCCTGCCTCCTCCAAGGCTCCACAGTGCCTGGTGCTGTGGTTGTCTATCAGATAATTGCCAGCATAATTGCATCACATGCAGCTGGTAGTGTTTTTCACTTCTATTACTCTCCTTGCTTGTGTAATGCTGCTTTTACGCACAACACAATGGAGACGTGCGTAATGCAGTGAATTGCACGAAGCCGTCTGTTCCTGGAGCCAAAGAGAGCCTGCTTCTGGGTTACACTAGGTAGGACCAGATCTTTATCCTGAGAAATGGGTCTGGGATTAGATAGGGACAGTAGGCTACTTGCCTGTTTCTGCTTAAGCCAAGAAGTTGTTGTCTTGTTTTGGCAATGCAACAATGTACTAGTGTTGGATGCAGATGTCTTGGAACTATTAATGAGTCATAAGTTAGCTCAGCTTAGTATATGGATGAAGGGATATTGCACATGTTAAAAACATTGAATAGTATATAGGTCAACTTTGTGATGAAACGGAAGCTGTTTTGGACCTGGATATCTTTAAGGTCATGGGTTCTAACTATTTATGTAGAAGCAAAAGGGTATACGGTGCATTCAAAAAATATTCAGATCCCCTTGACTTTTTCCACATTTTGCTACATTACAGCCTTATTCTAAAATTGATTAGTTCCTTTCCCTCATCAATCTATACACAATACCCCATAATGACAAAGCAAAAACAGGTTTGAAGAAATTGCTGCTAATGTATAAAAAAACAAGAAGCTGAAATATCACATTTACATAAGCGTTCAGACCCTTTACTCAGTACTTTATTGAAGCACCTTTGGCAGCGATTACAGCCTTGAGTCTTCTTGGGTATGACGCTACAAGCTTGATACACCTTTTTTGGGGGGAGTTTGTCCCATTCTTCTCTGCAGATCCTCTCAAGCTTTGAAAGGTGGGATGGGGAGTGTCACTGCACAGCTATTTTCAGGTCTCTCCAGACCAAATCGGGTTCAAGTCTGGGCTCTGGCTGGGGCACTAAAGGACATTCAGAGACTTGTCCCAAAGCCACTCCTGCGTTGTCTCGGCTGTGTGCTTATGTTCGTTGTTCTGTTGGAAGGTGAACCTTCATCCAAGTCTGGGGTCCTGCTCTGCTCTGGAGCAGGTTTTCATCAAGGATCTCTCTGTACTTTGCTCCGTTCATCTTTCCCTCAATCCTGACTAGTCTCCCAGTTGTTGGCACTGAAAAACATCCCCACAGCGTGATGCAGCCACCACCATGCTTCACCGTAGGGATGGTGCCAGATTTCCTCCAGATGTGATGCTTAGCATTCAGGCCAAAGTGTTCAATCTTGGTTTCATCAGACCAGAGAATCTTGTTTGGCATGTCTGAGAGTTTTTAGGTGCCTTTTAGCAAATTCCAAGTGGGCTGTCATGTGCCTTTTACTGAGGAGTGGCATCTGTCTGGCCACTCTACCATAAAGGCCTGATTGGTGGAGTGCTACAGAGATGGTTGTCCTTCTGGAAGATTCTCTTATCGCCACAGAGGAACTCTGGAGCTCTGTTAGAGTGACCATCGGGTTCCTGGTCACCTCCCTGACCAAGGCTCTTCTCCGATTACTCAGTTTGGCCAGGTGGCCAGCTCTAGGAAAAGTCTTAGTGGTTCCAAACTTCTTCCATTTCAATGCTGCAGAACATTTTTGGTACCCTTCCCCAGATCTGTGCCTAGACACAATCCTGTCTCTGAGCTAAACGGACATTTCTTTCGACCTTATGGCTTGGTTTTTGCTCTGACATGCTCTGTCAACTGTGGGACCTTATATAAACAGGTGTGTGCCTTTCCAAATCATGTCCAATCAATAGAAGTTGCCACAGGTGGACTCAGGTGTAGAAACATCTCAAGGATGATCATTAAATATATATTTTTTTATCCATTTTAAAATAAGGCTGTAATATAATAAAATGTTGAAAAGGGGAAGGGGTCTGAATACTTTCCGAATGCACTGTACAGTGCCTTCAGAATACAAGTCCGATTAATCAGCATGGCCGATAATTTAGGGCTGATTTAAAGTTTTCATAAAAATCGTTAATCTGCATTTTTGGACACCGATTATGGCCGATTACATTGCAATCCACAAGGAGACTGCGTGGCAGGCTGACCACCTGTTACGCCAGTGCAGCAAGGAGCCAAGGTAAGTTGCTGGCTAGCATTAAACTTATAATATAAAAAACTATTAATCTTCACATAATCACTAGTTAACTACACATGGTTGATGATATTACTAGTTTAACTAGCTTGTCCTACGTTGCATATAATCAAATCAATTAATTTATCATCAAATCACAGCCTATTTCACCAAACGGGTGATGATTTTATAAAAGCGCATTCGTGAAAAAAGCACTATTGTTACACCAATGTACCTAACCATAAATATCAATGCCTTTCTTAAAATCAATACACAAATATATTTTTTTAAACCTGCATTTTTAGTTAAAATCATTTCATGTTAGCAGGCAATATTAAGTAGGTCTCACGCCCTGACCATAGTAAGCTGTTTATTCTCTGTGTTAGTTAGGGCGCGATAGTGACTTGGGTGGGTCATCTAGGTAAACTTGTATGTCTATGGTGGCCTGATATGGTTCCCAATCAGAGGCAGCTGTTTATCATTGTCTCTGATTGGGGATCATATTTAGGTAGCCATTTCCCCATGGTTACTTGTGGGGTCTACGTTTAGTTGCCTGAGTGCACAACAGTAGCTTCACGTTTCGTTTGGTTGGTTGTTTGTTGTTTTGTTTAGTGAGTTTTGGTTTCGGTAAAATCATGTGGAACTCTTCGCACGCTACGCCTTGGTGTACTCATTTCAACGATCGTGACAGTCGGGAAATTGCGTCACTTCTCTTGTGTTCACTGCAAGCAGAGTCAGGGTATATGCAGCAGTTTGGGCCGCCTGGCTCGTTGTGAACTGTGTGAAGATAATTTCTTCCTATTGAAGACCGTAATTAATTTGCCAGAATTTGCCATAATTATGACATAACATTGAAGGTTGTGCAATGTAACAGCAATATTTAGACTTCCAGCATATTTCACTGAAAGAATAAACATTTTCTTTTCGAAATGATAGTTTCCGGATTTGACCGTATTAATGACCTAATGCTCGTATTTCTGTGTGTTTATTATATTATAATTAAGTCTATGATTTGATATTTGATAGAGCAGTCTGCTTACCACCGCTCAGTCAGCAGCAGGCTCGTAAGCATTCATTCCAACAGCACTTTCCTGCGTTTGCCAGCAGCTCTTTGCAATGCTTGAAGCACAGCGCTGTTTATGTCTTCAACCCTATCAACTCCCGGGATTATGCTGCAATACTATAGTGCCTATATGAACATCCAATAGTCAAAGGTATATGAAATACAAATGGTGTAGAGAGAAATAGTCCTATATTTCCTATAATAACTACAACCTAAAACTTCTTATCTGGGAATATTGAAGTCTCATGTTAAAAGGAACCACCAGCTTTCATATGTTCTCATGTTCTGAGCAAGGAACTTAAACGTTAGCTTTTTTACATGGCACATATTGTACTTTTAATTTCTTCTCCAACACTTTGTTTCTGCATTATTTAAACCAACTTGAACATGTTTCATTATTTATTTGAGACTAAATTGATTCAGTATTGTTGTAATTGTCATTATTACAAATATGTAAATACAAATTGGACAATTAATTGGTATCGGCTTTTGTTGGTCCTCCAATAATCGGTATCTGTATCGGCGTTGAAAAATCACAAGAGGTCGACCTCTACTTCAGATAATATTCATACCCCTTGACTTATTCTTGTATTGAAATATTTAATTTGATCACTTTTGGCAGTGATTACAGCTGTGAGTCTTTCTGGGTAAGTCTCTAAGAGCTTTGCACACCTGGATTGTACAATATTTGCACATTATTCTATTAAAAGCTCTGTGAAGTTGGTTATTGATCATTGCTAGACAGCCATTTTCAAGACTTTCCATAGATTTTCAAACCAATTTAAGTCAAAACTGTAACTAGGCCACTCGGTAACATTCAATGTCATCTTGGTAAGCGACTCCAGTGTATATTTACCCTTGTGTTTTAGGTTACTGTCCTGCTGAAAGGGGAATTCATCTCCCAGTGTCTGGTGGAAAGCAGACTGAACCAGGTTTTCCTCTAGGATTTTGCTTCTGCTTAGCTCCATTCTGTTTCTTTTTATCCAAAAACTCCCTAGTCTTTTCCAATGACAAATATACCCATAACAAGATGCAGCCACCACCATGCTTTGGATTCAGGACATAAAGTTAATTTCTTTGCCACATTCTTTGCCGTTTTACTTTAGTGCCTTATTCCAAACAGGATGCATGTTTTGGAATATTTTTAATCTATACAGGCTTCTTTCTTTTCACTCTGTCATTTAGGTTAGTATTGTGGAGTAACTACAATGTTGTTGACCCATTCTCCTATCACAGCCATTCAATTCTGTAACTGTTTTAATGTCACCATTGGCCCCATGGTGAAATCACTGAGCGGATTCCTTCCTCTCCGGCAACTGAGTTAGGAAGGACACCTGTATTCCTGTAGTGACTGGGTGTATTGATACACCATCCAAAGCGTAATTAATAACTTCACCATGCTCAAAGGGATATTCAATATCTGTTTTTATTATTTTCTACCCATCTACCAATAGGAGGCCTTCTTTGTGAGGCATCGGAAAACCTCCCTGGTCTTTGTGGTTGAATCTGTGTTTGAAATTCACTACTCAACTGAGGGACCTTACAGATAATTGTGTGTGTGTGGTACTGTGTGGGGAGATGAGGTAGTCATTGTCATATTATTGTACACAGAGTGAGTCCTTGCGTCTTATTAAGCAGATGTTTACTCCTGAACTTATTTAGGCTTGCCATAACAAATGGGTTGAATACTTATTGAGTCAAGACATTTCAGCTTTATATTTTTTTATTCATTTATCAAAATGTCTAAAAGCATACTGTAATTCCATTTGGACATTTTGGGGTATGCCAGTGACACAAAATCTCAATTTAATGACATTTTAAATGCAGGCTTTTCCACAACAAAATGTGGAAAAAGTTAAGGGAATACTTTCTGAGGGCACTATATGTTTTGTATGTAAGTCCTGACATGCACAGAGTGAAGTAGAGAAAGCACTAAGACAGTGGGTGTTCTCTCTGCCCTTTCCCTCAGCCAGTCTGCCAGACCTGCTCTGTTCTATGTGTTGTTGGAGAAGTAGTTATTCCCTTGTATTTGAGTGGTAATTTTGTGTACACAAGGCAAGGCATTCTGAGCACAGACGTATGCAGGGACTGAATATAGTGACTGAAGGCGCTTGAAGATGACATCATTAGGCCTTTTTTATTTGTTTGCTTTTCTTTGCCGACACACTGCATTTTCTCCGATTTTTTTCATGTGCTGGATACGTTTTATGAGGCCATAGGGATAAACAGGATTTTTTTTTTTTAAACAAAAAAAACATTTCAGGTTCACAACCAGAGTAGTTTTCTTGACGGTTGTTTTGTGGTGGAGGACGGAGGGTGCGTTGTATTCTCAGGTGTGTCCCAGCTGCCACACACACACACACACACACACACACACACACACACACACACACACACACACACACACACACACACACACACACACACACACACACACACACACACACACACACACACACACACACACACACCTCCACCCCCCTTGAATTACTTCCAGAAGTCCTAATGGGTTCCAGAGCAGGGAGAGTCGCTTGAAAACCCAGGCCAGATGAATGCTCTGTAATAACAATTGTGTGTGTGTGTGTGAGAGAAATGGTTGACTGGTGGCTCGTTACCTCACAGCTGCTTGGCTGATGACGCTGTGCAGAATTAGCTTATAAATGCAAAATAACACAAACTTGGAACAACACAGCATGTGTATGTGTGTATCACAGAAAGCGTGTGTGTGTGTGTAGATGAACAGTAAACACTTTACAAGTGTGTTACGTGTGACAGAGGGAGCTTGCGAGTACGGCTAGGCGTGTGAAAAGGGAAGTGGGAATGTGACATTTTGTGAAGGGAGGTGTCGCTGTTCCAAGTCCCTGAGCTGGAGAGATCCACAGAACCCCATCCAACTCCTCTTTCTCCTCCTCCTTTCTCTAATGTACCTGTTGTCTGAGCAGCAAGAGGTCTCTGAAAGTGACGCATTATGACATAGGGTAACGTGTTAACTGTAGTGGCACAGGGAGATGGGGACTGATATGAAATGAAGTGCAAACATCTCTCCCCCTTGCCTTCAACCAGAGTAGGAAAGGCCCTGTACCAACCCACACGAACTGTACTGGTCATTACATAAGACCCAATGTCCACTGTCCTGTCCCTCTACATCTCACTCTGCATGCTTAGATGTAAATGTGTCTCTCTCTCTCTCTCTCTCTCTCTCTCTCTCTCTCAATTCAAAGGGTCGTTGGGGAAGTAGTTATTCCCTGGTATTTGGGTGGTAATCTCTCTCTCTCTAACTCATTCCATCTTAGTCTCCCTCGCCCTCCAGTCTCTTTCCTTTTCTCCCTCTTTCTCTGTCCTTTATCTCTCTCTCAGTCCATCTTTCAGAGGGCAGATGCCAGCGGCGGCATGGCGTCCTCAGCTGCCATCACACACTGTTATGTAAGGCAGATGTCTCGTGTGTGTGTGTGTGTGTGTGTGTGTGTGTGTGTGTGTGTGTGTGTGTGTGTGTGTGTGTGTGTGTGTGTGTGTGTGTGTGTGTGTGTGTGTGTGCGTGCGTGTGCCCAATGTGTCTGTGATGGAACGGGCCATCATGTGGGGCTGTGGTGGAGGATGGTAACTGAAAGATGGTTGGTTGTGATTACATACACACTATTTATACTCATGCTTCTCCAAGTACTGAAAGCCCTTGTCCTAGGCCCGTAACTTTGTTCACAGTCCCTTCCTGCCACCCCCACAGGAGACCCACAAAGTCGGCAGTTCCATCCGCCTGACGTGCTTTAGCTACCTTCTTCATCTGTGCTTTAGCATTTATCCATGCTTTATCCATAAATCCTATCTACAAGGTTGATCCTGTAGTCTATTTATTTACCACTACTGCTCTGATCTTATCAGAAAGGATGATCTGATGATGCAAATATATACTGTCAATAAATCTAGTTAGTCAGAACATTGGGCTAATCCAATCAGTCAGTAGGTCCCCGGGCCTGGGAGGGCTCATCGTAGGGCATGTACTGGAGAGTTGGCTTTGATCCCGTTGTCCCATCTGCAGGGAGGATGTTCAGCCACAACATTCAATGCCTCTCAAATTGGTTTGGATGAAATCATTTTCTAAAACTTATTGTGTCTGTCTGATGTAAGCTTTGTCCATTAGATGAGGAAGTTCACTGGTCTGGTCTGCTGTTAGACTCCATTGCTCAGTAAAAACTGTGTCACCAAACTCTCTAAATAATGAAGGGGCCATAAAGAGCATCGTTCTCTGGAAAACAAAGAGAAATCTCTTTTCATCCTTTGAACATTTGTGACAAGTAAAAGGGGGGACATTTGCTCTTTGCAGCTGTTGGTTTATGTTTCATGTCCAGCTCCGAGGCAGAACACACACACACACACACACACACACACACACACACACACACACACACACCCTCTTGTCCCTCCCTCGTTTTCTGCCCATCTGACATTTCAAACAGACATGCAGAAGAGCGTACAAGGCAGGCGGGGGGCGGGGCAACGGGAGGGCTGGCCTGGTCAAATAAACACAGGAGCAGTGACGCTTGTAATCCCTACCAGACCTGTGTGTGTGTGTGTGTTCTCGTGGCTTAAGTCATGATCGACATGTGCACCCAGGAGCTGTGTCCTGTCTCCATGGGTTGAACAGTGGTCACAGAGGTTGTGACAGGTTGGATAACCAGCTAGAGTTAGCCATGACCTTTAACCCTGCATGTCAAGCATAGTGTGTGCATCACTAAGGGAAGCAAAACAAGGTGGTTCAAAACGCAGCTCTCTGTGGTGGCCTATCATACTGGAGCAAATCCTAGCTTGACGTGTGCCGAGATGTTTGATCATATTTAGGTGATCACTTGGGCCCACAGGGTTGGCATTCCACTGTGGTTGACTCGTGGTTGTTATGGTTGTCTGTGTGGTTGGAGTTTACGTTCTGCTCATGTTGAACACTGAACACTGACAAGCGTCAAACCATCACCCAATCCAACAGGCAACACACGTCGCACTTTCACACCCTTAAAAGGAGACATCCTCTTACACGTTCTATGTCCTTAGTTACCTCTCTCTGAACTCCTCTCTCTTCTCTCCATCTCACCATCTCTCCGTCTCTCTCTCCGTCTTTGTCTTCTCGTTTGTCTCTCCATCTCCTCTTCTCTTTTTTTGCGCTGCTGTTTTTTTTTGTGGCTGTGGGAAGACATTGTGAGAGGCAAGGGGCGTCATCGTTAGTGCTCATCTGTGGAACAGACCAGGGGACAGACTACGGCTCTGACGTCTGTACGGGCCATTAGGAGGGGAACGCACACAGAACACACACACCATGCGCTTCCTCTCTCTCTCTCTCTCACACACACACACACACACACACACACACACACACACACACACACACACACACACACACACACACACACACACACACACACTCGTCAGGATCATGTGGTTAGCTGTGCTGTTTGGCACCGTGGTGCCTGTTACTGTCTGTGTTTATGTCAGTGTGGTCCTCCAGGCATGATGTCTCTCCTGTCCATTCACCGTCCATTCACTCTTCCCTGCAGCCATCCATTCCCTCCCAATTCCTCTCTTTCTCTTCCTCTCTATTTCTCCCTTCTCTCTCATTCTCTCTCTCCCTCGATCCCACTCTCTTTGTCTATCCACCACTCTCTCTGACCCCCCTCCCTCTCTCCTGTCTCATATCAGGGCAGAAGCCCTTCTTATATTGGATTATGTTGTTGTGGTGTGATGGGTGTTGGGGCGTCTGGTGGTGGTATTACTCGGAAGCAAAGGATTAAGGGAGTTCAGTTTTCTTAGAAAAGCTGTTTTTATCAGGGTTTGGAACCGGTTCAGGGGACAGAACTTAAAACCTGAAAAGAAGGTTGTTTTTCAAGGAACAGAATCAGAGCCAAAAAAGTGATCTACAGTGCATTCGGAAAGACCACTTGACCTTTTCCACATTTTGTTGTGTTACAGCCTTATTCTAAAATGTATGAAATAGTTTTTTTCCCCTCATCAATTGACACATAATACCACATAATGACAAAGCGAAAAACAGGTTTTTTAGGATTTTTCTAAGTTATTAAACAGAAATAACTTCTTTACATAAGTATTCAGACCCTTTGCTATGAGACTCGAAATTGAGCTCAGGTGCATCCTGTTTCCATTGATCATCCTTGAGATGTTTCTACAACTTGATTGGAGTCCACCTGTGGTGAATTAAATTGATTGGACATGCTTTGGAAAGGTACACACCTGTCTATATGAGGTCCCACAGTTGACAGTGCATGTCAGAGCAAAAACCAAGCCATGAGGTCGAAGGAAAAGGCACATGACAGACCACTTGGAGTTTGCCCAAAGGTACCTAAAGACTCTCACACCACGAGAAAACAAGATACTCTGGTCTGATGAAACCAAGATTAAAACTCTTTGGCCTGCATGCCAAGCGTCACACCTGGAGGAAACCTGGCACCATCCCTACAGTGAAGCATGGTGGTGGCAGCGTCATGCATTGGGGATGTTTTTCAGCTGCAGGGACTTGGAGACTACTCAAATCAAAATAACATTTTATTTGTCACATGCGCCCGAATACAACAGGTGAAATGCTTACTTACAAGCCCTTAACCAACAATGCAGTTTTAAGAAAAAACAAGTGTTAAATCAATTTAATTAAAAAAAATATATATATTAAAGAGCAGTAGTAAAATAACAGTAGCGAGGCTATATACAGGGGGTATTGGTACAGAGTAAATGTGCGGGGGCATAGGTTAGTCGAGGTAATTGAGTAGCAGCAATGTAAAAGAGGGGGGGGGGACAATGCAAATAGTCTGGGTAGCCATTTGATTAGCTGTTCAGGAGTCTTATGGCTTGGGGTTAGAAGCTGTTCAGAAGCCTCTTGGACTTCTTGGCGCTCCGGTACCACTTGCTGTGCGGTAGCAGAGAGAACAGTCTATGACTAGGGTGGCTGGAGTCTTAGACAATGTTTAGGGCCTTCCTCTGACACCGCCTGGGATAGAGGTCCTGGATGGCAGGAACCTTGGCCCCAGTGATGTACTGGGCCGTACGCACTACCCTCTGTAGTGCCTTGCGGTCGGAGGCTGAGCAGTTGCCATACCAGTTGCCATACAAGTCAGGATGTTCTTGATGGTGCAGCTGTATAACTTTTTAAGGATCTGAGGACCCATGCCACATATTTTCAGTCTCCTGAGGGGGAATAGGCTTTGTCGTGCCCTCTTCACAATGTTCTTGGTGTTTTTGGACCATGATAGGTTATTGGTGATGTGGACACGAGGGAACTTGAAGCTCTCAACCTGCTCCACTACAGCCCTGTTGATGAGAATGGGGGTGTGCTCGGTTCTCCTTTTCATCTAGTCCACAATCATCTCCTTTGCCTTGATCACGTTGAGGGAGAGGTTGTTATCCTGGCACTACACGGCCAGGTCTCTGATCTCCTCCCTATAGGATGTCTTATTGTTGTCGGTGATCAGGCCTACCACTGTTGTGTCATCGGCAAACTTAATGATGGTGTTGGAGTCGTGCCTGGCCATACAGTCATAGGTAAACAGAGAGTACAGGAGGGGACTGAGCACGCACCACTGGGCCCCCAGTTGAGGATCAGTGTGGCAAATGGGTTGGCACCCACCCTTATCACCTGGGGGCAGCCCGTCAGGAAGTCCGGGATCCAGTTGCAGAGGGAGGTGTTCAGTTCCAGGGTCCATAGCTTAGTGATGAGTTTTAAGGGCACTATGATGCTGAGCTCTGAGCTGTAGTCAATCAATAGCATTCTCACATAGGTGTTCCTTTTGTCCAGGTGGTAAAGGGCAGTGTGGAGTGCATTAGAGATTGCATCATCTGTGGATCTGTTTGGGTGGTATGCAAATTGGAGTGGGTCTAGGGTTGATGCGAGCCATGACCAGCCTTTCAAAGCACTTCATGGCTACGGACATGAGTTCTACAGGTCGGTAGTCATTTAGAAAGGTTACCTTAGTGTTGCTGGGCATAGGGACTATGGTGGTCTGCTTGAAACATGTTGGTATTGCAGACTCAGTCAGGGACATGTTGAAAATGTCAGTAAAGACACTTCCTAGTTGGTCAACACATGCTTGGAGTGCACGTCCTGGTTATCCGTCTGGCCCTGTGGCCTTGTGAATATTGAACTGTTTAAAGGTGTTATTCACATCAGCTACAGAGAGCGTGATCACACTGTCATCCTGAACAGGTAATGCTCTAATGCATGCTTCAGTGTTGCTTGCTTCAAAAAGAGCATAGAAGTAATTTAGCTCGTCTGGTAAGCTCGTGTCACTGGGTAGTTCGCGGCTGTGCTTCCCTTTGTAGGCTGTAATAGTTTGCAAGCCCTGCCACATCAGACAAGCGTCGGAGCCAGTGTAGTACGATTCTACCTTAGTCCTGTAATGACGCTTTGCCTGTTTGATTGTTAGTCAGAGGGCATAGTGGGATTTCTTATAAGCTTTTGGGTTAGCTTTTGAGTCTCGCTCCTTCAAAGCGGCAGCTCTACCCTTTAGCTCAGTGCAGATGTTGCCTGTAATCCATGGCTTTTGGATGGGGTATGTACGTACAGTCACTGTGGGGTCGACATCATCGATGCACTTTTTGATGAAGCCAGTGACTGATGTGGTGTACTCCTCAATGCCATCGGAGGAATCCCAGAACATAATCCAGTCTGTGCTTGCAAAAAGTCCTGTAGCTTACCATCTTTTTCATCTGACAACTTCTTTATTGACCGAATCACTGGTCCTTCCTGCTTTAGTTTTTGCTTGTAAGCAGGAATCAGGAGGGTAGAATTATGGTCAGATTTGCAAAATGGAGTGTGAGGGAGAGCTTTGTATGCGTCTCTGTGTGTGGAGTAAAGGTGGTCTAGAGTTATTTTCCTCTGGTTGCACATTTAACATGCTGGCAGAAATGAGGCAAAACGGATTTAAGTTTCCCTGCATTAAAGTCCCCGGCCACTAGGAGCACCACCTCTGGATGAGCGTTTTTCTGTTTGCTTATGGCCGTATACAGATCATTGAGTGCAGTTTTAGTGCCAATATCGGTTTGAAAAAGAATATTGATGAAAACTCTCTTGGTAAATAGTGTGGTCTACAGCTTATCATGTGATACTCTACTTCAGGCGAGACTTACTATTAGATTTTGTGCACCAGCTGTTGTTTACAAATATACACAGACCACCACCCCTTGTTTTACCGGAGTTGGCTGTTCTATCTTGCCGATGCAGCGTAAACCTCTCCAGCTGTATGTTATTCATGTCGTCGTTCAACCACGACTCACTGAAACACAAGATATAACCGTTTTTTACGTCAAGTTGGTAAGATATTTGTGATCGTAGTTTGTCTATTTTGTTATCCAATGATTGTACATTGGCTAATAGGACTGATGGTAGAGGCAGATTACCCACTCGCTGTCGGATCCTTACAAGACACCCCAACCTACATCCCCTATATCGCCTTCTCTTTCTCATGCGAATCACAGGGATTTGGGTCTTGTCGGGTGTCTGAAGTAAATCCTTTGCGCCCGACTCATTATTAATAGAGAAATCTTTGTCCAGTACGAGGTGAGTAATTGGTGTCCTGAAATCTAGAAACATTATGTACAAAATAAGTTACAAATAACGCAAAAAAACACACACAATAGCACAATTGGTTAGCAGACCTTAAAATGGCAGCCATCTCCTCTGGTGCCATGGTCAGGATTGAGGGAAAGATGAACGGCGCAAAATACAGAAAGATCCTTGATGAAAACCTGCTACAGAGCTCTCAGTAGCTCAGAATGGGGCCGAAGGTTCACCCTTCCAGCAGGACGACAACAACCCTAAACACACAGCCAAGACAGCGCAGGAGTGGCTTCGGTACAAGTCTCAAAATGTCCTTGAGTGGCCCAGCCAGAGCCCGGACATGAACCCGATTGAACATCTCTGTGCAGCAACGCTCCTCATCCAACCTGACAGAGCTTAAGAGGATCTGCAGATAATAATATGAGAAACTCCCCAAATACAGTTGTGCCAAGCTTGTAGTGTCATACCCAAAAAGACTTGAGGCTGTAATCACTGCTAATACTTCTTTATTTGTAATAGATTTGCTACATATTCTAAAAACCTTATTTTTAGTATGGTTCAGTTTAGGTTCTCAGAATAATCCTATTTCAAGCTTCAGATTGTCATATAATATTTTTGTTGAGTTTACTAGATATTACTTGTCTTTTTGTGAACCTTCATTTCAATGAAAACAATAGACAACTGGATGTTCATTCATTAATATACTGTATGTAAAATATACAGGAAAAATAATCTTCTTCCCCACTTGAGCTCATGATGTGAATTACACTTTTACCCAGTTTTATGTGTACTGTATATACAGGTCTGCTCAAATCTTTTCACCGACATGTCTCTTGTGGTTGTGCTGTTCTTGTGCCCCCTGAGGACAACACTCTGACTCTGAAGTCTAAGCTCTGAGATGTAACACTCAACAAACAGGCCCCTGGGGGGGAAAAGACAGGCTGCGTCTATGGTCTAAGCACCACAACACAGAACCTCCATTAGTGCCATTAGAGCCAATCCTGCAGGGGTCACACACACACACACACACACACACACACACACACATGATGGAGTTTCCTGCTGTGTTGACATGTGGAGAAACCCTCCTTGGGTTGGCTGGTCACAGCAGGGAGAGAGAGCAGGGGTAGACCCGTAATGGCATCTAGAGAGAGAGAAAGTACTATTACATGGAGAGGTCCAGGAGAGCCGTAATGGTGGTCAGGGAAGTCGGTGTACACCTGAACCAGATTACCCGACCCTCGGAGCCGGGTCGGATCGGATTTGTTTGTCACGGGTCTGATTTGCTGGTAAGGACCCATACAGTCCTGAACGCGACTCATGCTGCTGCTCAGGCTTTTCGCGAGAGTACTATGTGTAGCTTTTAGTTGTCGGACAATCACGAGTCATCAAAGCACCACTATCCTCTGGCTCTGTGTGTGTCGTGGCAAGCAAGTTAGATCAATGGAAGATGGAATTCAAATGAGAGAATTAAAAGTTAAATGAGAAGGATGTTTCAACCACCAAGAGCCAACAGGTAGGCTGATAATACTCTATAGAGTTGTTGTAATTTTGTAGGACAGGGGAAAGTGCAGCATATGTAGCCTCAATTAGCCAACCCAGCTACAGTAACTTAACTAGCTTCTCTTTTCAGTTTGTTACAGTCAATACTGAACCATTATTTAACTAGGCAAGTCAGTTAAGAAAAAAATCATAATTACAATGACAGCCTACCAGGGAACAGTAGGTTAACTGCCTTGTTCAGGTGCAGAACAACATATTTTTACCTTGTCAGCTCCAGGATTGAATAAAGCAACCTTTTAGTTTCTTGCCCAACGCTCTAAACACTAGGCTACCTGACGCCTCTATTGGTACTATGTTATCAGATTGGATGATAACTAACCTAGCAGGAGGTCAGGAGATGCCATCAAAACCAGCCACTAGGGGCAACAGTGAGCACTATTACCATCAAGCATGCTTGAGCTTTGCTAAGGTGTTGTCGACGGGAATGGTGGATGGGCGTAAGCTGTGAGCTCCGATGGTTGCATGTCCAATTCCAGTGCAAGGCACTCATTTTATATATATGTTTTTAACCCTATCCCAAACTTGAACCCTTAACTTGACCATTCAGAATTCATGCCTAAATTTAACCTTGGAAATGTGACTTTTATGCATAAGGGTTTGGACATCTGATTCTGCGGTGAGACTGTGAAAGCTTGTTGCTCTCCCTCCTCCCCGATGCCTGCATCTTGCGCCACTCACACACACCACACGGCCCCTCCCCTGCATTCTGCTAGAGCTCCTGTGTTTCCCTCTCCCTCTGCTTTTGCATTAACAGCTTCAGTTAAAAAGGTAGCTCCAAAAAAACTTTTCTGCTGCTTCCCTCACTCGGATAGGACCCGACCCGGTCTTTACAGGACCAGGTCTGGTAGTCGTCTGATTCGTTCAGATCGGGTTTCCATATATTTTTTAAAGTGTTTATTCAGGTAGGATCCGGAGAGGAAAGTGCTGGGTCCATTTCGTAATGGGTCCAACTTTTTGGATCCGAGAAGACCTCTAATGTACACACAGTTTCCAGGAAGCCTGAACACTTTCCATGAATGGCTTGGGCTGCTTGACCTTCTGGGTGCTCACCCGCTGTCTGAGTGAAAGCATATTAGCAGAGATGATTATATGCCTGTTGTTTCATCCATGTAACGATGATCTAATCATTTAATCTAGTGTATCATTTTATTCTCCATCTCTCAGACCAGTATGCTGCTATAATAAGAATCATTTTGGTGGGTGCTTATATTTGTCCTATTTCACATGGGAATTGGAAATGTGTTGTTTTCATATCCCAACTCTCCCTGAGACACCCTTGGAGAGTGGGGTCATAGCCAGTGTCAGCCATTATCAACGGCGACGCTGGAGCAATTAGGGTTAAGGGCCTTGCTTAAGGGCACATGGACAGATTGTTCACCTTGTCAGCTCGGGGATTCAAACTAGCGACCTTTGGGTTATTGGCCCAATACTCTAACCACTAGGTTATAGACACGGATTGATTTTGTGCACATCAACCTGCCATATGAAACATGGATTGGTCATTGCCTTATGAATACAGTTTTCCATAGCATGAGATGTGTGTACAGTACCATTTAGATACGACCATGAACACTGCACAGTGATTGTGCAGAAATTCTGTTTTGATTAGTTGTGTGTGTGTGTGTGTTTAGCTTCCAGCTGTGTCTTATTAAGCTTCTCTCAGGACTGTTAGAAAGCTGAATGAGTTCACCCAGGGTTGGGTGAATTATCTCTCTCTCTTTCTCTCCATCTCCCTTCTCCTCTCTCTCCCTCTCTCTCTACCTCTTGCACTCTCCCCCCAGCTCTCTCTCTCTCTCTCTCTCTCTCTCTCTCTCTCTCTCTCTCTCTCTCTCTCTCTCTCTCTCTCTCTCTCTCTCTCTCTCTCTCTCTCCTCTCTCTCTCTCTCTCTCTCTCTCTCTCTCTCTCTCTCTCTCTCTCTCTCTCTCTCTCTCTCTCTCTCTCTCTCTCTCTCTCTCTCTCTCTCTCTCTCTCTCTCTCTCTCTCTCTCAATCCCCTTCTGTTTCTCCCTCCCTCCATCCCTCTCCCTCCTCTCTCTCTCCTCTCCAGCGATCTAAGAAAACAGAGGCAGAGTGTTTGTATAATGCCTGGCTAAACTCTGGCTGTTCCACCGAGACCCACACGCCCCCAGTTAAAATGTTGACACTTCCAATCCTGCACAAATTGTCCAAGAGCCATTCTTCCTCTGAACATTAGGGTGCTCTGTGTTTATTTAGATAATCAAGGATATTTCCTCCCCTCCACGTCGGCAAAAACAGATGTCAACTTCACTGGTGCTGTGTTCTTCATAAAACACGAGCACACTACAAAAAGTACAGTCAGAATCACCCATACAACCCTTATGGGTGCTTCTACTGTTATAATTTCAATAGTAAGTATGCTGGATGATATTGTACTATGGAGTTTGGAGATATTTTATTCATCTGCTGATGAATATTCTGATTTTGATAATTCATAGTATTATATGATTCTATAATATTTTGCAGCAAAAGGAAATGAGGGCCTACATTATGGAATAGATTTTCATCCATTCTTCTCAGAGATGGAAGCATGCAATCACATAGGCCTACAGTAGGGATATTAAAGTAAATGGAGTTCCGGTGTCTCAATCTTCACTTCGCATGAGAAGTTAATGACTCAACTGACGTTCACGCCACACACCACATCAATCATTGGGCGGTGAAAGGGGATCGCACGTCACGGAGGATGCCGCTTTCGCGAGCCGTGACGCACGTGATGTGATGCTCTCTGACAGTAATGGCAGTAAAGAGGTACACGACACCAGTCACGTAAGACTGGCTTGCCATTAGCACGGGAAACGCTCCACTTAGAGGGAACCAGTGGAAGGAACTGTGTGTGTGTGTGTGTGTGTGTGTGTGTGTGTGTGTGTGTGTGTGTGTGTGTGTGTGTGTGTGTGTGTGTGCATAAAGCCATTGGATGCATGAAGCCATTGGATTGCCTCTTAATGCGGCTTGGCAAACGAAGTGAAGGGGTGCACGTTGCGGAAACCACGCATCATGATTCTCATCTCCAGTCTGGCGTTTCCTATGAAAATAACCCCGATTCAGGGCCAATGTATATCAGACCTTGAATTTCTCTTAGATGGAAGAACAGGGCCTTTTTCAAATGGCAAAACTCTAACACATACAGTGGGGCAAAAAAGTATTTAGTCAGCCACCAATTGTGCAAGTTCTCCCACTTAAAATGATGAGAGAGGCCTGTAATTTTCATCATAGATACACTTCAACTATGACAGACAAAATGAGAAAAAAAATCCAGAAAATCACATTGTAGGATTTTTAATTAATTAATTAGCCAATTATGGTGGTCTGTCATAGTTGAAGTGTACCTATGATGAACATTTACAGGCCTCTTTCATCTTTTTAAGTGGGAGAACAATTGGTGGCTGACCAAATACTTTTTTGCCCCACTGTACATACATATTACATGCTAGATACAATTGAATGCATGCAGTGAGACACGCAATGTATGAAATATAGACTGTTGACCTCAGGCATCCAGCTTTGATGCAAAATGTACATACATCTATACACGCACACGCCAACGCATGCACAAAGACACGTAACACTCACATAGAATGCATAGGTCCTACTCACACTTGGGCCACCACCACAGCACTGTGATGACTTGTAATGTAATTGTGCACAAAATCAAATCAAAATGTATTGGTCACACACACAGTTCTGCATATGTTATTGCAGGTGCAGTGAAATTCTTATGTTTTCAACTCCAACAGTGCAGCAATGTCTGGCGATACAATAACAACATTCACTTAATCTAAAAGTAAAACAAATCAAATAAAGACTTATCAGAACGAGCAATGTCAGAGTCCGGAGTATAAATAAATACAGAACCAGTCAAAAGTTTGAACACAGCTACTCATTCCAGAGTTTTTCTTTATTTTTACTATTTTCTACATTGTAGAATAACAGTGAAGACATCAAAACTTTGAACTAACACATATGGAATCATGTAGTAACCAAAAAAGTGTTAAACAAAATATATTTTATATTTGAGATTCTTCAAATAAGCCACCCTTTGCCTTGATAACAGCTTTGCACACTCTTGGCATTCTCTCAACATACATGATTCCACGTGTGCTATTTCATAGTTTTGATGTCTTCACTATTATTCTACAATGTAGAAAACAGCAAAAACAAAGAAAAACTCTCGAATGAGAAGGTGTTCTAAAATGTTTAACCGGTGGTTATTGTGGAGTCCATTGCTCCCCCTTCCTCTCACCTTACATTACGTTTAGATGTATCCGTGTTTTTCATTTGGTCTGTGTACGGATGTTTTTACAGTGATTCAGACTGTTCTGTGAGAAAGTGAGAAATGATCCATTGACGTATGTATGTGGTGCACCGCAGCAGATTGGGCCGACTACGCAGTCCAACCTCATTCTTTGCGTTTCTGAGTTCAGGAGGGTAATTATTTGCATCTGATGCACAGTGGGACTGGTGTTGATGACGCAGGCTGCTAGGGAGAGTGCGGAACCATAGGATATGTAGTTGATTTATATAGGACCAGAGGGAGTCTGTCTACTTTAGGTGTTTTTCAGCATTGTCATGGAAATGAATCCCAAATCAAATCTGATGAAAACAGAAACCACTTTTTGAACCAGAGGGCACAAAGTCTATCCTAGGACTAAGTTTAGACTGATGTATCCGTATCTGGAGCTGAGATAATGACTGTTTGTCAGTGTGCTCGTCCCTGTAGACCACTGATTCCTGCTGCTTGGGTGTCTGCTCATCCTGATGGAAGTGATTTAGGACACCAGACACGTCCCTATTACCGCTCCCAATGTAATCAGTGGTGTGTCCAGGCAAGGGGTGAGATGGTTAATGTAGCTCCTCAATAGCCAGACCATTAGACCTGCTCTAAGCCAATCACAGCCCCTCATCAGCCCCTCTCTGCCCCTCTCAGTAGCCCTGCCACAGGGACTGTACCTGCCCCAGGGGACTGGACAGGGACAGAGGGCTTCCAGACCCACACACACACACACACGCAAGCACACACACACACACACACACACACACACACACACACACACACACACACACACACACACACACACACACACACACACACACACACACACAAGACTGATGTCACTCACACGCACTCACAGGAAGCAACAACATGAGTCATGGTCTAGAGGGGGATAGAGAGGCAGGTCAGTGTCAGAGAGTGATACACCTGCAGTGTATTTCCATCAACATTTGTAATACTATCTCACCCAGCTTTCATACTTTGACATGTCTGTTTTAGTGTACAGTATACTTCAAATGTTCCTGTGTGTCTTGTCTAGACGAGTGTTCCTTGCTTAAAAGGGGTTTGTCCTATTCTCTGTGTATGACTTTGTTTTCTGTCTGTAGAGTGTCAATCCAGGCCTCTTTCTAACACGGTAGCTCCAAATCAGACATCCATGGGAGTAGTGCCAAACAGCAGACTTTTAACCTGCCTCTGTGTCTGTCTGTCTGTCTGTCTGTCTGTCTGTCTGTCTGTCTGTCTGTCTGTCTGTCTGTCTGTCTGTCAGTCAGTCCGTCTGTGTCCATTGATCTGACCTCTGTCTGTGGTTCATCGCGGTTCTCACGGAGCACTAAGAGCCAGTGATTTGTCTGGTTCTGTTCAATTAATCTGCAGAGCAATAACCCCTGTCATAAAAACCTTCCCAGATGGAAAAAGGTGCCCACTTGCCCAAATATGCCTGGTTCAGGGTGGCCTCCAACTTTACAACGTTAATGTGGGCACGAGCCCATATTTCACATTTTGAAGGAATTGTAATGGTTTATTTTATTTTATGGTGTGTTTTTCCTGGATATGTTTTGAAATTAATTTAGATTCCCCCCCCCCCTTATTTTACATTTACAGCAACGGCCTGGGGAATATTTACAGAGGAGAGGAGGGGGGATGAATGAGCCAATTGGAAGCTGCCCTCTAATTTCTGCCTACTACGTACGTTGCAGTTCTCAGAGAAAATGTAACAAAGAAATGAAATACACTCGTACAGGTCATTTTAACTGGCAGGCAAGGTCAGGAAAATCACTTTGCACGCAAATGTCTTGTTGAATTCTGTAGTGTAAATTAGATTGATACTGTAGTAAAATAGCCTGTCAATGTTCCACCTCTGGCAGCCTGTTGTACGGTATTGACTCTATACTAATTCAGAGCATTGATTGAGAATCATTCAAGTTTAATGGGCCTGTAGGTTGGTAAGTTTTCAAACTGTAAATCCCCCCAGACAGATGATTACGATCTGATGTTCAGGCTCTGAGTTTAATGTCTCCTCTGACCCAACAGATGCTTTACCTAGATCCACATGCTCCTAACGTGTGGTCTACCCACTCCTCCCTCCCACAGCCTCTCCTCCTCCTTCTCCCTTCGTCATACCAACCTCTCCCCTATACCTCACCCTTCACATCCCCTTTCCCTCTCCCTGACCTCACCCCTTCTTCCTCTCACACCTCTTCCCACTCTTTCGTCTCCTCTCCGCCTTCCCTTAGTCACCGTCACACTCACCTCTCCCCTCCTTCCCCCAGTACACAGCAGGTCTGTGAGGTACTGAGTGACGCAGGAAGATAATGTGATCAATAAGCAATCCCAGAACAGGCTCCTAACTGATCGACAGGACCGACAGACAGAGGGACAGACGGCCAGACACAATTAGCATCAGTAAGCACAGCTGATGGCCCATGGTGACGTAGATGAGTGGTCTCTCTCCGTGAGTCATCAGCCCGTCCCAAGGGTCCCTTCAACAAAACCCACCAGCATGACTGCCACTGTGAGTGAGAGAGTGATGGTGAGAAGGAGTAGACGTAGAGTGAGGGAGGAGGAGAGAGAGAGAGAGGGACATAAATGATGTGAGATTGAGGAAGGGGGGTACAGATGGAGTGAGAGTGTGAGGGCAGGGGGAGTATGAGAAGAAGCGAAGATGGGAGGAGGAATATAGATGAGAGAGTGAGGAAGGAGAGGAGTTGTGATGTAGTGAGTATGTGTTCCAGCATGACTGAACCCAGATCAGATGCGCAAAATCAGGTATTTCCTCCAGGGAGAAGAATGCTGTATAATCCCACCTGGGACACCGAGTGCTGTCTCTCTGCAGACTCTCTCTCTCCCTTCTTCTCTCTCCCCCCTCTTCCTCTTTTCCCCTCTCTGGTGGCTGAGATATAAGCTGCAATCTTCAGATGAAGAGGTCAATGGCGATACCAGCTTCTAGGAAGGAAGCTCCCAGTGGCACATGTTTTCTTGGGACCCTCTGTCAAGCAAACTCTTGGCCCTGAAACTTAACCAACGGGGACACACACATGATTAGATAAGAACGCACTGCACTGAAGAATGGAGCAGGGAGACCGAGGATGGAAGAGCCCTAGACAGATGGTAAAATAAAGGAGGCCTGTGGCGTATAATGCTCTTAAGGTACAGAGTCAATGTGGCAGTGGATCAAAGTTTTAGATTTATTCGGGTTTAGATTTATTAGGATCCCCATTAGCCTACGCCAATGGCGAAAGCTAGTCTTACTGGGTG